>NC_133156.1:6981036-7287332 GCF_040802235.1 Manis javanica
TGGGAGTTTTGTTTTTACTGATGTGATCCATGTCCTGTAAGTTAATGTTTACTATTTCAGGAAATGATTTAAGAGTAAACTTTGGATAGGAAAATAAATAGGAATTGATATTTATTAGGTCTGGTTTAAAAGACACTTTTGCATGTTTGTTTTATTATTAAACATATTATCTTTTTATTTATCCTTCTTGAAGAGTTGCCAAATTATTGCTTGAGAATTTTAGCCATTCTCTTTAATATCAGCAGTCTGCCAAGGACCTGGTTTTTTTTTACTTCTTCAGAAGGTTCTAGATGTTTCCTCTTTAATATTCCTAGTGAATTTGACGGTCAGATTTGTTTTTGTGAGTTTAAAGCTTAATTTAAAAAAATACACCAAAATAATATGAGGTTATATGTCAATTAGGTCTCAGAAAAAAAGCTTTTCAAATACTTTATCCTTAAATTATTGTATGATTCTTATAATAAAATTATTGAATTGTAATTTTAAGATAATACTAGGAATAGAATTGTTGCAAGTTAAAAAATTTGGGGGAAGATCTGTTATAGTTGTAGTAAGTTTATTTGTAACTATATAGTTAGGTTGGATAAGAAAAATTCTTAAAGACTATTTTAAATAAAATCATGATGCACACAGGTTTTAGAAGAAACTATACAGTTTCACTGAGAGAAATTTAATTTTTTTTTTACTTTATAGCAAAGCCATGTATTTATTACTTTTATTAAAGTCACTTAAAAGCCTTGTCTGGATTTATTATTCTAAGAATTTAGAACTGAAATTATGGTTTTGTAACTTAAAACATTAAAGAAATTATCCTGTAATACTGGAACAGTTTTATAATAATTTATTTCAAAGAGGCATGTCTTTTGCTTAGGAAGAGTGATATTTCTTGGACTGTTGATCTGGACCAGACCAAGAATTAGGTCAGTGTAATCACTCAGGGCATTATAGAATAATTTATTCAACAATCTGTATATTATGTCAAGTAGTCTTAAAAGATGTGTTCTATTAAGAATTGTCTGGCAGTTTCTTTGGCTCCATAGTTGGAAGAATGTTTCATTTAGACTTTTAATGCTAATACTATAGGACGCTCATTTGGAATTTCTTAAGTTTTTATTTAGGCCCAGTGATTGTCTTATTAGTGAATTGTGTTTCCAGTTCTATAGAACTAAAGAGGACCGAAGTATCAGAGTGGAAGTGAAAATTTAGATTCAATCAAATTTTTATTTTACCCTTTTAAGATTTGTTTGAATTTTTCCTTTGAAGCTTGTCTTTATTTGTTTGTTTGTTTGTTTGTTACCATTAATATACAATTACATGAACAACATTGTGGTTACTAGATTTCCTCCATTATCAAATCCCATCACATGCTCCTTTACAGTCACTGCCCATCAGCATAGTAAAGATAGTCTTTTTTTTTTTTAATTGTTTCAGTTTATTTTAATTGTTTCTGACCCTGATAAGGTGTCTTAATTCTTATATGTTCATGGTTCTATCTTTGTTTTTGAGGTAATGGATATTTTGCTCTTGTTTTATTAGTTAAAAAAATAATTACTATAAAATTAAACTAGTATTGGCTTTACAACTTTGATTACTATGAATATTGGCACTTTGTATTTTTATATTTTTTTTCTCTTTTAGCATTGTATAGTCCTGTTACTTAATCAAATAAGTTTGAACTCCTATCTAGGAAGCCATTCCATTTTGTATCTCTGAACAGTTTTACATTGCTCATCAAAGAGTAGCTTCTGTTCAAGTTTGTCTTTGTCTTCATGACAAATTCCTGACTTCTGTTATTCCTAGTTCTCTACATTTGTATATCACATTTTCTATCCTTGATGTCCTTGTCCAGCTGTTTTCATTTTGTCTTCCTCTTGGACTAAAGTGTTCCTTTGTCTTTATTTTTTCCTAACTCCTCTTGGATTTTTAAAAAATACTACATGGTATCACACAGTGTTTGTAATAGCATCCCTAAGTTCTAAGTCTTAATTTGCTGTATTGTATGAAGCATACGGAAATGTTAGTAAACTTAAATTTGGTGAGATCATGGAATGTGGGTGTAGTTCTAGTGGTATATTGGAGCCTCACATGGAAAGGGGATTGTATAGTCCTGTTTCTTAATCAAATAAGTTTGAACTCCTATCTAGGAAGTCATTCCATTTTGTATCTCTGAACAGTTTTACGTTGCTCATCAAAGAGTAGCTTCTGTTCAAGTTTGTCTTTGTCTTCATGACAAATTCCTGACTTTTGTTTTGCAGGGATTTAATTTTGCAGTTTTTTTGCCTAAAAATTCCATTTTTGTCACCTGACTGTTGCTAGAGGATTTGCAGTTTGCCATGAGTTTGGAGCCAGATTGGTGTTCAAATCTGCCCTACCCATGAAGTAACTTTTGGGGTGATGAAAGGACTAGGTTTTGATGACTGTACAAGTGTATGAATTTACTAAAAAATACAACACTTTTTACTTCAATTTTGTCATGTGTAAATTATACCTCATAAAACTGTTAAAAACCAGTTTTGTTCTACCATTTGCCAGTTTGTGATCTCTGTCTGGTAAGTCATTTAGTCTCTGGACCTTAGTTTACTCATTTGACAGTGTGAGTATTGTATTGCCTACTTTGTTGAGATTGTTGTGAGATTAGGATTAAAAACAGTAACAGGGTAATGTGACGGGCATTAATAGGTGCTTAGTTAACAGCACCTACAATTCTTAAGTGTCTCTGTGGACCAGATACACATTTGTTGTCACCACTGGTACAGTAAACTCACTGAATGCTCATGTGATAATAGGATTTACATCTTCCTCTTCACTGACTTCTCTCTGCTGACTCCTATATTAGTCTACAATATGCTAAAGTGATAAATCCTCAGAATCTCTACACCTTTTCCAAATTTACAAACATCAAACTTTTCAAAAGAAAGTCGCTGATTTGCACTTTCAACACTATACTAGGTTTGCTGTTAATTAACAAATCTTAAAGTGTTTCTTTTTTTGTCTTAATTGAAACACTTGAAATTTAATATTACATTTCCTTGAAACTCTCTTGCTTCTGGAACTTCGAACTTAACATGATCTTGTACTTCTGACCATCTCCTTCACTTCTCACTATACTCTAAAATGTTGAGACCTTATTTCCAAAAGTAATCAGACCTCTCCTGTTTTATTTTGTACTTTGACCTTAGTCAATTGTGCTAGAAAATAAGGAGTTATATTTATAAGACACTTTTATCTTCTTATTCCAGTCTACAACCAGATTAATTTTTCGTAAAGCCAAGTCTGATCACATTTACTCACTTTGCAAAAGTTTGAGAGATTCATTTTGGCATGCAAAAAAAATCCAAACTAAACCTGGACTTTAAAGTCCTTAAAAAGAAGAAATCGATTTTTATGTTGTAATGAATTGACATTCTCAACACAAGTGTAATATTCTTGCTTGATGTAAAACCTATCCTTAATGTTGCAAGTCCTCAGCTGATTATTGACATTCTCAACACAAGTGTAATATTCTTGCTTGATGTAAAACCTATCCTTAATGTTGCAAGTCCTCAGCTGATTAATATTAGTTTGATTTTTAGCTGTCAATGTATTAAATGAGTGTACAAGTCTCAGTTCTATATGATTCAGGGATAATGTGGTTTAATGAAAGGTTTGTGGACTTTAGGTACAAACTCTGATTTTGTCACTTAACAGCTGAAGGCCATAGGAAATCTACTTGATTGCACCGAATAGTTTACTCATCTGCCAAATGGGGATAATGATAATATATTTAAGGTATCTGTTATAAGATGCATTTTAAGGTAGTTGTGATGAGCATGGTACCAAATATGTCTTTAATAAATGATAGTTATTACTGTATTAGATGTGCGATAAAATTTAGAGACAAGTAAACTCAAGTCATGAATGGGTTGAATAAACGGTGAATGAAATAAGACTTGTGCCTTTGCTTCAGAGCTTTAAATATTTACTAGATAATTTAAAAAACAAAAACTTCATTGAATTGTCAATGATGTAGGATTGTCTACTTATTTTCTGAAATTTGACTATTAAGGGAGAAAAACAGATTTTCTTTGGTATATTCCATTGTCAAAAATTTGTATTCCTTTGAATTTTAAGATCAGTTAGTGAACATCTGAAGAGCACATCTGTGGGAAAGAATGTTGTCAAAATTGCGTGATTTTTGAGTCATGCAATAGAGGCAGTACATTTTTATACAATAATAATTTGTACTGAAGAAATAAGTTCTTAGTATCTGAAGTCCTTTAGTCTTTGAATCTGTGGTCTCATCTGTTAATTGAAGCAAGTATTGTTCCTTTAGATTAGATGAGGTCTTAATCATGAAACTTTTGAATTCACATAAAGAAGGGAATGTTCTTGTTAAAGCCCTCTACTCCATCATGTTTAAGTACTAGGGAAAATTTGTTATCAAAACAGTTGTTATGCTAGGTCACAGATTTGGAATATTAAGTGTCATGACAGTAAGTGAATGCTTGTTTCTGAATAAACATAGTTGAAGTTTACTTTTGTTGTCTAGTTTTTCAACTGTTTTGGAGGAGGAAGTGTGGTTTTATTTAGCTTATTTGGTTAAGGGTTAAAAAGTGATAGGGTATGATAACCTTTTTTTAAAAATTACAATATTTTTTTAAACTGAGGTATTATTGATATACACTTATATGAAAGTTTCACATAAAAAACAATGTGGTTACTACATTCACTCATATTATCGAGTCCCCCCCAAATCCCATTGTAGTCACTGTCCATCAGTGTAGTAAGATGCCACAGCATCACTACTTGTCTTCTCTGCTAGCTACACTGCCTTCCCCATGATGTAAAACCTACACCACGTGTACTAATCATAATACCCCTCAATCCCCTTCTCCCTCCCTCCCCACCCATCCTCCCACCACCCCTCCCCTTTGGTAACACCTAGTCCCTTGGAGTTTGAGAGTCTGCTGCTATTCTGTTCCTTCAGTTTTGCTTCCTTGTTATACTCCACAAATGAAGGAAATCATTTGGTAACTATCTTTCTCTGCCTGGCTTATTTCACTGAGCATAATACCCTCCAGCTCCATCCATGTTTGTTTGTTTCTTATGGCTGAATAGTATTCCATGGTGTATATGTACCACATCTTCTTTATCCATTCATCTACTGCTGGACACTTAGGTTGCTTCCATATCTTGGCTACATAGGGGTGCATATGTCTATTTGAATCTGAGAACTTGTATTCTTTGGGTAAATTCCTAGCAGTGGAATTCCTGAGTCAAATGGTATTTCTGTTTTTAGTTTTTTGAGGAACCTCCATACTGCTTTCCACAATGGTTGAACTAGGTTACATTCCCACCAGCAGTGTAGGAGGGTTCCCCTTTCTCCACATCCTTGCCATCATTTGTTGTTAGTCTTTTTGATGCTGGCCATCCTAACTGGCGTGAGGTGATATCTCATATCTCATTGTGGTTTTAATTTGCATTTCCCTGATAATTAGTGATGTGGAGCATCTTTTCATGTGCCTATTGTCCATCAGAATTTCTTCTTTGGAGAAATGTCTGTTCATATCCTCTCCCCATTTTTTAATCGGGTTATTTGCTTTTTGGGTGTTGAGGCATGTGAGTTCTTTATATATTTTGGATGATAACCGCTTGTCGGATATGTTTACAAATATATTCTCCCATACTGTAGGATGTCTTTTGTTCTGTTGATGGTGTCCTTGGCTGTACAGAAGCTTTTTGGCTTGAGGTAGTCCCATTTGCTCATTTTTGCTTTTGTTTCTCCTGCTCGAGGAGATGCGTTCAGGCAAAAAAGAGTTTTATGGTTTCATGACATACATTCAAGTCTTTGATCCATTTCGAGTTTACTTTTGTATATGGGGTTAGACAATAATTCAGTTTCATTCTCTTCCATGTAGCTGTCCAGTTCTGCCAACACTAGTTGTTGAAGAGGCTGTCATTTCCCCATTGTATGTCCATGGCTTCTTTATCATATATTAATTGACCATTTGTGCCTGGGTTTTTATCTGGGCTCTCTAGTCTGGTTCATTGATCTATGGGTCTGTTCTTGTGCCAGTACCAAATTGTCTTGATTACTGTGGCTTTGTAGTAGAGCTTGAAATTGAGGAACATAGTCCCTCACTTTATTCTTCCTCCTCAGGATTGCTTTGGCTATTTGGGGTCTTTTGTGGTTCCATATGAATTTTAGAACTATTTGTTCTAGTTCATTGAAGAATGCTGTTGGTATTTTGATAGGGATTGCATTGAATCTGTAGATTGTTTTAGGCAGGATGGCCATTTTGATAATATTAATTCTTCCTATCCATGAGTATGGGATGTATTTCCATTTATTGGTATCTTTAATTTCTCTCATGAGTGTCTTGTAGTTTTCAGGGTATGGGTCTTTCACTTCCTTCATTATATTTATTTCTAGGTATTCTATTCTATTCTTTTTGATGCAGTTGTGAATGGAATTGTTTTCCTGATTTCTCTTTCTGCTAGTTCATTATTAGTGTATAGGAATGCAACAGAGTTCTGTGTATTAATTTTATATCCTGCAACTTTGCTGAATTCAGATATTAGATCTAGTAGTTTTGGAGTGGATTCCTTAGGGTTTTTTATATATAATATCATGTCATCTGCAAACTGGAACAGTTTAACTTCTTCCTTGCCAATCTGGATGCCTTTTATTTCTTTGTGTTGTCTGATTGCCATGGCTAGGACCTCCAGAACTGTGTTGAATAAAAGTGGGGAGAGTGGGCATCCTTGTCTTGTTCCCAATCTTGAAAGAAAAGCTTTCAGCTTCTTGCTGTTAAATATGATATTGTCTGTGGGTTTGTCATTTATGGTCTTTATTATGTTGAGGTACTTGCCCTGTATACCTATTTTGTTGAGAGGTTTTATCACGATGGATGTTGAATTTTGTCGAATGCTTTTCAGCATCTATGGAGATGATCATGTGGTTTTTGTCCTTCTTTTTGTTGATGTGGTGGATGATGTTGATGGATTTTTTGAATATTGTATCATCCTTATATCCCTGGAATAAATCTTACTTGATCATGATGGATGATCTTTTTGATGTATTTTTAATTTGGTTTGCTAAGATTTTGTTGAGTATTTTTGTGTGTATGTTCATCAGGCATATTGGTCTGTAATTTTCTTTTTTTGTAGTGTCTTTGCCTGGTTTTGGTATTAGAGTGATGCTGGCCTCATACAATGAGTTTGGAAGTATTCCCTCATCTTCTACTTTTTAGAAAATCTAAGAAGGATGGGTATTAGGTCTTCACTAAATGTTTGGTAAAATTCAGAGATGAAGCCATCTCGTTCAGTGGTTTGTTCTTAGGTAGTTTTTTGATTACCAGTTCAGTTTCGTTGCTGATAATTGGTTTGTTCAGATTTTCTGTTTCTTCCTGGGTCAGCCTTGGAAGTTTTTATTTTTCTACAAAGTTGTCCATTTCTTCTAGGTTATCCAGTTTGTTAGTATATGATTTTTCATAGTATTCTTTAATAATTCTTTGTATTTCTGTGGTGTCCATAGTGATTTTTCCTTTCTCATTTTGATTCTGTTAATGTGTGTGGAGTCTCTTTTTTTCTTGATTAGTCTGGCTAGGTGTTTATCTATTTAATTTTCTGAGAGAACCAGCTCCTGCTTTCATTGATTCTTTCTATTGTTTTATTCTTTTCAATTTTATTTTTTTCTGCTCTAATCTTTATTATGTCCCTCCTTCAGCTGACTTTGGGCCTCATTTGTTTTTTTGCTAGTTTCATTAATTGTAAATTTAGACTGTTCATATGGGATAGTTCTTTCCTGAGGTAAGCCTGTATTGCAGTATACTTCCCTCTTATCACGGCCTTTGCTGCGTCCCACTGATTTTTGTGGTGTTCAATTATTGTTATTATTTGTCTCCATATAGAGCTTGATCTCTGTTTTTATTTGGTCATTCATCCATTGGTTGTTTAGGAGCATGTTGTTAAGCCTCCATGTTTTTGTGGGATTATTTGTTTTCTTTATAATTTATTTCTAGTTTCGGGTATGACAACCTTTTATTAGGAGCTAAGATCAGGCCATGTTTCTAGTTAATGTACATTGAATATAAAAGTAGTTAAAAATCTTAATCAGTGACAAATAACTCAGTTTTTCTGGTTTTATCTTTTGAGGAAATTATTCTGATTTCCTGGTTCATAATGGGGAAATGAAGCTCAAGGGTGAAGTCAATTGTTCTTCAGCACATAAGAAGCAAGAGAGGAATAGATCTAGGTTTTGTTTTGGTAGAGGGGGCTGGGGAGGATAACAGTAGAAACAAAAAATGCAGAAATGTTATTTGTTATCTTCCTTTATTGAGAAAAATGTTCAGTAAATATTTAGTGTCAGGCGCTGTGTTTAATTCAAAGGATATGTGATAGGCAATAAGAACAGGTCTTTCCCTCATGGAACATACATACAGTTTAATGAGAAGTACGGATTATAAGTAAACATAATTACACATTGGATAAGTGCAACTGAAGAAATGGGTGTAATGATGTGAGAGTTGACAATGGAGACCTCATGTAGACCAGGGATGGGTTGGTGAAGTGTTTGATAGGGAGGGATCATAAAGGAGTGACATTTAAGCTGAGACGAGAAAGAAGTTCAGAAAAGAACCTTTGAAGCGGAGAGAGAGTATGTACAAACGGCCCCTTGAGATGATGATCTTGGACTCTTACATGAGCTAAAAGAAGGCTTAGTTTAACAATTAATGAGCATGTTGGGAAGAGTTGTGCTGAAATTGAACCTAGTGTGTAGGTAGGTATCAAATTGGGCAACAATCTTACGGGTTAGGGAAGTATCTTAGATTTTCCTCTAAGTACACTAGAATGCCATGTAAGAAGTGATTGGTGTAGTCTGAGTTTTAGATCTTTAGATATTTGGGAGAATGTAGAGGTAGTGTTGCTGTCAAACAGAAAAATGATGGAGAATATCCAGTCAGGGCTAGATGGGTGTTAGAAGAGATGGGTAACAGTGGACAATTTCAAGATCTATTTATAGGACTTGGGGATGGCATAGCTATGCATGAAGAAAAGAGAAGAAATGGAGTGATCTCCATATTTCTGTTATAAGTAGCTAGACATGTAACTTTCCAAAGTGTCAAAGATTTGTGAAGGTGCAGGTAAAGAGTGAAAGAGCAAGTTGAAATAACTAGAAGTGGGAAATAGGCAGTTTGGGGTTTTGAAACATCATGTTTGAGATAAATTAATGATTGTAGGCTATTTAAGTAGTATATAAAATCATTGGAGTGGATTAGATCCCCAAAGAAAGTTAAAATTTCTTGAAAGTGCTTTGAGGGTAAATTTTGGTTCTATGGGAAAGGAGATTATTTCTTAGCCCTAAAAATTTGACACCCTAGATATAAGCATGAATTAATTGATTTATTCATGTATTTATTAAAGGATTTTTGTTTAGACTCTGTCATAACCATTTAATGAATTTTTAGTATATTAAATGATTGAGCTTCTAAAGTCAGAGTAGCATTTTTTTAGAAACCTGATGAAGATACGTTAATAAATAATTTTGTGACTAGGCTGTAAACAATGTGAGTGCATAGTCTGTTTTCTGTCATTAGTCCCCTGGTCTCTTTCCTCACTTCCCCAGCAATTATTAGTAGTATCAATTGTGTATTCTTTCAGATCCCTTTCTGTGCATATACTAACATGTACCCCTAAGAATTAAATAATAATTTTGTGTGTGCATTTTAAAAACAAACTCTACGTATCTTTCTGCAACTTACTGTATTTACTTTGTGGTATGTTTTAGATACCTTTGAGTTAGGGTGTAAAGATCTACCTCTTTTTTAACTTGTGGTATTTCATGTCATAGATTTAACACAGTTCAAAAATTCTGTTCATGAACATTTAGTCTGTTTGCAAGTTTTTGTTACAGATATTGGTGTATGGAATATATGTATAGTAGTTTCTTTGGGTTCATTTTCTTTGGGTTTTTTTCCAGGGGAGATCTGAGAATAAGAATTGCCAAATCAGAGGATATGCATATTATGTATTTTAATACATACTAACTCTAAATTTCCTGGACCACTGTTAACTGCATTTCTACTAGTTTCTCCTCATTCTGGATATCATCAAACAGTTAAATTTTTGTTTGTGTTCTTTCTAAAGTATGGGTATCAATTCTTTGCTGTATGTTACAAATATAATGTATATGTAATTTTTTTTTGTATATTTTATGGTGTTTCTTTGCTATATAAACATCCTATTATTTAATAGGAAAAATTCATTTCACTATTGTTAGAAATAGGAATAACAAATACAAAAGATTTTTATGATGGAAATTATAAAATAATACCATTGGACATGTACAAGAAAACCAGATAGCTATGTGTATGTCTGGATGGAAAGACTTCAGTGATGTAAAATACTAATTTTTTGTCTGCAAGTCAGTCTCTAAATTCAGTGAATCCCTAATCAAATGCCAGTGTATATGCATATGGTACCAGATTTAGAAGGTACTAAAAATGGTAAACAGTGAGAAGAAAAGCTCTTCCCTTTTCCCTCTGACCATCCACACAGTTCTCTTCCCTAGAAGCAACCCACTGTTAGCATTTTCTTAGATGTCTTATCCAGAGATACTTTGTGCAAGCATGCATGTATGTATGTGTTTGTGTGTGTGTGTGTGGGCATGTCTCTTTGTGTATGTGGGTGCTTGTGGTGTGTGTTTTTATTGTTCTGTACCTTATTTGTACTTAATTTAACCAAGACTGCATAATATTTTATGTCTATCACTCATTTTATTAGTCGTGTTGAGAGACATTTAGGGTGTTTCAATATTTTACAATGAATATCCTTCTGCATTTTGTTCGTAAAAACATGAGGTAATATATCATTAGGAAGAATGCCTTGAAGTGGAATTGCTTTTTCAAAGAAATATTTTTTGAGTTGTACTCCATAGAAGCTGTACCCTTTGCACTGATTTATGGTATAAGACTCTTATTACACAGCTATACCTTTTGATCTAAATAAGTATATTAAGGAAAAATTTGTGGTCCGTTAGTGTTTACATTTGCATTTCTTTAAATATTTCATAGGTTTAAAAATGATTGTGAACTATATTCATTTTCTGTGTCCTTTATTCTCTTTGGATGTTGGTTTATCTCACTTGTTTGTCTTTTATTTTTCAGGATATGAGTTCAAATATTTTTGTGTAGTTAATCATTGTGTTTGAGGTATTCCCTTGCCCCCACACGCCCCATATAGATGTCTTCTATGTTTTGTTTTTCTTACTAAAAAAGTGCTGGTAAACCATACTAACATAAGACCATTTTTGGCATTTTAAGTATACAGTTCATTGGTATTGAGTATATTCACAAATCTTTTTGCAAAAATCAACGCTATCCATTTCTAGAATTTTTCCATCATCCCAAACAGAAACATGTACTTATTAAATAATAATGCCCCCACCTTATGGTGACCTCTTTGCTACTTTTGTCTCAATGAATTTGCCTATTTTAGGTACCTCAGATAAGTAGAATCAGAATATTTACCCTGTTGTGTCTGGCTTATTTTACTGAGCATGTTTTCAAGGTTCGTCTTTGTTGTAGCATGTTACCAAATTTCTTTCCTTTTTAGGGCTGGATAATACTGCATTGTATGTGCATAGTGAATTTTGTTTATATTCATTCATCTGGACATTTTGGTTGTATCAGCCCATTGGCGATTGTGAATAATGTTGCTGTAAATATAAATGTGCTTTACGATCTTGCTTTCAGTTCTTTTGGATATATACCCAGAAATGGGATTACTGGATTCTGTGATATTTCAAATTTTAATTATTGAGTAATCTCCCTACTGTTTTCCTTAGCTACTACATCTTTTTACATTCCCAAGAATAATGTACAAAGGATCAGGTTTCTTCACCCAGTCAGCCAACCTGCTTCTCACCAACACTTGTTAATTATTGTTTGTTTTGATAGTAGCTATCCTAGTGGATGTGAGATGATATTTCCTGGTTTTTATTTGCATTTCCCAAATGACTAATGATGTTGAGCATCTTTTCATGTACTTATTGGCCATTTGTTATATCTTCTTTGGGGTTGGAGAAGTACCTGTTTAATTCTTTTGCCTATTTTTCAATTGTTTTTTGTTGAGTTTTAAGAATTATATATATATTTGGATATTAATCCCATATCAGATTATGTGATTTGCAAATATTTTCTTCCATTCTGGGTTGTCTTTTCATTCTCTTGATAGTGTTCTCTAAAAAAGTTAAAAATTTTCTTCCATCTTCACCAATAAGTGTGATACGTTCTTGTTTTCCAGTTATTAGTGTCCTTTCTTTTTTGACTTGAAGAACTCTCTTTAGCATTTCTTGTAAGGCTGGACTGGTGGTGATTAACTCCTGTACTATTTGTTTTTCTGGAAAACTCTTTATCTACTTCCATTCTGAAGGAAAGCTTTCCTGGATAGACTATTCTTGGTTGGCAATATTTTTCTTTCTCAAAAAGTTTTTAATTTTGAAGAAGTCCAATATATCTATCTTTTCTTGTATTGTATGTGGTTTTGATGTCATTTCCAATAAATCATTGCCAAATATAATGTCATGAAGCTTTTCCTCTGTGTTTTCTTCTAAGAGTTTTATAGTTTAAGTTCTTAAAAATACAGGTTTTTGACCCAGTTTGAGTAAATTTTTGTATATGGTTGTAAGGTAAGGGTCCTATTGCTGCCTTTTGTTGAGATGACTGTTTTTTACTGATTGAATGGTGTTGGTACTCTTGTCTAGTCATTTGACCAGATAGCTGAGGATATCTTTCTGGACTCTCTTTTATGTCATTGATCTGTATATCTGTCATACCAGGACCATGCTGTTTTGGTTTACTATAGCTTTCTGGTAAGTTTTGAAACCAGGAAGTGTGAGACCCTTCCAGCTTTGTTCTTTTTTAAGATTCTTGACCCTTGAGATTCCATATGGATTTTAGGATGAGTTTTTCTTTCTGCAAAAAACATAATTTGGGTTTTGATATGGATTGCATTGAATTTGCAGACCGCTTTTGGAGGGAGTATTGTCATCTTTCCATCTATTTGTGTCTTTAATTTCTTGTAGCCATGTTTTGTACTTTTCATTGTAGAAGTCTTTCAAACTCCTTGACTAATTTTCTTTGTATTTTATTCTTTTTGATGTTATTGTAAATGGAATTTGTTTTCTTAATTTCCTTTCTGGGTTGTTCATTTTTAGTGTATAGAAATGCTACTGATTTTTGCATGTTGACTTTGTATTCTGAAACATTGCATTTGTTTTCTACATGTAAGATCATGGCAATTGCAGAGATAATTTTGCTTTTTTCCTTTTCTTATTTGGATGCCTTTTCTTTCTTTTTCTTGTCTTACTGTGCTGGTCAGTACTACCAGTAATATGTTGAATTAATTAATAGGGGTGAAAGTAGGCATCTGTGCATTGTTCCTAATCTTAGAAAACATTTCAGCTTTCACCATTGAGTATTATATTAGCTGTGGGTCGACAGGTTGTATTTTTTTCAGGTTTTTTTTTTTCTCTCAATTGAAATGATTATTTTTTTCTCCTGTAGTCTGTTAATGTGATATATAACTTTGATTTTTTTATGTTGAACTACCCTGGCATTTTAGAATAAATGCACTTGGTCATGACATAAGATCTTCTTAATATGCTCTTAAATTTGATTTATTACTGTTTTGTTGAGGATTTTTACATCTATATTCATAAGGAATAATGACCTGTAGTTTACTTGTAATGTCTTTGTCTGGATTTGCTAGCAGAGTAATCCCTGTCTCATAGAATGAGTTAGGAAGTATTCCTTACTCTTAAAATTTTGGGAAAGAATTGGAGGAGGACTGATGTTAATTCTTAAACTGGTGGAATTTATCAGTGAAGCCATATGTGCCAGGATGTATCTTTGTTGGGAGATTTTTGAAGATGGATTTTATCTCCTTGCCTGTTACAGTTCTACTCAGATTTTTATTCTCAGGAAGTTTTGGTAGTTTGTGTAAATCTGAGAGCTTGTCCATTTTATCTTCGTTACCCAATTTGTTAGCATACAGTTCATTGCATTTTCTTATAATTCTGTTTATTTCTGTAAAATTGGTAGTGATGCCCTGTTTTCATTTGACTTCAATAATGTGAGATCTTTTTTTTCTTAGTCTAGCTAAAGATTTGTTAATTTTATTGATATTTTTTCAAAGAACTATTTTTTTGTTTTGTTGATTTTTCTGTGTATTTTGTGTATCTGTGCACTAATCTTTTTTATTTAATTTTTACTAGCTTTGGGTTTAGCTCGCTCTTCTTTTTCTGGTTTCTTAAGGTATAATGTTTGTTTATTGATTTGAGATGTTTTTAATATAGACATGAATAGGTATAACCTTCCTTTTTAGCACTGCTTTCACTGCACCCATAAGTTTTGATACGTTGTGCTTTTGTTTTCTTTTGTGTCAAAGTATTTCCTCATTTCCCTTGTGATTTCTTCTTTGACCCATTAGCTGCTTATGTGTTTTTTTTATTTATATCTATTTGTATTTTTCCTATTTTTTGCTTCTAATATTTATTTCTATTTTGATTCCACACTGATGAGAAAAGATACATTATTTCATTTTGATCTTTTTAAATTTATGAAGACTTGTTTTGTGGCTATCATATGGCTTATTCTGGTGATTGTTTCATGTGCACTTGAAAAGAATGTATATTCATCTGTTGGTGGGTGGAGTGTTCTGTATTTGTCTGGTAGGGCTAGTCGACATAGAGTGTTGTTCAAATACTCTTTTTTCTTATTGTTCTGTGTGGTTGTTCATTCCACTATTGAAAGTGGTGTATTGAAGTCTCTATTACCATAGAACTGTCTATTTCTCTATTAAATTCTGGCAATTTTTGCTTCATGTATTTTGGGGGCTCTTGTGTTAGTTGTGCCTATGTTTATGATTGCAGCATCTTCTTGCTGGAGTAAATCTTTTATCAATATGTGATGTCATCCTGCTTTTATTGTAAACTTTTTTTACTTAGAGTTTGTTTTGTGTAATATTAGTATATCATTCCAGTTCTTTTCTGGTTATTATTTTCATCAAGTATCTTCTCCATCCTTCTGCTTTCTACCCGTTTGTGTCTTTGTGTCTAGTAAGTCTCTTCTAGACAGTATATAGATGGATCATGTTTTAACTCAACATGCCAATCTTTTAATAGAATTTGACTTATCTAAATTTAAAGAAATTATTAATAAGAAAGGATTTACCTCTCCCATTTTGTTGTTTGTTTTATGTTTTATATGTTTTCCCTCATATCTTCTGTTACTCCCTTTGTGTTTGATTAATTTTTTTCTAGTGTGCCATTTTGATTCCCTTTTTTCCTTTCCTGTGTAGTTTAAAATTGTTTTCGTAATGGTTACTTTGAGGATTAAAATCACCATAATATGGACAGTGACTGTAATGGGGTATGTGGGGGGAACTTGATAATAGGGGGAGTCTAGTAACCATAATGTTCTTCAAGTAATTGTACATTAACGGTATCAAAATAAAATTTAAAAAAGGCAAAAAAAAATCACCATTGTAAACTACAAACTACAATTTATTGTGAATAATACCAACTTAGACACTCAACAGTACATACTCTGCTGTTATACATCTCTGTCCTCCCTCTTACTATTCTCAGATTACATCTTTATACATATGTGCTCATTAACATTAACTATTGTTTTGTGCATTTGCATTTTAAATCATAGGAAAAAAGTAATTATAAACCAAGAGTATGTTAATACTGGCTTTCTGTTGATTTATAGAATTAACTTCATTGTGTTTTTTTCTTATGGTTTCAATTTATTCTCTAGTGTGTATTTTTGCTTGAGGGACTCCCTTTAGCATTTCATGTTAGGTGGGTTTGCAGATAATGAACTTCTTTTGCTTTTGTTTATTAGAAATGTCTTAATTTCTGGTTAATTTTGGAGTAATTTTTTGTTGGATATAGAATTCTTAGTTAACAGATTTTTTTTGTTTACCACTAAAGATGTCATCTCACAGGTTTCTGATGAGAAATAAGCTGATAATCTAAATAATCTTCTTGAGGATCCATTGCTCATGATGAGTCACTTAAAATACTTTGAAAGTTCTCTCTTTAGCTTTGAGGTTCATAATTTGATTATTAGATGTCTTGGTTTAAATATCTTTGGCTTAATCTGGTTGGAGCTTGTTGGGTTCTTGGATGTGTGTTTCATCTTCGTATTTGGGAAGTTTTTGGCCATTGTTTCTTCAAATATTTTTTCCTGTCCCTTTCTCTTTTTATGATGCATATGCTGGTACCTTTGGTGGTGGGTGGTTCACAGATACCTCAGTCACTGTTGATTTTCCTCTTTTTTTCTTGCACCTCCAATTAGATAATTTTCAGTTTTTCTGTCTTTAAGTTTACTGATTCTTCTGCCTGCTCAAATCCGGCATTGATTCTTTCTAGTGAATTTTTTCATTTCTCTTACTGTCTTTATTCATCTCCAGAATTTGTTTGGTTACTTTTTATAATTTGTATTTGTTTATTTTCTTAATTTGTTCAGACATTATTTCCTATTTCCTTTAATTCTTCCTCCATACTTTCCTTTATCTCACTGAGCATATTTAATATAGTTGATTTAAAGTCTCTAACTAGTTACTCCTTTATTTGGGAGCCCTCAGGGATGCTCTGTTGAGTTCTTTTATTTCTGTGGATGGAACATACTTTGCTGTTTCTCTTTGTTTTATAGCATTCTGAGTATAGTATGTGTATCTTTGGTTATCTGAGTCTCCCAGTCTTCACAGATTGCTGATTTTTACTTGTTAGTGGATGGAACTGTTCATTTTGAACTATTTTTTTCTTGGCAAAGTGCATTTTCTTCATTTGTGGTGATAGAAGTTTTTGTTCTGTTATCCCTTTTGTGTGCTAGTGATGTGTAAAAAACTTCCTTAAATGGCTGGATTAAAAAAAAAAGAATGAAATAACGGGTCATGTCTCGTTAAATCTGATAGATGCCCCTGGGAAAGCTACTGCTGCATGAAAGGATGAAATCAAGAGAACTATCTGATCCAGACCACACTAAACACAATCCCATATTTTGCTGGAAATTCTCTGCTGCAAGTCCAGTGTGCAGCCAGATCCTCCAGGAATGCAGGATATTATCTGCATACCTCAATGCTCATTCACACATCTGCTCACTCTTGAATGATGATCATCCTCTTCTCAAACACTCCTCTGATTGTTACAAGTGTCCACTCAGGTTACAGAGATCCAAAGTAGTCGGTTCCAATGATTTTGTCTAGCTTAGTAGGTACTTGGGTGAGGGACCCATACCCAGAGCTTCCCACTCTGCTGTCTTGTGTGGCATCTGTCTTGATCTGTTTTTTTAGGTCATACCTATAAGGACTGTTATGCCTCTGAATGTTAGGATGATCAGGATACTTTATACATTGTGACACGTGATTTAACTACTAGTTTAACTTCATTTGTAATCCTGTCATTTCCAAACTTTCTTTGGGGTTCAGAGTTTACCTTTTTGAGGCCTACTAAGTCAGTTACAGTGAATGCATGCTCATATACTTTTTTTTCCCTCTTCCAAAATTTTTTGTGCTGTTGAATTCTCCCTTGTTTTCCCTGTCCTTGTGGGTTTGTCATTTTTTTTTCAATCTCCTTATTTCTTTGACCATTGAATGGAAACAAAGTTTTATATGTCTCCAATTGGCCATCCAGCTAATTTAATTTTAATTTCTATATACTCATTTTGTACCAAGCAATCGACTAAATTGTCTCACTGTAGTAGTTTATCAGGTTAAGTCTTTTGAGTCAATCAGGTAAAACTAATAGGATTTGCACGTAATGGTAACTTCCCTTCTTTCAAATGTTTTTATTAATTTTTTTCATATTGTATTGGCTGATGACTTCCAGAATAGTGTAAATGGTAATAATAAAGACTATCCTTATCTTGTTCTTAATAATAATGCTTTTAATATTTTCCATGTTTGATGGTATCTTTTGGTTTGATATTTGAAATATATTTATAAATCCTTTTTTTTTCTGCAAAGTCTATACTTTTTATTTTATTTTATTTTTTTATTTTGATATCATTAATCTACAAATACATGAGGAACATTATGTTTACTAGACTCCACCCCTCACCAAGTCCACCCCACATACCCCATTAGTCACTGTCCATCAGCGTAGTGAGATGCTGTAAAATCACTACTTCTCTTCACTGTGTTGCATAGCTCTCCCCATGCACCCCTCCCCACATTATACATGCTAATTGTAAGGCCCCCTTTCTTCTTCCCCTCCCTTCTCGCTTGCTTCCCACCCATCCTCCCCAGTCCCTTTCCCTTTGGTAACTGGTAGTCCTTTCTTGGGTTCTGTGATTCTGCGGCTGTTTTGTTCCTTCAGTTTTTCCTTTTTTATTATACTCCACATATGAGTGAAATCTTTTGGTACTTGTCTTTCTCCGCCTGGCTTATTTCACTGAGCATAATACCCTGTAGCTCCATCCATGTTGTTGCAAATGGTAGGATCTGTTTTCTTCTTACGGCTGAATAATATACCATTGTGTATATGTACCACATCTTCTTTATCCATTCTTCTACTGATGGACACTTAGATTGTTACCATATCTTGGCTATTGTAAATAGTGCTGCGATAAATATAGGGGTACATCTGTCTTTTTCAAATTGGGCTGCTGCATTCTTAGGGTAAATTCCTAGAAGTGGGATTCCTGCGTCAAATGGTATTTCTATTTTGAGCTTTTTGAGGAACCTCCATACTGCTTTCTACAATGGTTGAACTAATTTACATTCCCACCAGCAGTGTAGGAGGGTTCTAGTTTCTCCACAACCTCGCCACCATGTGTTGTTGTTTGTCTTTTGGATCGTGGCGATCCTTAGTGGTGTGAGGTGATATCTCATTGTGGTTTTAATTTGCGTTTCTCTGATGACTCGCGATGTGAAGCATCTTTTCATGTGTCTGTTGGCTATCTGAATTTCTTCTTCGGAGAACTGTCTGTTCAGCTCCTCTGCCCATTTTTTAATTGGATTATTTGCTTTTTGTTTGTTGAGGTGCATGAGCTCTTTATATATTTTGGATGTCAACCCTGTATCGGATCTCATTTATGAATATATTCTCCCATACTATAGGATGCCTTTTTGTTCTATTGATGGTGTCCTTTGCTGTACAGAAGCTTTTCAGCTTGATATAGTCCCACTTGTTCATTTTTGCTTTTGTTTCTCATGCCTGGGGAGATATGTTCATAAAGAAGTTGCTCATGTTTATGTCCAAGAGATTTTTGCCTATGTTTTTTTCTAAGAGTTTTATGGTTTCATGACTTACATTCAGGTCTTTGATCCATTTCAAATTTACTTTTGTGTATGGGGTTGGACAGTGATCCAGTTTCATTCTCTTACATGTAGATGTCCAGTTTTGCCAGCACCATCTGTTGAAGAGACTGTCATTTCCCCATTGTATGTCCATGGCTCCTTTATCGTATATTATTTGATCATATATGTTTGGGTTAATGTTTTTTGGAGTCTCTAATCTGTTCCACTTGTCTGTGGCTCTGTTCTTTTGCCAGTACCAAATTGTCTTGATTACTTTGGCTTTGTAATAGAGCTTGAAGTTGGGGAGCGAGATCCCCCCACTTTATTCTTCCTTCTCAGGATTGCTTTGGCTATTCAGGATCTTTGGTGGTTCCATATGAATTTTTGAACTATTTGTTCCAGTTCGTTGAAGAATGCTGTTGGTAATTTGATAGGGATTGCATTAAATCTGTAGATTCCTTTGGGCAGGATGGCCATTTTGATGATATTAACTTCCTAGCGAAGAGCATGGGATGAGTTTCCATTTGTTAGTGTCCTCTTCAATTTCTCTTAAGAATGTCTTGTAGTTTTTGGGGTATAGGTCTTTCACTTCCTTGGTTAGGTTTATTCTTAGGTATTTTATTCTTTTTTATGCAATTATGAATGAATTGTTTTCCTATAAATTCATTTTATTCAGAATTTTAATTCTTAGCATTTTAAATTTAACGTTCTGAGTCATATAGCCTCAGAACTATTATAATTACCATGAACGCATATTGACTAGTACTCTTTGCTGTAGGGAAGACTTCACCTTAGTTTTTTCTGTTAACTCTTGTGCTACCTAGAAACCTCTTAGATAGGCCTATCAGTGAGAAAATACTGTTTTTCTTGAATCACTTTGACGTGATTTCTTAATGTTTTTCTTTGAAAGTTCATAAACTTCTCAGCAGGTACTGATCCTTTCTTAAGTTATCATAGGATCATTGATAATACAGTCTTACGTTGGTTTCAGATATACAAACAGTGGTTCAACAGTAACTTGTATTATTAAATCCTCACCATTCTAGTGTGGTCACTGTCAACATAGTAAGATGTTATAGAAGATACTGATCTTTCTTAATGAATGCCAACATTTTTATTTAAACTGTCACCTTTTCTTTGTTCATGAGAACATCAAGTATTGATGTTAATTCATTCTTGTTGAGTCAATAAAGACCAAATAGAACTGAAAATATTTATAATTCATCATGATTGTGTTAGTGTATTGGGCTGCTATAACAAAAATGCCATAGACAACATTTATTCATTCCTCAGAGTTCTGGAGCCTGGAAGGTCCAAAATCAGGGGTCTGGTAGATTTGGTGTCTAGTGAGGGTCTACATCCTGATTCACAGAGGGACTGCTGTCTTCTTGCTGTGTCCTCACATGGGGAAGGGGAAAGGGAGCTCTTTGGGTGTCTTTTATAAAAAGGGTACTGATTCCATTCATGAGGGCTCCACCTTTGTGACCTAGTCACTTCTCAAAATCCCTGCCTCCTAATAACCATCTCATTGGAGGTCAAGACTTCAACATTTGAATTTTGGGGTCATGCCAAAATTTGGTCCATAACAATGATGGAGAATCTCAAGGAAGCTTAAAAACTAATTAGAAACTTACTGAAATCTTGGGGTCCAGGGAAAAAATGCCTGGTGAATGTTTAGGTGTTAACAGTGTATTAATTGATTTTCATATCCAGTTATTTCTTTGAATTCTAAAAAAGCTCCTAAGAACTGTTTTTATACCATTTACTTTAGGAAAAATAGAAGCTCAGAGTAGTCAAGTTATTTGCTCTGTGTTAAATAAATAGCTAATTAGAATTGACTTGATATAGAAAAGTGGCTAAATGGAATAGGTTTTATTTGGGTGGTAAAAGTGGTCAACTTTTAATTGGATTAATTATCTTTTCTTTATAGGACTAAAGTGTTTTGTGGTTGAAACATTCTCAATAGCATATAGAAGTGATAAAATCTATTTGCAGTCTAGGATTTGAAAAAAGCTGTTACAGTTGGCATAAAATGGTTGTCACTCTAATTTGAAAAGTGGTTTACTGTAGACAACTAACTTGTAAGCAAAATTCTATTCTGCACTCCACTGTTTCCTTCTGTGAAGAATGAATTGATACATAGCAGCCACCAGAGGGTACTGTGAAGTCAGTTCTGAGTTTTCTGTCCTGGAAATTGTCTTCTGCTTTAGGTATGTTAAAATGTAGAAATGATCCAGAGAACTCATTCATTAAAAACCTATACATTTCATAGCATCAGTAAATTTATTCCTCTGAAAATTATGTTGATGAGGATACTTCCTACCTTGTGGCAAATGAATGTTAACCAGAAGTTCAACTTCATTTGTTTTTTTAAATCCTTTGTTAGCTTGGCACTTCAGGCGTAACATTTCTTCCCTTTAGTATTTTAGTATTTTGAGTATTGATTTGGCTATTGTTTTATTGAATGGCTTTGGTCTTTTTTATTATAAATAAGAGCTGTGCTATATTATTTTATTGTTGAATACTTAATTACATATTATATAACAGTTAAAGAATATTCAAGTCCTGACCTCTACCACTTCTGGTTGTGGTCCTGGGCAGTTTAGTTGTTTTTTTTAAAATTTGCATAAGACAGATAATAATTTAACTTCAGACAGTTGCCTTAATGTTTAACTGGCATGAATATTTAGCTCATAATCATTGCATTAATATTAAATTGTACTGGATGAATATACTTCCATTTTTTAAATTTAAAAAAATTGAATTGAGTTAGTTATGAAATTTTCAGTCAAAATGTTATTCTGCATATTTCAACTTCTAAAACTTTCTGTAGTGGTAACGTTAAGGTTTTTTTCCTGCTTGCTTAAAATTATGTGGCAGCCTTACATGAAGGTTTCCCCAAATATATGTTGTTTTACTATGGAGTCTTCCTATTTGAGGAGCTCTTTAGAGTCATGCTGTATATATTTTAATTTTTGAAAATATATTTAAAATACAAGGTAATTTGTAAATCTGGGTAAAGCAAATAGTCACTCAGGTTTCTAAATAGAATTATCCATTTTCTTTAAAGCAGAAATAAATGTAACTTTTGCCATTATCCAATATTAGCATGTCTGACATCCTGACACAGACACAGCTCTGTCTCAAAGAGGAACAAAGACTGGTTTTGCAGTTGAGCTTTGTACATAGTGTTTGTTTGAATCCTGATATTGTCGTGGAACCTAGGCTGTTTAAATTAAGGAGGGTGAGCTACTGTTTACTATACAAAAAAGTAAATATCTGTTTATTTAACTCAAAAGGGTTATTGTCATGGTTAAGTGAAAATAAAGTAGTAAAAATCTTTCCTATAAAATCCAGTGTAAGTTACTGGAAACATTTCATTTTCATTACTGTGCTGAATGGGATATTGTGCCCTTTAGAACTAGAACATGGTTTAATTGGGCTGCTTAATGGTCAGAGAATAACACAGTATATATAACATAAGGAATTATATTGTATACCTTGACAATTAAATAATGATGTTACTTAAAAATAACTGATAGTTAAAGTGAACATATGGTGTTTGCCCTTTGGCCTTTCTGCAAATATTCTGCTCTGTGCCTTGCAACTGTTTTAGGTTTTAACAAGAAGATAAGTTATTTATAGTGGGTCCACAGTGTCCATAAAAAAGTTGGTAAACCCCTTATTAATGCCTTTTAAAAGTTATTATTCTGTATCTTGTATCTGGAGATTGATAATCCCTTCATCTTTAGCTTTTTGTCAACTTTACATCATCTTCTGTTACTGACTCCTATTTTTTCCCATTATTTATTTAGGTGCTTAGCTGCCTGAAATTCTTTTTAGATTAATGTGGAATATAAAGTGCAATTTGTTGATCACCTCCCGTATCCAAACTCCCTGTTCTTCCTAGCAAACCACTTCTACCATTATGGTGTGATCCTTCCAGAGGGTTTTTTCCCCCATGAATTTACATAAAAATATATGTACTTTAGGAAGAACACAGTATGTGTATGCATATATGGGTTTTTGGGGAATGTGTAAAATTATAGTAATAATCACTCTTTGTTCAGTAACTTTTTTTCAGTCAATAGTATATCTTGTAGATCTTTTCATGACAGTAAGATCTACTATTTAAAAAACTTCAGTCTGTTCACTTTTTCCCATCTTTTACCACCCTTGTTTCAGCTACCACCATCTCTCGTTAGATAAATGGCCGTCTAGTTGGTGGGCTTCCAGTCTTGGTGCTCTTACAATCCGTTTTCCCATGTAGCAGCCACTGTGACCTATTCAAAACATAAGTGAGATTATGTTAGCCTTTTGTTTTTAACAGAATACTGCAGTGTTTCCTGTTACAGTAAATTCCAAACTCTCGCTTTCAGAGTTAATTTTTTTCTGATGGGTAGGGATATTTACTTGTTTTGTTCATTGATTTTTCTCAAGTGCCTGAGACAATATCTTGTGTATACTAGGTGCCCTGTAAATCATAGTTGAATGCAATGAATGGTTAACTTGTTTGCTCAGTGAGTTGATCTGTGCCTGTTTTTATATATGTCATCTCATGCTTTTCTTCCCTAACTACCTTGTTTCAGCCGTATTGGCCTTTACTCTGTTGCTTGAATTCACCAGCCCATTCCCATTAGGCTTTTTCAGGAGCTACAGTGCCCTTCCTCCAATTTTTCCACAGTTGGATCTTTATTGTCACTTCAGATTTCTGTGTAAATGTTACCTGCTTAAGGTGGTTTTCTTTGATCACCAACGTAGTTATCTCTTCACTCTGTTTTGAAAAATTTTAAATACTACCTTTAAAAATAAGTGAGAGATCATGTTCAGAAATTTAAAAGATGCAACAAATACATAAACAGCTTCTCCATCCCTGTCACCCATCTGCAAAAGTGTAATTATTTATGTTAATGTCTTCTTCATGCTTCCAGAAGTTCCATATAGCAATATGAGCAAATGACAATATATATAAAGTAGTAAGTTTTCTTAAACCTTTTGTTTTTAACTGGTCTAAGTGGTTTTATTAGAGAAGGGGGATTATGAAGGATTTAAAACTTGGCATTGAGGCCCTTAAAGCAGTGGTTAAGACCCATACAACCAGTCTTTTCACCTTCTTAGATTACCTACTCTATAAAAATGAGACTATTGTGTTTAAAACACTTGAGATTCCCATTGATTTACCTACAAAGTTACCTACAAACTGTTCTCATCCTTCATTTTTTTCCCCTTTATTGATTTTTTTTTTCCATTTAGTCTCTGAGATTAAGGTGATTCACGTTAAGGATTAGTTCTACTACTGCCTGTGCCCATGACCTCACCCTCTCCATCTGCTCAATAACTTTTTCTTTCTTTACTATTAACTCTGCTGTCTCTTTGGCTTCAGCACAGCCCTTCATATACAGTAGGTGCTCAGAAAATATTAGTTGAATTAAACATATTGATGAAGAGTTTGGACTGAATTATAAATACCCGTGTGTGCATTCCAGATGTTAGCATCTCCAAGCCACAATTTCTTTTTTTTTTTTTATCATTTATTAAGTGGATACTTTTTTTATAATATAAAATGTAATGGAATTTTTATTTATAGAGAGTAGATAATGTGAAGCTAAAAGGGATTGGTTGAATCTTTATTCCAGGAATTGAAGGGGTCCACAATTTCTTAATCATTAAAATGTGACAAGTATAACTATTAAGAGTTGTTTTGAAGATGTAACTATGAAGTGGGTTGTATTAATTTCCTGTGGCTATTATAATGAATTAACCACAAATGCGTGGTGGCTTAAAACAACAGACATTTTTTTCTACTACAGTTCTGGAGGTCAGAAGTCAGAAATTAGTGGGCTCAAGTACTGTCAGCAGCACAATGCTTCCTCTGGAGGTTCTGGGGAAAACCTGTTCCTTGACTCTGTTACCACCTGGTGACTGCCAGCATTCCTTGGTTGCATCACCTGCTGCTTCCAGTCAGCCTCTTGGCCTACTTTTGTGCCTGTAATGATCTCCTTGTACCTCCCTTTGATAAGGGTACTTGTGACTGAATTGAGGGCCTACCTTCTCAGGTAATCTCATTTTTAAATCCTTAGTCATATCTGCAAAGACCCCTTTTCCATATATGGTAACATCTACAGGTTCTAGGATTAGGATCTCATATCTTTGAGTGCCATTATTCAGTCAGATAAATGGATATAAAGCACATAGCTTAGTGCCTCGCAAATAAGGATTTAAGCTTTCTAGATAGAGTCAAGAAAGATTTCAGATTGTCTGTAGGATTTAATCATACAGTTCCATGGGAGCCAGGGAATATGAGAAGGGATCAAAAAAAAAGCATGAAGAGCATGAAGTAAGAAAATTAGTGATCAGACCATATCATTTTATTCAATACAGTGGATAAATAAGATAAATGTGTAGAGAATGGATTTTTATTGTCAGGTTTTGGTTATTTTCCTGTTCAGATGTGTATAGGATTTATCATTGTTCTCTGTGTTGAAGTTTATAGGATAAACACTGGTGAAAAGAAGGTGATAGAGGTAAATAACACTGCATAATATTACTGAAACCTAGATAATTACCTTTTTGTATTGCAGCAAGTTTGCATGTATACTATATGAAACGGTGAGTGAATGAGAGAAAGTCACAAAATCAGTATCATATTTTTCTTTGATATTAGATACAATTCATTTTTACTTAGAATACAAAAAGACAATGAAAGTATCTTTAAAAAATTCTTTCAGTTATAGTAAAAAAAAAATACTGACATTTGTTTTTTTCCATCTCCCTAACAGGTTCTTTGGCATGGACACAGGTTCAGTGGGAGGATTAGAATTGACTGATCAGACTCCGGTTTTATTAGGGAGTACGGCCATGGCAACTAGTCTCACTAATGTAGGAAATTCATTTAGTGGTCCACCTAATCCTTTAGTTTCTAGATCTAATAAATTTCAAAACTCATCAGTGGAAGATGATGATGACGTTGTTTTTATCGAACCTGTACAACCTCCCCCACCTTCTGCACCAGTGGTAACTGATCAAAGAACCATAACATTTTCATCATCAAAAAATGAAGAACTGCAAGGAAATGATTCCAAAATTCTTCCTTCCTCAAAAGAGTTGGCTTCCCAGAAGGGAAGTGTAAGTGAGACAATTGTCATTGATGATGAAGAGGACATGGAAACGAATCAAGGTCAAGAGAAAAATTCTTCCAATTTTATTGAACGGAGACCTCCTGAGACTAAAAACAGAATCAATGATATGGATTTCTCAACTTCCAGTTTTTCAAGAAGTAAGGTAAATGCAGGAATGGGTAATAGTGGCATTACCACAGAACCAGACTCTGAAATTCAGATTGCTAATGTTACAACCTTAGAAACAGGTGTAAGCTCTGTGAATGATGGCCAATTAGAAAATACTGACGGGCGAGATATGAACCTAATGATTACACATGTAACATCACTGCAGAATACCAACTTGGGAGATGTCTCTAACGGACTGCAGTCAAGTAATTTTGGTGTTAATATACAAACATACACCCCATCTTTAACTTCACAGACCAAGACTGCAGTAGGACCTTTTAATCCTGGTAGAATGAATGTGGCAGGAGACGTATTTCAGAATGGAGAATCTGCAACTCATCATAATCCTGGTAAGCAGTAAGCAACCTACTCCATGTAAATGAATTTAAACTTCGGTTGATTTCTTTTTTCATTGTAGTAATTTGTGCTACCATAAGATGTGTTAACTCTTTTGACTTTAAAGTTTGAAATTTTAGCTAATCAGAGATGCAAAGCCATGTATAGTATTTCTCTGTGGGTTATTAAGAAAATTAATCATAGACATTTATGTCCAAAGGATTTAAAAAAATACTCTTATGTTCATCACCAATAATATCTAATAATTTGGCATCTCAATTTGTCATGTATTCACTTTTTGCTAATATACTTTTAGTAGTAGTACTTTAATATGTAAGTAGAGAACAAAAAAATTAAGGAGCAGTATAGTATTGTACAATAATTGTATTTAGATTTGTTTTTACTTTCTGTGTTTAATTTTTATTGCCTGTCTGATTTTAATTTTACAGAGCATTTTTTTTTTAATAGGAAGTTGGTAAATTTCTTGACAATTAAAAAAATTTTTCTGTGGGCAGTTTTGCTTTGTGAAAATGTTGAAATAGGGAAGTCTTAAGAACTCTGGCTTTTTCATGACCATGTCTCTATGATACATCCCTCTCTTTGTATTTGTCTGCCTCTGTCTCTCTGGTACATCCCTCTCTCTATTTTTGTGTCATTCTTTCATCATTTTGGGTTCATTAGCAAGTGTTACCAGCCTAAGAATTGTGGATAATAGTAAGGAGTGACTAAAAACTAGGTAGTGTAGATAAAATGCTAGTCATTTTTCTTTTTTACTTATTACTTTTTTTGATTATGAGAGAAATATATAATTTTTGAATAATGTTTAGAAAATCTATAATTAAAAAATGTAGGAGAAAAATCCCGTGTAGTCTCATTAACTGGAAATTATCACTGTTGTGTGGTTGTCTTTCATTCAGACTTTGCTTTGTATTTTTTAGCTTGCTTGAAATGAAGCTTTTTTTAAATGTTTTTGTTTCCTGTTCTCCCCCATATTATATTATATTATTTTTTCTTATACTATTAACATTTGTACACAAAGGTTTTTAATGGCTGCACAATGGGCATAGACATACCATTCCCATATTTACCTTTTACAGTGTTTCCTGTATTTTATTATTATAGGTCTATATATGAACATCTTTGCTCAAATTTTTTATTATCTCCTTAGAGTATGTTCCTGGAAGTAAAGCTACTGGCCAAAGAATATCATTAATTCTGACCCCCCAAAGATTTTTGGTTTAAAAAATAAACTGGTTTATAGTAGTTTTGAATTATATTCCTTTTTACTTACTTTTTTGAAAATTTATCATGCCTTCTAAGACTCTTTTCCCCTATAGGTACATATATACTTATAGGTAGGTCAGTGTATATGTGTGTGATGTCTCTGTGCATGTGCATGTATATGTGTGGTATGTATGAGTTTATATGAGCATTTTTCAATTGTGGAAATATATTGTCATAGATCTTGTCAATTTATGCTATTACCAACTATATATTATATATTAGTGTGTCTTTCATTTTAACCTTCTCGATCACATAAAAGTTTAAGAAATGGTAATGCCCAAATTAGTTTCAAGATGTCTATTTTGTCTTTATTAAAATTATATTAAAAATACATGATTCAAAACTACTATAAAGCAGTTTATTTTTTAAACCAGAAATGTTTGGGGGATCAAAATTAATGATATTCTTTGGCTAGTAGCTTTACATCCAGGAACATACTCTAAGGAAAAAATCAGAAATTTGAACAGTTGTCATAAAGAATATAATATTCAGTCTCATCCTTGAGAATGGTACATTTAATTCTAACCTGAGGTCATAGTACAGGTATATTTATATTTTTGCAAACTCTTCCTACTACACCTTTAAATATCTAACAATAGATCTTGAACTTTTAACCATATCAACTATATATGTTTGATGTTTTTTAAAATTATTTAGCTCAGTTCCAGTTTTTACTATTTAAATAGCTCTTAAGAATAATATGCTTATGCATGTACCTTGGGATACTTATTTCTTTAGGAATATTGCTGGATCAAAGGGACATATGTGTGTGTCTGTTTACTTGTACTGTCACACAAGGGAATGTAAATTACTCATCAGAATAACTAAATAGATACACCTCTTGCACTTGTGTTTATGAATTTAGCTTTTATTTGTAATAAAGAATTATAAAATCTTGGCTATTTATATTAGCTCTTGGACTAATTTTGACTTGTGATGAATTAAATTGATGTCCCTTGATAGTCCTTTGTATATAACAGAGGGCTTAGACACAATGACTAGGTCCCTTCTATTCTTAAAAGTATTTTGATGTTGGAGGAGGTGGGAGGTTGAAAGTAGAGGAAATGTAAGCTGAAATACAGATAAGGGGAGCCATTACATTATTTATAGAGGGCCTAAAATTAAATCGGGGGTGAGGGCAGGGAGAAGCATCATTTTTTCAAAATCAAGTTAATAGATGCCCTTAAGTTTAAATATGTTCCTTTAAGTGTATACTGTATTCAGATGATAAGCCTACAAAGTTGAGAATCCCAAGGAGCTAGTATTTGTGTTGTAACAAGCTTATTATTCCTTCAGACATATGTTCAAATATAATTCTTGATTGAAAGCCCTTCATAACATGGAATTGCCAGTTCTTTCAATTATTTGCTTTCTTCATGTACTTAAGTATTTTTACTATTTGTTAAAACTGGTCAGTTATCCTGATGATAGGATAACAGGATTCCATAATGCATTCTATTTACTCTGTATATGAAGTATATATTTTTTTGAAGGGATATTGTGGACTAAGGTAAAATTTGAATAGCAGTGTATGTAGCCCCTTAAAGCCATTAGGTTAATGGACTGGGTCAGAACCAAGAAATTTCCCTCTAAAAGGTTTTGTTAGTATAGACTTGTCCCTGGGACCTAGTTTTTATTTGTACTTACAGTGGAAGGCAAAAATTGTTTTTCATTTGGAAGGGCCACTTCTGTGTATGGAAGTTCAAACTTCAGAAGAAACCAGAAAGGAAAAAAATTACAAGAGACCAGAGTACAAATTATAGGTGGTGGCCTGAAAAGTTTCAAAATGAAAAAAGGTATTGACATTGACTGGTAGTGTAGTGAGAGGTCTGTGGAACAGTAATGAGTGCACCAAACTGGGGACTTCTGCTAGGTACCAAAGAAACTTACTATTAAAAGAGAAAAAAGATGAATAACTCTGCAGTCCAGTGTTAATGTTACACATATCTACTAATACTGTGCTGTGTTGAAACTTTGCAGTAGTACAGTAATATGATGTTGGATTGGTCACTACTGTATTTGTTGGCTTAACGTCATCCTTTCTGTGTAAACACTCTAACTTTAATATTATGTGGTGTATTTATAGGTCATGGAACTAAATAGGAAACATTTCTAAAAAAGTTTTGAATGTAATCATATGTAATTTTATCAGACCAGGGTTAGATTTATCAAAGGTTCTGATTGGTCAGGATTTTATTATATTTTTATATTGATGTATTTGAAGTAATATTCTGTAAATTACTTCTTACTGATACAACTAATAACTAATGGCTAGTATTTTTTAGTCTTATCTGTATGGTAGTACTATGGTTTATTACATTTGTTATCCCATTTACTGTTATCATTTGTATGAGGTTGGTATCAGTTGCAATCTAAAGAAGAATTACAGTTTCAGTAGCTTCTCAGTCTAGTAAGTGATTGAGCCTGAATGTCAGCCATTCTTACTCCAAAACTTGTGTCCTTTCTCTCTCTGCTATGCTGTTTCCTTATTAATGTCTTAAATTTGTACAGAATGAGAAGTTAAAACTGTTTCTCTGATAAAAATTTCAGTGTGTAAATACCTGTTTCAGTTACTCTTCCTTGTGCATTTTGTTTTTAAGATTCTTGGATCTCCCAGTCAGCTTCATTTCCCCGTAATCAAAAACAACCAGGGGTGGATTCTTTATCACCAGTGGCCTCACATCCTAAACAGATTTTCCAGCCTTCAGTCCAACAGCAACCCACTAAACCAGTTAAAGTCACTTGTGCAAACTGCAAAAAACCTTTACAAAAGGGACAGACAGCTTATCAACGAAAAGGATCTGCTCACCTCTTCTGTTCTACCACCTGCCTTTCTTCCTTCTCTCACAAGCCTGCTCCAAAGAAACTCTGTGTTATGTGCAAAAAGTAAGGCTTACCTTTCAACATTATTCTATTTGGTTGAATATTGGTGGTATAATTGTTATATACTCTTAGAGATGAATTACTGTGTTCTAAAAATTGGTAAGCTAGTTGTGTGAATCTTAAAGCCAGATGTGTAATGGCTTCGAAGAGTTCTTCAGCAAGCCCAGGTGGCTTATGATTTAAAGACTTTCTACTTTGATAGGCTTTGGGGTTGGTTTAGATACTAGGCTCTTGTAATTACTATTGTTTGTAATCTCCATTGGACTTCTTGGATTTATAAAAATACATAGATGCTTATTTACATTATTAATTATAAAATTTAATCCTTGTCAGGTAGAATTATTAAACAGTTTATATATGACTACTTATGTGTTAAAATATGTCAACTTTTACACCATCCCAATATTAAGATTATTTAAAACTGGCAAGTTTTTAGATTTTATATGTGTTTGTTTTGAATATTAAGTCATTAGAGTACTCACTGTTTCAAGACCAGTTTTTTGACAATCTTGGAGAAACAGCATCATCTCTTTAGCTGTTTTTTAGGTCTGGCTTCACTAGTTAAAAACAAGTGGAATATGGTATATTGTGTGCAAGGTCAAACCAAGTGGGTTTTCTGTGCCATCTTGTGGAGTAGTCCAAATTTGTGAAGATATTTTTAAATCTTAGAACTTTGGAAAGGGCTTAGTGCTATGTATAAGTTTCAATAAATCCAAATATTGGAACAATTGTCCTACAGTTTATAGATTGCTTTATAGTAGTGGACTTGCATATTGCAATAAAGAATCTTAAAATTCAGAATTTAAGGAAAACTTCAAAGGTCATCAATACTATCATTTTCTGACATTTCTAATTGCAGTTGAGAGCTGTATGGCTTGGTAGGTGGGATTATTTTGGGTTATCAGGGGTATATTTAAATTTAGTTATCCTCTGTAGAAGGTTTGTCATGTTCCTGTGACCTAGATAGCTCATGCTTTCTACTCCCATGGGAAGGGAATTTAATAGGTGTTATAAATTTATATATACCTCAGTAAATTAAGCTTTCACCTTAGTAGTGTAGTATTTTAAGTGTATCCAATGTGTCTGAAAGCATTGTTAAGGAGTTTGACGATAAATTGGGTATGGGAAGGTTAATGGTATAAAATAGTTTTGCTTCTCAATCTTTTGTGTTCATATTTTATTGCCAAGAGTTTTTAAATAATAAAAATAATTTAATGTATCTAAAAATGGTGTTGGATTCCTAGGATTCAATTTATGGAAATTAAAAATGTCAGTTACTACTTTTATATATGACTTATTTTAAAAAAGAATTTTACTTGAAGTTGTTCTTATTTTTCAGAGATATAACTACAATGAAAGGAACCATTGTTGCTCAAGTGGATTCAAGTGAGTCCTTCCAGGAATTCTGTAGTACATCTTGTTTGTCTCTCTATGAGGACAAGCAGAATCCTACTAAAGGAGCTCTAAATAAGTCAAGATGTACAATTTGTGGTAAATTAACAGAGGTTTGTATCTTTGTGCTTTATTAGTAATTCTAACTTATGGGAATTTTTTTAACTTTAACAGTTAGGACATATTCACTCTTTTATCAGTGTATATTTCCATAAAAGTGAGGATATATAAAATCTATCTTATAAATATTCCATTATATAATTCATTCTCCCATAGGGAGAATCATTTAGGAAAAACTAAAATATAATATTAATTTACATTTTTCCTGAGGTTGGGAGCCCTCACAGACAGGACCATAGTGTTTAAACAAATAGACTTACTACATAAGAAAGACAACAATCTTGCTTAAGAAGTAGAATAAATGGAAGAAATGTTTTTTGGTAACTGCATTGTTAATACAGTATTAAAGTTTCCGCATTTGATTAAAGAAAAGGTAATATGTATACATACTTCATTTAGATTATGTATAATATTGGTTCTCTCTCTCTCTCTTCCCTTTCATTTGTCTAAAGATTTCCAGTCTGTTTTAGAAATTTTATACTAAAATTATATGAACTTATTTGCTTCCTATCATTTATATATGCTTCTGGAGAAAATTTTAGTGATGTCACTGGTGGTTTTTTTCCCCTCATGATGTACATACATTGTATTCCTGTGTGCATAAAAATAGGTCAAAGAATAATGAAATGTGCCTTCTCTCCTTTTCCCTAAACAAAGCTTACACAGAAAAATTTGTGAGGCATTTTCTTTCTATTGGACACATTGTTATTTAGCTATTTGTCATACTCATTTGTTTTCTTAAAATTTTGTTGTTTTTCTTTTAGATTCGCCATGAAGTTAGTTTTAAAAATATGACTCATAAGCTGTGCAGTGACCACTGCTTTAATAGATACAGAATGGCCAATGGTCTAATAATGAATTGCTGTGAACAGTGTGGAGAGTACTTGCCCAGCAAAGGTGCTGGAAATAATGTTCTGGTGATTGATGGTCAGCAGAAAAGATTTTGCTGTCAAAGTTGTGTCAGTGAATACAAACAGGTAATTCACGATCTAATCAAAATTGGCCATTCTTTTGAATGTTTTAAATTGCTGTAGTAATTTTACTGTAACAGCATTTATTAACCAGATTTATCTTGGCATCTCATTTAATTCTATTATTGTCTTCACATCTTGAGATGACCTGTCTCAAATGAGTACTGAAATGTATGTAGATATTGGAAATAAACTTGTGATTTTACACATAACAGTAAATACTACCAGAATGACTTCTTTTTCAAATTTTTTCTTTTTTCAGTGGTGGAGAGGGGTTGGGAAATAGGATTTTTCAAACTATTAAACCTTAGCTTAGAAGTGATTATCTTACTTATATTTCAGTTTTAAAGTCCTTTTGATTTCATTTACACATATGGTTCAAAAGTAAAATGTACATGAGATAGACTCAGAAAAGTTCAGCTCTCATTTCTTTCTTCTCTTGGTTCCTGCTCATTCTTTATAGGTATCAATTCAGTTATTATTATTTTATGTTTTCTCTTTCTGAAAATTAAGGAAATACCCAATTCATTATTTTTTTTCTCTGCAAAAGGCAGCATACTGTATATATGTATTATACTGCACCTTCTATTTTTTACTTCAAAGTGTATCTTAGAAATAATTCACTGTCAATATATATTGACCTTCCTCATTCTTTTCATGGCTGTGTGAGTTAAGTTTTCAGGAATTTTGTGAGTGGTTATTAAAAACATGCATTATTAAAAATTGTAGAAACTTTAAATTATTCTATTCTGCTAGGGCTGCCATAACAGAAGTTTATTTTCTTACAGTTCTAGAGGCTAGAAGTCCAGAATCAAAGTGCCTTTCCGGGGTTGGCTTCTGGTGAGGCTTGTAGATAGCCTCCTTGCTGTGCCCTCACAGGATCTTTCCTCTCTATGTAAAAGGAGAGAGGGAGCTCTCTCTCTGCTCTCTTTTCCTCTTCTTATAGTAGGCCATCAATCCTATATGATTAGGACCCCACCCTTAGAACTTCATTTAACCTTACTACCTCCCTGAAGGCCCTATTCCAAATACACTCTCATTGGGGTTAGGGCTTCAAGAATATGAATTTTGTGGGGACACAGTTTATACCATAACAATATTGAAAACAAAAGTAAATACGCAAAAATAACTCCTTCCTAATTTTTATATGTTATCTGTGCTTTTACATCTGTTGTATCTGTATGATGAAAGTACTACATATGATGATGTGCTTCTGTGTGTTTCTTCCCAATTTCATGTTCACTTTCATTTTGGTAGCCTGAACTTCGCCATGTAGTATTTTCATGGCAAATGCTAAAAATTATGGTACATCCCTGTACCTCCCAGGAGCTCATTTCACCATATAAGAGCCAACACTGGGCTGTACAGTAGTTTATTGGGTCACTTTGCTGTTTGTGTATTTAGGTATTTCCAATTTTTTTGCTGATAAAAGTAATAGATGATGAATAACCTGGTGTATACTTTACCTCTGTATTTGTGTAGACAGAGTTTTGGGGTAGATTGTTAAGAGCAGGATTGCTTGCTAAAGGCAAATGCTTATGTTAGTATATTAGATATTGTTAAATTCCCCTGTTAGAGCTCTACCAGTTTGTATTCCTTTCAGTCATGTCTACGGAAGTGCCTGTTTCTCTTCAGCCTCTCCAAGAGAGACTGCTAACACATCTCTCTGATTGATAAAAATGGTATGTTACTATAGTTTTAATTTGTATCCCTTTTCTTAGCACTGATGATAAGCAGTTTTTTATCTATCAGAGCTAATCGTCTTCCCTTTTCTGTGAACTATTGGTTTACATCTTTTACCCATTTTTCTGTTGGGGCTTTGATCTTAATTTTTCTTCATTAAATTGTACATTTTTAATTAGAAAAACATGTCTGTGATATGTTCATGAAACCATGGTTTACTGCCTACTATATTGCAGGTATTGTGCTAGTACAGTGGAAGTGTAAAGTAGACATAGTTCCTGCGTTCATAGGATTTGCATTGGGGTGGCACATGTCAAATTGGTTAATATAAGGAGGTCTATTTTGTAGTTGAAAGAATCAGACTGATTCTAGTGCCTAGGAGTCAGTATAGTGTTTGCTGTTGTTGATGTTGCATCTGTTAATCTTCTGATAACCTAGATGGTTTGGTAACAATGCTGGCTTTAATTAGTTGGCCTGGGTTAAAGTCTCAGCCCCAGCAACTATCTGTGCCATGGACAAATTACTAAACCTCTCTTGTTCCTTGCCTGGTCTAACCACGTGTAAAGTTGTGGAAATAGTAATTTCTATCTTACAGTGTTAATAAAAAAAGATAAAATCTGTGCCTTTTATCTTGATTTTTAAGATCCTAGTCAAGAAACTGAACATTATTATTCTCCATCAGCCACTCTGTGCTTTCTCCTGATTATTATCCCCTTCTATCTCCTCAAAGTTAACCACTGTATTTTACTTCTGACATCATGGTTTGACTTATTATAAACTTTATGTAAATAGCATTAATATGCAATGACATTTGTCAATGTTATATATAACTGTGATTGGAGGCTTATATAATGTTTTGTCATGTAGTGTTTTTAATTTTAATACTGTCAAACGGAAATATAAAAAATACTGCTTCTGGTTTTTGCTTCATGTATTTTCCTCACTCCCATGCTATAAAGGAATATATTTCATGTTTTCTTCTAATGTTTGGAAGGGTTCATTTTAATATTTAAATATTTAATCCATTTGTTATTCTGGTATATAGTTCAACTATGGTTCAAATATTACCTCCTTTCAAATCAGTGTCTTTCATAATCAGTATCATTATGTCAGAGTGTCCTATCATAGAACAAGGGATTTTGTTTCATTTGTTACATCAGTGTTCTTGCTAAGTTTTCTTAAATATTTTATCTTTTTGCTGCTATTTTTTTTTTATCATTAATCTACAGTTACATGAAGAAGATTATGTTGACTAGGCTACCCCCTTCACTCCCTTACCCCCCACCCCCACACCCCATTACAGTCACTGTATCAGCATAGTAAGATACTGTATAGTCACTACTTGTCTTCAGTGTGTTGCACAGCCCTCCCCTTGCCCCCACCCCACACTATACATGCTAATCGTAATGCCCTGTTTCTTTTTTCCCTCCCTTATCCCTCCCCATCCATCCTCCCTGGTCCCTTTCCCTTTGGTAACTGTTAGTCCATTCGTGAGTTCTGTGATTCTGCTGCTGTTTTGTTCCTTCAGTTTTTCTTTGCTATTATACTCCACATATGAGTGAAATCATTTGGTACTTGTCTTTCTCTGCCTGGCTTATTTCACTGAGCATAATACCCTCTAGCTCCATCCATGTTGTTGCAAATGGTAGGATTTGTTTTCTTCTTATGGCTGAATAATATTCCATTGTGTATATGTACCACATCTTCTTTATCCATTCATCTACTGATGGACATTTAGGTTGCTTCCATTTCTTGGCTATTGTAAATAGTGCTGTGATAAACATAGGGGTGCATCTGTCTTTTTCAAACTGGGCTGCTGCATTCTTAGGGTAAATTCCTAGAAGTGGAATTCCTGAATCAAATGGTATTTCTATTTTGAGCTTTTTGAGGAACCTCCATACTGCTTTCCACATGGATGAACTAATTTACATTCCCACCAGCAGTGTAGGAGGGTTCCTCTTTCTCCACAACCTCGCCAACATGTGTTCTTGTTTGTCTTTTCGATGATGGGGATCCTTACTGGTATGAGGTGATATCTCACTGTGGTTTTAATTTACATTTCTCTGATGACAAGCGATGTGGAGCATCTTTTCATGTGTCTGTTGGCCATCTGAATTTCTTTGTTAGAGAACTTTCTGTTAAGTTCCTCTGCCCATTTTTTAATTGGATTATTTGCTTTCTGTTTGTTGAGGTGCGTAAGCTCTTTATATATTTTGGATGTCAAGCCTTTATCAGATCTGTCATTTATGAATATATTCTCCCATACTGTAGGATACCTTTTTGTTCTATTCATGGTGTCCTTTGTTATACAGAAGCTTTTTAGCTTGATATAGCCCACTTGTTAATTTTTGCTTTTGTTTCCCTTCTCCAGAGAGATATGTTCATGAAGAAGTCACTCATGTTTATGTCCATGAGATTTTTGCCTATGTTTTTTTCTAAGAGTTTTATGGTTTCATGACTTACATTCAGGTCTTTGATCCATTCAAATTTACTTTTGTGTATGGGGTTAGACAATGGTCCAGTTTCATTGTCTTACATGTAGCTGTCCAGTTTTGCCAGCACCATCTGTTGAAGGGCTGTCATTTCCCCATTGTATGTCCATGGCCCCTTTATCGAATATTAGTTGACCGTATATGTTTGGATTAATGTTTGGAGTCTCTGTTCTGTTCCATGGGTCTGTGGCTCTGTTCTTGTGCCATTACCAAATTGTCTTGATTACTGTGGCTATGTAGTAGAGCTTGAAGTTGGGGAGTGAGATCCCCCCACTTTATTCTTCCTTCTCTGGATTACTTTAGCTGTTCGGGGTCTTTAGTGTTTCCGTATGAATTTTTGAACTATTTGTTCCAGTTCATTGAAGAATGCTGTAGGTAATTTGATAGGGATTGCATCGAATCTGTGTATTGTTTTGGGCAGGATGGCCATTTTGACAATATTAATTCTTCCTAGCCAGGAGCATGGGATGAGTTACCATTTGTTAGTGACCTTTTTAATTTCTCTTAAGAGTGTATTATAGTTTTCATGGTATAGGTCTTTCACTTCCTTGGTTAAGTTTATTTCTAGGTATTTTATTCTTTTTGATGCAATTGTGAATGGAATTGTTTTCCTGATTTCTCTTTCCATTGGTTCATTGTTAGTGTATAGGAAAGCCACAGATTTCTGTGTGTTAATTTTGTATCCTGCAACTTTGCTGAATTCCCATATTAGTTCTACTAGTTTTGGAGTGGAGTCTTTAGGGTTTTTTATGTACAATATCATGTCATCTGCAGATAGTGACAGTTTGACTTCTTCTTTACCAATCTGGATTCCTTGTATTTCTTTGTTTTGTCTAATTGCCTTGGCTAGGACCTCCAGTAGTATGTTGAATCACAGTGGGGAGAGTGGGCATCACTGTCTTGTTCCCGATCTCAGAGGAAGAGCTTTCAGCCTCTCGCTGTTCAGTATGATGTTGACTGTGGGTTTATCATGTATGGCATTTATTATGTTGAGGTATTTGCCCTCTCTACCCATTTTGTTGAGAGTTTTTATCATGAATGGGTGTTGAATTTTGTCAAATGCTTTTTCAGCATCTGTGGAGATGATCATGTGGTTTTTGTCCTTCTTTTTATTGATGTGGTAGATGATGATGATGGGTGTTTGAATGTTGTACCATCCTTGCATCCCTGGGATGAATCCCACTTGGTCATGGTGTATGATCCTTTTGATGTATTTTTGAATTTGGTTTGCTAATATTTTGTTGAGTAATTTTCATCTACGTTCATCAGGAATATTGGTCAGTAGTTTTCTTTTTTGGTAGGTTCTTTGCCTGGTTTTGGTATTAGGGTGATGTTGGCTTCATAGAATGAGTTTGGGAGTGTTCCCTTCTCTTGTATTTTTTGGAAAACTTTAAGGAGAATGGATATTATATCTTCTCTGTATGTCTGATAAAATTCCGAGGTAAATCCATCTGGCCTGGGGGTTTTGTTTTTGGTTAGTTTTTTGAGTACTGCTTCAATTTCTTGCTGGTATTTGGTCTGTTTAGAGTTTCTGTTTCTTCCTTGGTCAGTCTTGGAAGGTTGTATTTTTCTAGGAAGTTGTCCATTTCTTCCTGGTTTTCCAGCTTCTTAGAATATAGGTTTTCATAGTAGTCTCTAATAATTGTTTATATTTCTGTTGGGTCCGTCGTGATGTTTCCTTTCTTGTTTCTGATTCTGTTGATGTGTGTTGATTCTCTTTTTCTCTTAATAAGTGTGGGTAGAGGCTTATCTATTTTATTTTCTCAAAAACCCAGCTCTTGGTTTCACTGATTTTTTGTATTGTTTTATTCTTCTCAATTTTTTAAATTTCTTCTCTGATCTTTATTATGTCCCTCCTTCTGCTGACTTTAGGCCTCATTTGTTCTTCTTTTTCCAGTTTTGATAATTGTGACGTTAACTATTCATTTGGGTTTGTTCTTCCTTCTTTAAGTATTTCCTGGATTGCTATATACTTTCCTCTTAAGACTGCTTTTGCTGCGTCCCACAGAAGTTGAGGCTTTTTGTTGTTGTTGTTGTAATTTATTTCCATATATTGCTGGATCTCCATTTTAATTTGGTTGTTGATCCATTGACTATTTAAGAACGTGTTGTTAAGCCTCCATGTGTTTGTGAGCCTTTTTGCTTTCTTTATACAATTTATTTCTAGTTTTATAGCTTTGTGGTCTGAAAAGTTTTGAATTTACTGAGGCTCTTTTTGTGGTCTAGTATGTGGTCGATTCTGGAGAATGTTCCATGTGCACTTGAGAAGAATGTGTATCCTGTTGTTTTTGGTCTTAGTGTTCTATAGATGTCTATTAGGTCCATTTGTTCTAGTGTGTTTAGTGCCTCTGTGTTCTTACTTATTTTCTGTCTGGTGGATCTGTCCTTTGGAGTGAATGGTGTGTTGAAGTCTCCTAAAATGAATGCATTGCATTCTGTTTCCTCCTTTTGTTGTGTTAGTATTTGTTTCACATATGCTGGTGTTCCTGTATTGGGTGCATATATATTTATAATGGTTATATCCTCTTGTTGGACTGAGCCCTTTATCATTATGTAATGTCCTTCTTTATCTCTTCTTTCTTTGTTTTGAAGTCTATTTTGTCTGATACGAGTACTGTAACACCTGCTTTTTTCTCCCTATTGTTTGCCTGAAATATCTTTTTCCATCCCTTGCCTTTTAGTCTAGTCTGTGCATGTCTTTGGGTTTGAGGTGAGTCTCTTGTAAGCAGCATATAGATGGGTCTTGTTTTTTTATCCATTCAGTGACTCTATGTCTTTTGATTGGTGCATTCAGTCCATTTACATTTAGGGTGATTATCGATAGGTATGTACTTATTGCCATTTCAGGCTTTAGATTCGTGGTTACCAAAGGCTCCAGGTTACTTTCCTTATTATCTAAGAGTGTAACTTAACTCACTTAGTATGCTTTTACCAACACAATCTAAAGGTTCTTTTCTATTTCTCCTTCATTCTTTATATATTAGGTATCTAATTCTGTACTTTTTGTCCATTCCTTGATTGACTTTGGGGATAGTTAGTTAATTTAGTTTTGCATTTGCTTTGTAATTAGCTGGTCTACTTTCTTTACTGTGGTTTTATTACCTCTGGTGATAGCTATTCAACCTTAGGAACACTTCCATCTATAGCAGTCCCTCCAAAATAGACTGTAGACATGGTTTGTGGGAGGTAAATTCTGTCAGCTTTTGCTTATCTGGAAATTGTTTAATCCCTCCTTCAAATTTAAATGATAATCTTGCTGGATAAAGTAATCTTGGTTCCAGGCCCTTTTGCTTCATAGCATTAAATACATCATGCCTCTCCCTTCTGGCCTGTGAGATTTCTGCTGAGAAGTCTGATGTTACCCCGATGGGCTTTCCTTTGTATGTGATCTTATTTCTGTCTCTGGCCGCTTTTAACAGTCTGTCCTTATCCTTGATCTTTCCCATTTTAATTACTATGTGTCTTGGTGTTGTCTTCCTTGGGTCCCTTGTGTTGGGAGATCTGTGGATCTCCATGGCCTGAAAGACTATCTCCTTCCCCAGATTGGGGAAGTTTTCAGCAGCTACCTCCTCAAAGATACTTTCTGTCCCTTTCTCTCTCTCTCTTCTTCTGGTATCCCTATAATGCAAATATTGTTTTGTTTGGATTGGTCACACAATTCTCTCAATATTCTTTCATTCTTAGACATCCTTTTTTCTCTCTGTGCCTTAGCGTCTTGTATTCCTCTTCTCTAGTTTCTATTTCATTTATTGTCTCCTCCACCGTATCCAACCTGCTTTTAATACCCTCCATCATGCTCTTCAACGATTGGCTCTCTGACGTGAATTTATTCCTGAGTTCTTGAATGTCTTTCCATACCTCCATCAGCATGTTGATGATTTTTATTTTGAACTCCCTTTCAGGAAGAGTCATAAGGTCCATGTCATTTAAATCTTTCTAGGGAATTGTGTTAATAATTTTACTCTGGACAAAGTTCCTTTGGTGTTTCATGTTTGTATATGGCACCCTCTAGTGCCCAGAAGCTCTATTCTGGAGCTGCTCAGCCCCTTAAGCAATGTCGGGGGTCGCAGGGGAGCGGTACTGGTGCCTTGGGGGAGGAAAGAGCTATTCCCCGCTTCTTGGCTGCTGTGCCTGTCTCCACTGCCTGAACCAGTGGTCCGGGCACACAGGTATAAGTTTTTGTCCCAGAGTAGCTGGATATGGATCCCTGCTTTCCACAAGCAGCCGGAATCCCAGTCTCCCCAGGAACTCTGCCTGTATTAACTTTCCAACTCGGTAGTCATGCGAGTCTCATGAAAGCACTATAAAGTGTAGGTTTGTGCTTCCAGAGCAGATCTCCAGAGGTAGGTATTCAGCAGTCCCAATCCTTCCACTCCCTCCCTGCCCCATTTCTTTTCCTCCCGCCATTGAGCTGGGGTGGGGGAAGGGCTCAGGTCCCGTGGAGCCACAGCTCTGGTACGTTACCCCATTCAGCGTTTGGTGAGGTCTGCTCTTTTCTCCAGGTGTGTGCAGTCTGACACCATCCTCTTTCCTGGTGCTCTCTGAGAATTATTTGTGCCAACTGTATTTTCTAATTGTATCCAGTTTTAGGAGGAAGCCACTGTCTCTGCTCTCATGCCGCCATCTTTAATCTCTCTCTTTGCTGTGATTTTATTTTCTCTGTTGACATCTGCTTAGCCCTAGGAGTGCTCCCATCTAGAGCAGTCCCTCTAAAATACCCTGTAGAGGTGGTTTGTGGGAGGCAAATTCCCTCAACTTTTGCTTGTCTGGGAATTATTTAATCCCTCCTTCATTTTTAAATGATAATCGTGCTGGATACAGTATCCTTGGTTCAAGGCCTTTCTGTTTCATTGCATTAAATATGTCATGCCATTCTCTTCTGGCCTATAAGGTTTCTGTTGAGAAATCTGATGATAGCTTGATGGGTTTTCCTTTGTAGGTGACCTTTTTCCTCTCTCTAGCTGCTTTTAAATCTGTGTCCTTGTCCTTGATCTTTGCTATTTTAATTATTGTGTGTCTTGGTGTTGTCCTCCTTGGGTTCTTTCTGTTGGGAGTTCTGTGTGCTTCCGTGGTCTGAATGATTATTTCCTCCCCCAGTTTGGGGAAGTTTTCAGCAATTATTTCTTCAAATACACTTTCTATCCCTTTTTCTCTCTCTTCTTCTTCTGGTACCCCTATAATGTGGATATTGTTCCTTTTGGATATTGGTCACACAGTTCTCTTAATAATGTTTCATTCCTGGAGATCGTTTTATCTCTCTCTGCATCAGCTTCTATGTGTTCCTGTTCTCTGATTTCTATTCCATCAGTGGCTGCTTGCATCTTATTCATTCTGTGTATAAATTGTTACAGATATTGTTTCATTTCTGTAATCTCCTTCTCGATGTCATACCTTAGCTCTTGCATATTTCTCTGCAGCTCCATGAGCATGGTTATGACCTTTATTTTGAATTCTTTTTCAGGGAGATTGGTTAGGTCTATCTCCCCAGATTCCTTCTCAGGGGAGGATGTCTGGGTTAGTCTGGTCTGTATCAAATTCTTCTGCCTGTTCATAGTGATAGACGTAGTTGTGGGGAGCTCGTGCGTGTGTCAACTGGGAGAACGTCCCTTCTTCCTGGTTTGTGACCTTCCTCTCCTGGTGAATGGCGACCCCCAGCAGCTTTTGCTGGGCAGCTGTGTGCGGACGGGGTTTCTAATTCTTGCCTGGCCGCTGTGTAAGAATCTCTGCCCTGCTGCTGTGGGTGTGGCCAGCCTCAGGCTGCTGCTCCACCAACAGCATCAGAGGGGAAATGGACGGGAGTTGTTTATTTCTGTGAGGGGCCTCTGAGTGGTGCTGCAGCCCAGGGGTTTAGGGCGCCCGGTGTTTCCTAGGATTCCCAGCTGCTGGGCTAAGTGTCCCGGGATATTTCCGTCCAGCTGTGTGGTTCCTTTCCTGGAGATCCTTTTATCTCTCTCTCTGCATCAGTTTCTATCCGTTCCTGTTCTCTGGTTTCTGTTTCATCAGTGGCCTCTTGCATCTTATCCATTCTGCTTATAAATCATTCCCTTTCCCGTTAAGTCTTTCAAAAAGCCCTATCTTTTCTTTGTCCCAGGGGCGCCCGCTGCAGGGACCCACTTGCAGGTTTTACTGTCCTGTTTCCCTAGTATGCAGCACCCCACGCACTGTGTGTCTGCGCTCCGGTGTGGATGGCTAGGGCTGGGTGTTTAGGAGTCCTGGGCTCCCTCTCTCTCCCCGCTCCAACTCCTCTCCTCCCGCTGGGAGCTGGGGTGAGGGGTGCTCGTGTCCCACTGTGTCATGGTTTGTTATCTTACCCCCTGTGCGAGGCACTGGGTTCTCGCAGATGTGGATGTAGCCTGGCTGTTGTGTATCTTCTGGTCTCTCTTTTAGGGTAGTTGTTTTTGTTGTACTTTCAAAAATATGTATGGTTTTGGGAGGAGATTTTCACTGCTCTACTCATGCTGCCATCTTGGCTCTCGCCCTTTTTTGTTGCTATTTTAAGTGAGGTTTTCTCTTGCATTGGTTTGCATGTATCTTTACATAATTATGCATGTATTTTAAAAAAATTTAAATACCTTCTACCTAACTGAAGCATCATTGGTTTAATCTGAGTGTGTCATCTGCAGATAGAGAAAGTTTAGATTTTCCTTTATTACTTTGTCTTTTCTGATGGTGTCAGTGCAATTTTAAGTAGTGAAAATAGTAAATATATTACTTTTCCAGTGGGAATGCCTTTGATGATTCCTTATGAAATTATGTGCCAGCTTTAGGGTTGAGATAAAATATATTTTATCCTATTAAAAAGTATCCACTGATTTCTGTTTTTTTGAGTGTTTTACCAGAAATGAGCATTGAGTTTTAAAGGTCTTTACAGTGTCTGTGGAGGTGATTGTATGTTCCCTGCCCCAACCTAATATGTGAATTATTTTAATGGTTTGGTAATCCATCTAATGTTTTTACATTCACTAAAATAAGGTGTATACCAGGTCATATACAGGTTGTTGTATTCACTAAAATAAATAGGATACCATCTCATTACTGTATTTTTAATGTTTATTTCTAATTGTTAATATTTTATTCAGCACTTTTCTATTGGTATTCACAAGGGTTTTGCCTTTTCTTTTCCTTAACACTGTCTTTAACATATCAGTGTTATATTTGCTTTATAAAAATTCTCAGAGAATTCAAATCCTTATATCCTGAAAACCGTAAACATGAAAATAAATGAATTAAGTATTAAACTCAAAATGCTGTAAAAAGAAAACAAACTAAAAGGGAATAAAATAATGCTAAAAGTAAAAATAAATGAGTAAGGATATAAAAATTATACCAAAATAATTGAAAATGCTGCTTCAGTAAAAAATTAGGTCTTTGAAAAACTGGACAAAGCACTCATTAATCAGGAAAAGAGGTTTAGAAAAGGCACAAATTCACAAAAATAAGACATGACAAGGTGGGACTTTATTATCAAAACATGAAATTGAGAAAAATCATAAGGGACTACTTCAACCCTATATAAAAATGTTGAAAACCTAGATTGAGCAATATTGCATGAAAATATAATTACCCTCAATTGATTCCACAGTACATACAGTAAAGTAGAAAAATTTCCATAAAAGAAATACAGACTGTTATCAAAGAATTCCCTACACCCACACGCACACTAAAACAGGCTCAGTTGATTTCATAGATTAATCCCATCAAATTTAAACTAGGTAATCCCTGTGTTACTTAAGCATTCCAGGTATAAGGAAGAAGGAAAATAATATTTTTCTAAAAAAAACTGTGGCAAAGATGTAATATAAAATTTCCAGTTTTAAACATTATGTGTACAGTTGAGTGCCATTAATAACATACATAATGTTGTACAACCACATCTCTATTTCCAGAACTTTTTCATGGCCCATACAGAAACAGACAAACAAGTAATTCCTCAGTTACTCTTATCTCCAGTCCCTAATCTATTTCCTGACTCTATGAATTTTCCTATTCTAGGTCTTTCACATAAGTGGATTCATACAATATCTGTTCTCTTGTGTCTTCTTTATTTCACTTAGTATAATGTATAATGTTTTCAATTTTATCCATATTGTAGCCTTTTTATGATTGAATATTCATTGTATGTCTTTATGACATTTTTTTAATCTCTTCTTTTGTTGATGGATATTTGGGTTAAGTATCAGTTTGAGTCCTGGTTTTCAATTTTTGTGCATATGAATCTGGGAGTGGAATTGCTAGCAAGAGCAAAGGGTAATCTTATGCTTAGCTTTCTGATGAACTGTTAAACTTTTTCACAACTGTGTTACTACCAGCAATACACAAAGGTTTCATTTACTAGAAATCTTCACCAGCACTTGTTATTTTTCATTTTTTAAATATTTTTTTTTCTTATAGCCACCTTAGTAGGTATGAAGTGATATTTCTTTTTGGCTTTGATTTGCATGTCCCTAATGACTAATGGTGTTGAGCATATGCTTGTTGACTATTTGTATATCTTCTTTGGAGAAGTACCTGTGGAAGTCCTTTGCCCCTTACTGAATTGTGTCTCTTGTCCTTTTGTTCTTGGAGTTCTTTATATATTATGAATATTAATCCCTTATCTGACATACAGTTGCAAATACTGCCTCCCAGACATAGGTTGTCTTTTTACTTTCTTTTTTATGTCATTTGATGCACAAGAATTTTTACTTTTAATAAAGTCCAATTTGCATCTTTTTTTCTTTGTTGATTATAGTTTTGGTGCCATATGTAAGAATTTGTTGCCAAACCAGATGTTAAGATGGTTTATCTTCCTATATTTTCTTTTAAGAGTTTTATGGTTTAAATTTTTATATTCAGGTCTTTGTTCCATATTGAATCAATTTTTGTTTATGATGTGAGTTAGGCATATAACTACATTCTTATTTCTTTTTTATTGTTATTTTTTTTTGTGTCGTTAATACACATTTACATGAACAACATTGTGATTACTAGATTCCCCTCATTATCAAGTCCCCACCACATACCCCATTACAGTCACTGTCCATCAGTGTAGTAAGATGCTATAGAATCATTACTTGTCTTCTCTGTGCTATACTGCCTTCCCCGTGCCCCCTCATCCCTCACTACATTAAGTGTGCTAATCATAAAGCCCTTTTTTCCCCTTTATCCCTCCCTTCCTACCCATCCACCCCAGTTCCTTTCCCTTTGGTAACTGTTAGTCCATTCTTTGGTTCTGTGAGTCTGCTGCTGTTTTGTTCCTTCAGTTTGTCTTTCTTCTTATACTCCACATATGATTGAAATCATTTGGTACTTGTCTTTCTCCACCTTGCTTATTTCACTGAGCATAATACCCTCTAGCTCCATCCATGTTGTTGCAAATGGTAGGATTTGTTTTCTTCTTATGACTGAATAATATTCCCTTGTGTATATGTACCACATCTTCTTTATCCACTCATCTACTGATGGACACTTAGGTTGCTTCCATTTCTTGGCTATTGTAAATAGAACTGCAATAAACATAGGGGTGCAGATGTCTTTTTCAAACTGGCTCCTGCATTCTTAGGGTAAATTCCTAGGAGTGGAATTCCTGGGTCAAATGCTATTTCTATTTTGAATTTTTGGAGGAATCTTCATAGTCCTTTCCACAAAGGTTGAACTAGTTTACATTCCCACCAGCAGTGTAGTAGGTTTCCTCTTTCTCCACAAACTTGCTAATATTTGTTATTGTTTGTCTATTGGATGTTGGCCATCCTAACTGGTGTGAGATGGTATCTCATTGTTATTTTAATTTGCAATTCTCTGATGATTAGGGATGTGGAGCATCTTTTCATGTGCCTGTTGGCCATCTGAATTTTTTCTTTGAAGAAGTGTCTGTCCAGATCCTCTGCCCATTTTTTAATTGGGTAATTTGCTTTTTGTTTGTTGAGGTGCATGAGTTCTTTGTATATTTTGGATATCAACCCATTATTGGATATGTCATATATGAATATATTCTCCCATACTGTAGGATGCCTTTTTGTTCTACTGATGGTGTCCTTTGCTTTACAGAAGTTTTTTAGTTTGATATAATCCTACTTGTTCATTTTTGCTTTTGTTTCCCTTTCCTGTGGAGATATGTTCATGAAGAAGTTGCTTGATGTTTATATGCAAGAGAGTTTTGCCTATATTTTCTTCTAAGACTTCTTTGGTTTCATGACTTACATTCAGGTCTTTGATACATTTCGAGTTTACTTTTGTGTATGGAGTGAGACAGTAATCCAGTTTCATTCTCTTACATATTACTGTCCCGTTTTGCCAACACCAGCTGTTGAAGAGGTTCTCATTTCCCCATCGTATATCCATGGCTCCTTTATTGTAAATTAATTGAACGTATATACTTGGGTTAATATCTGGACTTTCTATTCTGTTCCACTGGTCTATGGGTCTGTTCTTGTACCATACTAAATTGTCTTGATTACTGTGGCTTTGTTAACTTCATTCTTTTGCATGTGGAAATTCACTTGTCTAAGCACCATCTGTGGAAGATATTATTGTATTTCCCTATGAAATGGACTTGTCATATTTATCAAATTTTAATTTGGGTAGGTTTATTTCTGGACTCTTCAATTCTGTATTCCATTGGTCTACATGTGTGTTCTTAAGCAAGTACCACATTGTCGTAACTGTATCTGTGTAGCAGATTTTCAGATCAGGATATGAGTCCTCTGACTGTGCTTTTTCAAGATTATTTGGATATTCCAGATCAATTCCAATTTTATGTGAATTTCAGAATCTGCTTTTTCATTTCTGCAGAAAAGGCTATTCAGATTTTGATAGTGATTACATTGATCCTGTAGATTGCTCTGGGTATTGTTGACATTTCAGCAGTGTTAAATATTCCTGTCAGTGAACATGTGGTGTCTTTCCAATTAGGTATTCCTTAATCAGTTTTGGCAGTCTTGTAGTTTTTAGTGTACAAGTGTTCACCTCCTTGATTATACTTATTCCAAGGTATTTTATTCTTCTGGGTGCTATTGTTAATGAAATTGCTCTGTCAATTTCCTTTTAGATTATACATTGATGTACAACTGATACTTGAATATGGATCCTGTACCCTGCAACTTTGTTGAATTTGCTTATTAGCTCATATAGCTTTATTTTGGATACCTTGGGATATTCTCTATATAGAATCACTGTTATCTGCAAAAGCAATGGTTTTATTTATTCCCTTCCAATTTGGATGCCTTTTATTCCTTTTCCCTAAACGTTCTGGCTAGAACTTTCACCATTATGTTGAATAGAAGTGGCAAAAGTGGGCATGGGCATACTTATCTTGTTCCTGATCTTAGAAAAAAAGCTTTGTATCTTTCACCATTGAGTATGATGTTAGCTGTGGGTTGTTCATATGTTACTTATTATTTTGAAGTAGTTTTATTCCTAGTTTGTGGGGTGTTCTTCGTTATAAAAGGGTGTTAGGTTCTGTCAAACTTCTTTTGTTTTATCATTTGAGATTATGTAGTTTTCACATTCATCTAGTTCATGGTGGTATCTTACATTGAACCACTCTTATATTACTGGGATAATTCTTGCTTCTGTAATATCTTCAATAATGCTGCTGAATTTGGCTGACTGTTTTGTTTTGGATTTAATAATATGTATTCATAAGTGATATTGGTTTGTAATTTTCTTTCCAATGTCTTCATCTAGATTTGGAATCAGGGTATACTGGCTTAGTAGGAGTGGGAAGTGTTCTACACTGTGCTGATTTTCAGAAAAATTTAAGAAGAATTTCTGTTCTTCCTCAAATGTTCGGCAGAATTCACCACTGAAGTCATTTGGTCCTGGGATTTTCTTTGTTGCATGATTTTTGATTTTTTCACTTCATACTGGTCTTTGATATTTTCAATTTCTCTATAGTCAGTTTTGTTGTTTTGTGTGTTTTGAGGAATTTGTCTATTTCATTTGGGTTATCCAAATTGTTGGTGTGTACCTATTCATAGCGTTTTCTCACAAGCTTATTTTGGGGGGAATGTCTGTAGGTCACGACTTATATTTCTGTTTTGTTCTTTATATCTTTAGTTTTTCTAAGTCTAAAGAGGTTTGTCAACTTTTTAATCTTTTCAAATGATGAACTCTTGGTTTCACTGAGTCTATTTTTCTATCTCTTTCTTAACTCCACTGTAATCTTCATTATTTCCTTTATTCTGCTAGCTTTGGGTTTAGTTTTCTCTTCCTTTGCTATTTCTTTAAGGTGTAAATTAGGTTATTGATTGGAGATCTTCTTTTCAAAAATAGGCATTTACAGTAATAAATTTCCCGGTGATCACTACTTACACTACATCCCTTCACTTTTGGTATTTTGTGGTTTTGCTTTCATTCATCTATTAACTACTTTCAAATTTTCCTTGTGATATTTTATTTGACTCTTTTGTTAAGAGTGTGTAGTTTAATATCCCATATTTGTGTATTATCTTGTTTTCCTTCTGGTACTCACTTGTCTTACGATTGAAATCTGTGTAATTTCTGTCTATGGATTTATTGAGACTTTGTGGTCTAATACGTGTTTCTATCCTGGAAAATGTTCCATGTGCACTTGAGAAGAATATTTATTCTGTGGCTGTTGGGTAGAGTATTCTATATGTCTGTTAGCTCCATTTTTATAGCATTATTAAGTCCTGCATTTAATCATTAAAATTCTCTCTGATTGGTCTTACCCATTGAAAGTGGTGTATGTATTGAATACTCCAGCTATTATTATAGAATTGTCTGTTTTCCCTTTAGTTCTGTCAGTGCTTGCTTAACATATCTTGGGACTGATATTTGATGCATATATATTTATAATTGTTACATCTTGATGAGTTCACCCTTTCATCAAAATTGATTTCTTTGTCTCTCAGATCAGTTTTTGTCTCAAAGTTTATTTTGTTTGATAATAGTATAACTGTTCCAGCTTTAATTACTATTTGATTGGATATCTTTTTCTATCATTTCACTTTTGACCTCTTTGTGATCCTGGACAGAAAGTGAGATTCTTGTAGACTGTATAGTTGGATCATTTTTATTCCATTCTACCATTCTTTGCCTTTTGACTGGAAAATTTAATCCTTTTGCATTTAAAGTTATTCCTGATAAGGAAGAACTTATTTCTGCCATTTCTTTTTTTGTTTTGTTTGTCTTACACCTTATCTATAACTCATTTCCTTCATTACTGCTTTCTTCTGTGCTTAGTTAATTTTTTTCATTCTCTTTCCCAACCTTTTATTTATATATTTATTTTATTTTGGTATAATTAGTCTATAATTATATGATGAACATTATGTTTACTAGACTTCCCCCATCACCAAGTCCCCCCCACAAACCCCATTACAGTCACTGTCCCTCAGTGTAGTAAGATGCTATAGAGTCACTACTTGTCTTCTCTGTGTTGTACAGTCCTCCCCGTGCCCACCCCCTACATATGTCTGCTAATAGTAATGCCCCCTGCCTTTTTTTCCCCTTATCCCTTCCTTCTCATTCATCCTCCCAGTCCCTTTCCCCTTGGTAACTGTTAGTCCCTTCTTGGGTTCTGTGAGTCTGCTGCTGTTTTGTTCTTTCAGTTTTTGCTTTGTTCTTATACTCCACGTATGAGTGAAATCATTTGGTACTTGTCTTTCTCTGCCTGGCTTATTTCACTGAGCATAATACCCTCTAGCTCCATCTATGTTGTTGCAAATGGTAGGATTTGTTTTCTGTTTAGTTGATTTTTTGGCAGTGAATTGTTTTGATGCCCTTCTCTATTTACTCTGGTGAATAATTTTTAGATGTTTTCTTTGTGGTTACCATAGGGATTACATTTAATATCCTAGGTTTATATCCATCTAATGTGACCTGATAATTGACATTTTAAAACTGTTCCTATATAACCCCTTCCTTTATGCAGTAAATTATATTTATTAATTTATTAATGTTATTATAAATATAAAAATATATTTACTGATTAATTACAACATTGTGTGCCTAATGTAATATAGATTTACAAATATTTTTGTCTATATGTCTTTAAAATCATGTAGGAAATAAAAGTGGACTTATAAACCAAAAATAGAATAATTTTGCATTTTATATTTGCCTATGTAATTACCTTAATTAAAGATCTTCCTTCATTCTGTTTGAGTTACTGTCCAGGTTCCTTTTCATTTCAGCATAAGTCTTTGGTTCTTAGGATTTTCTGTAGAGTAAGTCTAATTATAAATACCCTCAGTATTTTTTTGGTTATGTCTTTTTCTCCTTCATGTTTGGATAATAATTTTTCTGGCCATAGTGTTCTAAAGTTTTTTTCTTTCAACATTTTACTTGTTGCCCCACTACATTTTGGCTTCCATGGGTATTTGATGAGAAATTGCTGTGTATCTTGAGGATTCCTTATAATTCATGAGTAGCTTCTTACTGCCCTCAGAATTTCTGCCTTTCAGCAGTTTGACTATGTGTCCTGTTGTGTGTCTTTGAGTTTATCCTACTTAATAATTTTTTGTGCTTCTTAGCTTTGTAGATTTGTGCCTTTTATCATATTTGTGAGGTTTTTCAGCCATTATTTTTTTAAATAATCTTTCTGCCTTGTTCCATTTGTCTGAGACTACATAAGTGCACATGTTGGTCTGCTTGATCTGTGAAAAGGTTCTGTTCACTTCTTTTTTTCTTTCTACTACTCAGCCTCTGTAATTTCAGTTTTGGCCTTAATATACTGCTAGATTATGGTGAAACTTGACTGACTCTACTAGTTCTCATCTTGACGGACTAGTTGGGGAAGAAGTTTAGCCCCTTTATTTGGCCTTTTCTGACATCACCCTGTCTGGGTTGTGGGCATGGCGCATCTCCTCACAACCAGGCCAGTATGTAATTCTAGGCTGTCCACTTGGCCTTTTCTGGTGTGGGAGGGGTTAATGTCACATTTTTTCTGTGTTGTTTGGATGGAATAAAGGGGCTGTTGTCAAAAAGTTTTCTATCTAACTAGGTTGTTAATCCAGTTACATTTCATCTTTAGGTGTATCATTTCTCTTGCTGGTTTAAAGATTTTTTTCCTTTATTTTTATTCAAATTTTAATTTTATTCCAAAAGTTTTCAGACATTTTACTGTGATATATTGTGGCGAGCCTTTTAGGATTTGCTCAGCTTCTATCTGCATTTTGTGTCTTTTGCCTAATTTGTAATGTTTTTGGACATTTTTTAGCATTTTTCATTTTTTAATTTCTTTTGGTATCATTAGTCTACAGTTACATGCAGAACATTATGTTTACTGGACTCTCCCCTTCACCAAGTCCCTCTGACATACCCCATTACAGTCACTGTCCATCACCGTAGTAAGATGCTGTAGAATCACTATTTGTCTTCTCTGTTGTACAGCCCTCCCTGGACCCCCCCACCCCACATTATACATGCTAATCATAATACCCCCTTTCTCTCCCCACCCCTTATCCCTCCCTTCCCAGCAATCCTCCCCAGTCCCTTTCCCTTTGGTAACTGTTAGTCCATTCTTGGGTTCTGTGAGTCTGCTGCTGTTTTGCTCCTTATGTTTTTGCTTTATTCTTACACTCCACAGATGAGTGAAATCATTTGGTACTTGTCTTTCTATGCCTGGCTTATTTCACTGAGCATGATACCCTCTAGCTCCATCCATGTTGTTTCAAATGGTAGGATTTGTTTTCTTATGGCTGAATAATATTCCATTGTGTATATGTACCACATCTTTATCCATTCATCTACTGCTGGATACTTAGGTTGCTTCCATTTCTTGGCTGTTGTAAACAGTGCTGTGATAAACATAGAGGTGCATGTCTTTTTTAAACTGGGCTGCTGCAGTCCTTTTTTTTATTTTGGTATAATTAATCTACAATTACATGAGGAACATTATGTTTAGTAGACTCCCCCCATCACTAAGTCACCCCCACCTACCCTATTAGAGTCACTGTCCATCAGCATAGTGAGATGCTGTAGAATCATTACTTGTCTTCTCTGTGTTGCACAGCCCTCCTTGTACCTTGCCCCACATTATACATGTTATTTGTAGTGCCCCCTTTCTTTTTCCCACCCTTATCCATCCCTTCCCACCCATCCTCCCAAGACCCCTTCCATTTGCTAACTGTTAGTCCATTCTTGGGTTCTGTGCGCTCCTGCTATTGTTTTGTTCCTTCAGTTTTTTCTTCTTATACTCCACATATGAGTGAAATCATTTGGTACTTGTCTTTCTATGCCTGGCTTATTTCACTGAGTATACTACCCTCTAGCTCCATCCATGTTGTTGCAAATGGTATGATTTGTTTTCTTCTTATGGCTGAATAATATTCCATTGTGTATATGTACCATATCTTTATCCATTCATCTACTGATGGACACTTAGGTTGCTTCCATATCTTGGCTATTGTAAATAGTGCTGCGATAAACATAGGGGTGCATCTGTCTTTTTCAAACTGGGCTGCTGCATTCTTAGGGTAAATCATAGAAGTAGAATTCCTGTGTTAAATGGTATTTCTATTTTGAGTTTTTTGAGGAACCTCCATACTGCTTTCCACAATGGTTGAACTAGGTTACATTCCCACCAGCAGTGTAGGAGGGTTCCCCTTTCTTGACAAACTCGCCAACATTTGTTGTTTGTCTTTTGGATGGTGGCGATCTTTACTGGTGTGAGGTGATATTTCATTGTGGTTTTAATTTGCATTTCCCTGATAATTAGTGATGTGGAGCATCTTTTCATGTGCCTGTTGTCCATCAGAATTTCTTCTTTGGAGAACTGTCTGTTCAGCTCTTCTCCCCATTTTTTAATTGGATTAATTGTTTTTTGTTTGTTGAGGTGCGTGAGCTGTTATATATTTTAGATGTCAGCCCTTTATCGCATGTGTCATTTATGAATATATTCTCCCATACACTCAGATGCCTTTTTGTTCTATTGATGGTGTCCTTTGCTGTACAGAAGCTTTTCAGCTTGATATAGTCCCACGTGTTCATTTTTGCTTTTGTTTCTCATGCCCGGGGAGATACGTTCGTGAAGAAATCACTCATGCTTATGAGAATGGGTATTATATCTTCTCTGTATGTGTGATAAGATTCTGAGGTATATCCATCTTGTCGGGGGTTTGGTTCTTGGGTAGTTTTTTGATTAACAGTTCAATTTCTTCAGTAGTAATTGGTTTGTTTAGATTTTCTGTTTGTTCCTTGGTCACTCTTGGAAGGTTGTATTTTTCTAGGAAGTTGTCAGTTTTTTCTGGGTTTTCCACCTTGTTAGCATATAGGTTTTGTAGTATTCCCTAATAATTCTTTGTATTTATATTGGGTCCATCATGGTTTTTCCTTTCTCCTTTCTGATTCTGTTGATGTATGTTGATTCTGTTTTTCTCTTATTAAGTCTGGCTAGAGGTGTATCTATTTTGTTTATTTTCTCAAAGAACCAGCTCTTGGTATCATTGATTTTTTCCTATTGTTTTATTCTTCTCAATTTTATTTATTTCTTCTCTGACTTTTATTATGTCGCTCCGTCTGGTGACTTTCGGCCTCATTTGTTCTTCTTTTTCCAATTTCGGTAGTTGTGACGTTGAACTATTCATTTGGGATTATTCTTCCTTCTTTAAATGTGCCTGGATTGCTATATACTTTCCTCTTAAGACTGCTTTTGCTACGTCCCAAAGAAGTTGGGGCTTTGTGTTGTTGTTGTCATTTGTTTCCATATATTGCTTGATCTCTATTTTAATCTGGTCATTGATCCATTGATTATTTAGAAGCATGTTGTTAAGCCTCCATGTGTTTCTGTGCCTTTTTACTTTCTTTGTATAATTTATTTCTAGTTTTATACCTTTGTGGTCTGAAAAATTGGTTGGTAGGATTTCAATCTTTTTGAATTTATTGAGGCTCTTTTTGTGGCTTAGTATGTGGTCTATAGAATGTTCCATGTGCATTTGAGAAGAATGTGTATCGTGTTGCTTTTGGATGTAGAGTTCCATAGATGTCTATTAGGTCCATCTGTTCTAGTGTGTTGTTCAGTGCCTCTGTGTCCTTACTTATTTTCTGTCTGGTGGATCTTCCTTTGGAGTGAGTGGTGTGTAAAAGTCTCCCATAATGAATGCATTGCATTCTGTTTCCTCCTTTAATTCTGTTAGTATTTGTTTCACATATGTTGGTGCTCCTGTATTGAGTGCATATATATTTATAATGGTTATATTCTCTTGTTGGACTGAGCCCTTTATCATTATGTAATATTCTTCTTTATCTCTTGTTACTTTCTTTGTTTTGAAGTCTATTTTGTCTGGTACCAGTACTGCTACATCTGCTTTTTTCTCCTTGTTCTTTGCATGAAATATCTTTTTCCATTCCTTAACTTTTAGTTTGTGTATGTGTTTGGGTTTGAGGTGAGTCTCTTGTAAGCAGCATATAGATGGGTCTTGCTTTTTTTTTTTTTGAGAGGGCATCTCTCATATTTATTGATCAAATGGTTGTTAACAACAATAAAATTCTGTATAGGGGACTCAATGCACAATCATTAATCAACCCCAAGCCTAATTCTCAACAGTCTCCAATCTTCTGAAGCATGACGAACAAGTTCTTACATGGTGAACAAGTTCTTACATGGTGAACAGTGCAAGGGCAGTCATATCACAGAAACTTTTGGTTTTGATCACGCATCATGAACTATAAACAATCAGGTGAAATATGATTATTCGTTTGATTTTTATACTTGATTTAAATGTGAATCCCACATTTCTCCCTTATTATTATTATTAATAAAATGCTGAAGTGGTAGGTAGATGCAAGATAAAGGTAGAAAACATAATTTAGTGCTGTAAGAGGGCAAATGTAGATGGTCAGGTGTGTGTGTATAGACTAAGTATTAATCCAAGCTAGGGTCTTGCTTTTTTATCCATTCTGTTACTCTGTGTCTTTTGATTGGTGCATTCAGTCCGTTTACATTTATGGTGATTATTGGAAGATATGTACTTATGCCATTGCAGGCTTTAGATTTGTGTTACCAAAGGTTTAAGGTTAGCTTCTTTACTATGTAACTGTCTAACTTAACTTGTTTATTAAGCTATTGTAAACACTGTCTGATCATTCTTTATTTCTCTCCCTTCTTACTCCTCCTCCACCATTCTTTATATGTTAGGTTTTTTATTCTGTGTTCTTTTGCGTTTCATTTGACTGCTTTTGTGGGTAGTTGATTTTATTTTTTGCCTTTAGTTAGTATTTGGTTGGTCTGCTTTCTTTGCTGTGATTTTATTTTTTCAGGTGACATCTATTTAGCCTTAGGAGTGCTTCCATCTTGAGCAGTCCCTCTAAAATACCCTGCAGAGGTGTTTTGTCAGAGGCAAATTTCCTCAACTTTTGATTCTCTGGGAATTGTTTAATCCCTCCTTCATATTTAAATGATAATCATGCTGTATACAGTATTCTTGGTTCAAGGCCCTTCTGTTTCATTGCGTTAAATATATCTATCATGGCATTCTCTTCTGACCTTGTAAGGTTTCTGGTTATAGCCTGGTGTGTTTTCCATTGTAGGTGACCTTTTTTCTCTCTCTGGCTGCCTTTAATACTCTACCCTTGTCTTTGACCTTTGCCAGTTTAATTATTATATGTCTTGGTGTTGTCCTTCTTGAGTCCCTTGTGTTGGTAGTTTTGTGGGCCTCCATGGTCTGAGAGACTATTTCCTCCCCGAGTTTGAGGAAGTTTTCAGCAATTATTTCTTCAAATTGCCGTTTCTATCCCTTTTTCTCTCTCTTCTTCTTGTAGTACCACTATAATGTGAATATTGTTCTGTTTGGATTGGTTACACAGTTCTCTTAATATTCTTTCATTCCTGGAGGTCCTCTTTTCTCTTTCTACCTCAGCTTTTCAGTGTTCGTGTTCTCTGATTTCTATTCCATTAACGGCCTGTTGCACCTCATCCAGTCTGCTCTTAAGTCCTTCCAGAGATTGTTTTATTTCTTTATTCTCCCTCCCCACTTTATCCTTTAACTCTTGCATATTTCTCTGCAGATCCATAAGCACGTTTATGACCTTTATTTTAAATTCTTTTTCTGGTAGATTGTTTCAGTCTGTCTCCCCAGGCCCTCTCTCGGGGGTTGTCTGGGTTTCTGAACTGGACCAAATTCTTCTACCTTTTCATGGTGATAGAGGTAACTGTAGGCAGGTAGCGCATGTGTCAGCTGGGAGAACAAAGTCTTTTCCTGCTTGCTGGTTGCCTTGACCTTCTCTGCTACCTGTGTCCATTACCTGCACTCCTGGAGCAGCCTCCAGGTTAATCCCGTAAGCTGCTGTGGGCGGGGTCTCCGTCAGGGTAGTGCAGAGCGCTGTGGGGAGTGGCAGGCGCGCAATCTGTGCTGTCCTGCAGTAGTGGCACCCCCTCCAGGCAGTTGCGCACTGGTGGTGGCCTTTGGGTCTGGCCCGGGAGGTTGTGCGTCAGGAGGAGATTTTTGGCGGCTGCTGGGGGTGCTGCTGCTCCCAGGCTGCTCGGCTGCCGCCGGCATGCCCGGGCCTCTCCTGGGACCCTCTGGTGCCGCCAGTGTTCGCAGCCACTCCTTGCCGTAGTTCCACGTTGCTGCTCTCCTGCTACTGGGCCGGTGTGTCGGGGTTCTTGCCAGCTGGGGGAATGACTGGCAGGCTGCTTATCTCTGTGAGGGGCTTCAGAGCTGTGCTGCTGACCAGAGGGTTAGGTCGTCTAGAGTTCCCCGGTATTCCCACCTGCTGGGCTGAGTCTGCCAGGACGATTTCGTCCAGCTGTGAGGTCCCTGTCCCTTGAAGACTTTAAAAAAGCAGTTGCTTTTCTTTTGTCCCGGGGGGGCCGGTTGCAGGGACCCACTGGCAGGTTTTGCTTTTCCGTTTCTCTAATATCCAGCACACCGTGCACTGTGTGGCTGTGCTACCAGTGTGGATTACTAGAGCTGGTGTTTAGCAGTCCTGGGCTTTCACTCCCTGCCCCCTTCAACTCCTTTCTTCCCGCCAGGGTGCTGGGGTTATGGGGCGCTTGAGTCCTGCCAGGTCGCAGCTTGTATCTTACCCTCTTTGTGTGATGCTGACTTCTTGCAGATGTAGATGTAGCCTGGCTGTTGTACTGTATCCATTGGTCTCTCTCTTAGGACTAGTTGTATTTGTTGTATTTTCAAAATATTTATGTTTTTGGGAGATTTCTGCTGAACTACTCATGCCGCCATCTTGGCTCCTACACTTGCTGCTGTGTTCTTAGGATACATTCTTAGGAGTGGAATTCCTGGGTCAAATGGTGTTTCTATTTTGAGCTTTTTGAGTAACCTCTATACTGCTTTCCACAATGGTTGAACTAATTTACATTCCCACCAGCAATGTAGGAGGGTTCCCCTTTCACCACATCCTTGCCAACATTTGTTGTTGTTTGTCTTTTATGGTGGCGATCCTACTGGTGTGAGGTGATATCTCATTGTAGTTTTAATTCGCATTTCTCTGATGACTAGCAATGTGGAGCATCTTTTCATGTGTCAGTTGGCCATCTGAATTTCTTCTTTGGGGAACTGTCTGTTGAGCAGCTCTGCCCATTTTTTAATTGGAGTGTTTTCTTTTTGTTTGCTGAGGTGCGTGAGCTCTTTATATATTTTGGATGTCAACCGTTTATCGGATCTGTCATTTATGAGTATATTCTCCCATACTGTAGGATGCCTTTTTGTTCTGTTGATGGTGTCCTTTGCTGTACAGAAGCTTTTCAGCTTGATATAGTCCCATTTGTTCATTTTTGCTTTTGTTTCCCTTGCCCGGGGAGATATGTTCATGAAGAAGTTGCTCATGTTTATGTCCAAGAGATTTTTGCCTATGTTTTTTTCTAAGAGTTTTATGGTTTCATGACTTACATTCAGGTCTTCGATTCATTTCGAATTTACTTTTGTGTATGGGGTTAGACAATGATCCAGTTTTATTCTCTTATATGTAGCTGTCCAGTTTTGCCATTTTTTAGTATTTTTTCAGCTCTGTTCTTTTTTTGCTTTTCCTCTAGGGATCTAATTACATGGCACTTACATCGTTTGTTATAGTCCTACAGATCCCTGATGTTCTATTCTTCTTAATTTTTCCCTGTGAGTCTGTTTCTTTTCTGTTGATATTGGATAACTTCTGTTTTCCTCTTCATTTTCCTCTTCATTCATCTTGTTCCCTCTCGTCTCCATTCTGCTCTTGGTTCTGTCTCTTGAGTTTTGTTATTGTAATTTTTTAGAACAATTCTAAGTGCTCCAAAAAAAAATAAAGCAGATAGTACAAAGTTCTGATGTTATAGCTGCCCATCTCACCATTTCTTCTTTTATTGATACCTGAAATTAATATGATACATTTGTTCTAATTAACTGATACACGTTATTATTATTACTATGTAAAGTCCATAGTTGTATTTGCGTTTCCTTAATTTTTATGTAATGTCCCTTTTTTGTTTTCAGAGTCCATCTCGGATACTGCATTATATTCAGTAATCATGTGACTTCAGGCTTCTCTTGGTTGTGACATTTTCTCAGACTTTCCTTGTATTTGATGACCTTGACAGTTTTAGGAATCAGGTATACTGTAAGATGCCTTTCTTTTGGAATTTGTCTGATGTTTTTCTCATCATTAGACAGACTGGGGCTGTGGATTTTTAGGAGGAACATTGCAGAGATGCTTATCTTTTACATTTTAACTTTTCATCACATAACAAGGTACATCTATTAAGATGATTAATGACCTTGATGTTCATCACCTTGCTGAAGCAGTGTTTGTCAGAAGTCTCCTTTTTAAAGTTACTCCTGCCCCTCTTTGGCCACTAGTTTCCAAGCGCTGTTCGGAGTGAAGTCAGTCTCTCTGTTTGGGTGGAGTTTATAGATACTTGGATTTTTGTGCATAGGAGAGTTGTCTCTTTGACATTTATTAATTTATTCAGTCAATTATTAATATCAAAATAGATGCATGGATATTTATTATACCCTTTGGGTTATAATTAGATACTGCTCTATTTATTTTGTTGCTCAAAATTTTCTAGCTTCTGCCATGGTCAGCACTTCCACTTGGCTTGTGTATTCTTTTGATGTACTTCATGCATTGATTTTTAAAATTTATGTTACTGTTTTTTTCAGTCCAGAATTTCCATTTGGTTCTTCTTTACATCTTCTATTCTTTGGTGAGATATTCTGTTTTTTCCTGGTTAATTGTGTTTTTATTCCTGTTGAAACATTTTTATCAGGGCTCTTTAAAAATCTTTGTCAGATAGTTCTAACATGTGGGTACTTTGATTGTTAGCATCTCTTGATGGCCTCTTTACATTTAAATTGATTTCCTGGTTTTTGGTAGGTTATTTTTTCACTGAAGTGTAGATGTTTTGGGTATTATGAACTCTGGATCTAACACTTTCTTCCTTAGCTGGCTTTATTTTGACACTACTTTGAAGTATTTTCATACGTTCTATAATTCACATACTATATGTTTGTAATTAACAAGTAAATGAATGGCAATGCATACATTATTGCTGATAAAGGGCCACAACCAGACATGTTTAGAGACCACTACAATGCTCCAGTGAATGTCTTCTTTTCCCGTAACATGGGAACTAAAATTGTATGGCGATCTTTTCTTGTTCCTGCCTATGCTTCCCCTTTCCATCTTTGTGTCTCACATTTTAAATGGCTGCCATGGTTGCTTATCTATGTTCCTGTTGCTCAGTTTCTAGAATATACTGATACAAGTAAAAATCTAGATCCTAGCAGTGGAGATTATATAATGTTTAACACTTGTCTTTCAATGTTTTTCCATTTTCTTGCATAGTATTTTGACATTCAAAAAGGAAATAGCTTGCTTTCTGCAAGGAGTAAGGATATAAATTCATATGTGCTGGAAACTGTCATAGGTGCTTTGAAAAGAGTTCCCAAAACACCCATCTGCAAATGATAAAAATTGTAACTAATCTCCAAATGATCTAATATATAATGCTTTGAGATACTATAATTTTAAGTATTAATAATAGAATTCATGAGGTTTTAGAATACATTATCATCTAAGGGAATTTTTTTATTGTTTTTTGCAAGGTGTGCTGAGAGCGGAGTTATAGCTAAGTATTTTTAATTCCTTATCCCATTATATAATTTTATCATTAAATGAGTATTTCTATAGGTTAATTAAAATAATTTAATAATTCTTTAAGTTGGTCAGTGGTACTGGGAATAAGACAGATAGATACTTTTAAAAGTTGGAATGAGTTTTTAAGACACCAGAACAATTAATAATAGGCATTTATTTACCTTTCAAATCTAGCAGCCTTTTTTATGTGTTATCATAAAGTATTCTACAATCTTTTTTTAGGTAGGTAGTCATCCAGGCTTCCTGAAGGAGGTTCGCGATCATACGCAGGACTCTTTCTTAATGCAGCCTGAGGTAAGCAGGAATATAGCTGGGGTTAAGGCCTAACAACTTCATGTACTGTTACTGTCTTCATTATGTGTTTGAAAAATCATGTGTATTTTGAAGTAAATTAGAATTTGTGAATATAAAACATGTCAGTTAATTATTTTCTTTGTCTCTGAGACATAGACAAACTTATTTCACTAAATTTTGCATAAACTTTCTTGTGATATGCTCATTTGTTTTTCAGTAAGTATGTTATTTAAAAATTATTTTCAGTTAAGATTTTTAGGCACAGGAGTCATTTAAAGGATATAAAAGTCCCTCTCTTTTGTACCTACCTGAGAGAGTAGGAAGTGTCTTTTAAAAAGATTTCCAAGTTTATATTTATTAATCCAGATAAGTTAGTGCATGAATGATAAATGAATATAATTAGAAATAATTATGACTATAGTATAATGGTCTAAATAAATAATTTTATATTCATATAATACTGCTGTCTGATTAATCTATAGGCCTTATTCAAACTTTGTCCCTTAATATCCCTTATAGCAAATGAAAGAGAAAATTTCTTGTTTAGGATTTAATCCAGGGTTATAGGCCATTATTTCTTTAAAATTTTTTTGTTTTTTTTCTCCTTTTCTGAGACTCAACTCCAGACATGTTAGACTTCTTCCTGCTGTTGTCCCATGGTTCCTATGGCTGTGTTATTGTTTTTTTTCCTTCTTGCTTCATTTTGGAGAGTTTATACTGTTGTATCTTTAATTTTACTAATATTTTCTAATCAGCTGTTAGTTCCATGTTGTATATTTTTCATCTCACATCTTGTCTTTCTCATCTCTACAAGCTGCATCTGGGTCTCTCTTATATTTTCTAATTAATGCATCATGTTCATGTTTTCCAATACTGATTTCTTAAATGTATTGGCATATTTATCATTGCTCTTTTAACAGCTTTGCCTACTATTTTCATATTTGTCATTTCTAGCTCTTTTCCTACAGCTTGTTTTTTGTAAATTTCTGTATAATGAATTATTTTATTTGTGCAGTGCTTAAATCCATTGTCTCATATCCTTGTCTTGTTTTCTAGTTGTTAAAGGTAGGAGGCTAAATCTAGTCTCTGCAATACCCCATTGTGTGTGTGGCTGGGGATGGAAGTCCTGTCTGCTTTAATCTGAACCTATTTCCTAGTCTCTTTTTGTCTTTCACATCCCTGACATTTTTTTTTTTTTTGAGAGGGCGTCTCTCATATTTACTGATCAAATGGTTGTTAACAACAATAAAATTCTGTATAGGGGACTCAATGCACAATCATTAATCAACCCCAAGCCTAGTTCTCAGCAGTCTCCAATCTTCTGAAGCATAATGAACAAGTTCTTACATGGTGAACAAATTCTTACAAAGTGAATAAGTTCTTAAATGGTGAACAGTGCAAGGGCAGTCATATCACAGAAACTTTCAGTTTTGATCACGCATCGTGAACTATAAACAATCAGGTCAAATATGAATATTCGTTTGATTTTTATACTTGATTTATATGTGAATTCCACATTTCTCCCTCATTATTATTCTTATTATTATTTTTTTTTTAATAAAATGCTGAAGTGGTAGGTAGATGCAAGATAAAGGTAGAAAACATAGTTTAGTGCTGTAAGAGGGCAAATGTAGATGATCAGGTGTGTGCCTATAGACTAAGTATTAATCCAAGCTAGACAAGGGCAACAAAACATCCACGGATGCAGATTTCTCTCAAAACAGGGGGGGGTGGGGTTCTAAGCCTCACCTCTGTTGATCCCCAATTTCTCACCTGATGGCCCCCCTGCGACTGTGCCTGCCTTGACATTTTTGAATACTACAGAGCATTTGGTAGATTGCCCATCAATTTGAGTTTGTCAGATATTTTCTCAGAATTAAATTAAGGAATATATTTTTTGGCATGAATATCTCATAAATGATACTGTATCTGTCTTAGTATTTTATACCAGGAGACACATGATGTGTGTTTGTCCCACTACTGTATATTAGCTTCGTTCACTTGGTTAAGGGGTATCAGTCAGATTTCTACTGGTTATAGTTGCTGATTTTCCCTCTCTATTATGTTTTTTAGGGGGATATATTTGATAGTAAGTAAATAACCTGTTGCTCCGCAAACTTCACTCACTGTTTTTAGCATCCGCTGTCAATTAGCAAAAATTTAAAAATTACAATAGTAGTATATTTGTGTTCAAAGAAAATTGTAAACTATGCTAAAGGGAAGAAAAGTGAAGTGATAGTGTTTAAAGTTTTAAGATCTTATTTTCTCTGCACAGACATCTTACAACAAAGAAATAATTTCAGGGTTTTATTGAGTGAAGTGTAAGTTTTACTTCAATTTATCTCTTAATCTTCCCTTAGTGTTAAAGTCAGTACGATATCATGTCATTGTTGAAGTTTTATCACTACTCCTATTCTAATAGGGTTCTTTGCTATAGACTCCTTGGTTATGTGGATAGACTAATTCTCAGAATGTTACTAAATGCATAAAATAAAATACCTTTGATTACAATTAGAACCAATTATATAAAAATACCATTCTCAGAAATATTTAAAAATTTTTGAAATGTATTATATATATTTTATTAATGCATTAACTAATAAGATATAGTGGTTAATAGCTATAATGTTTTTTGAAGTAGTGAACATAAATGATATATTGAGCCGTCTGCCAGTATGATATAAAAGGCTGGGGATTTTTATTTTTGACAAAGTAATAGGTTGTATTAAAACTATTATGGTTTATTGCTTCCAATCAGAATGAAAGAGAATGCTACATTTCTGTTAGATGTTAATGAATATGAAGATAATATTTTTTCCCATGTAATGTCATGGATCCAAGTTACTAAGTTTAAGTTCTGTTTGAATGTGGCTAGGAAGCAGGTCCTGTGCAGGCCATATCTTGGTGCCCATTTCCCAGATTGGATTTGTGCCAACAAGTCTTTATCTCTTGAGCACCTCCCCATGTGGTCCACTCCATCAAAATATATTAAATGAAATGTGTTACATGTAAAATGGGAAATTAGGGGTAGTTTTAAAATCATTCAGTGGTTAATTTTGAAATTCATACAGAACTGGTTAAAATCTAAAATGTAACAGTACCTTTTTTCAGTGAGTAGACTGAAAATGAGACAATTTGTTATAAATTCTCTATTGTATTTACCATTTACCTTAACAGATATCTTGCTTTGATCAGTTCTACCTCATTCTTTTTCACTGAATTTATAAATAGGTGTCTTTTTTTCCATGCTTTAATGGGGAATATATTAATTGTGAATTTGTTGAGTTATTTAATCCCTTTAAATCACTGAATGCATATTTATAGAATGCATGAAATTTAAATACAATTATTTTGATTGTTTACGTATAAAACAGAAACATGGCATGAGGTATATTTCTGTTTTGCTGATGTTCTTCCATTAAAATGGATCCTTTTGTTTTTGAAGTAGTGGTAGCTGTGAAAATGGTTGTGTTAAAATAGTTTCAATATTAATGATTCTGTCTTTCTGATAGTACTTTCTCATTCTCTTCAGATAAAAGTATTTGTCAGTGTGGACCAGTTGCTTAGCTCCTTGTTTACTTGACCCAATTCAACTGGTCTACTTTTTATTGGTATGTCTTAAAACTTACTAATTAATTACTTAACCCTTTTGTCAATAAACATTATCAATTTGAAGGATGTTTCTAATATGTTAAAAAAAATTTCTAATCCAAGACTAGATTAGATGATTGGACCTTATTTATATTGGTAAAAGAATTCTTTATAGCTGCTGCTACATGGACCTGTTTTACTTTTCCTTCTGTAATCCTGCGATAAAATTGACAGGTGTCCTGATATTTCTAGTATTCCTAATATGTTCTGTGGTGCCAAAATTTAAACATTCTTTTATTGTCTATTATTTTATTGATGTATTTTCTTCCCAAAATAAAAATTTTGAATTATTATATAGGCCTCAGGAAAACATGTTATTCCAAACACAAAAAGTAGCATTCTCCTTTATTGTCCTTGTAACATTGGGAGATTCATAATTAGACTAAATAGCTTTGCAGCTTTTTTTTTTTTGTTCCTTATTACCATTCTTTTGCTGTTGGTAACTATTTCTTTTTGGAGCCTACCAGAAATTGAAGAATGAGTTGATTTTCACTTTAAAAAGTAAAATCTAGGGCTTCCTTTAAGTGATAATTTGAGTTAGTGAAGAGGAGCAGCTTGTTATTTTTTATAGTGTCAGAATGAATATATATTCCTGGCACATAAATGGCTATGCTTTCTCATACCTGTTCTGTTGTATGCTGAGGAAGTTGTTTTTTTTTTTGGATGTTGATGTTACTTGTTTTGGGTTATTGTTTTTACCTTCAGTTTATTACCTTTATTTTCTAAAGTCCTATGGTGCTTATGAAATTTATCTATGCAGTTTAGCAATTTTATGTTATTTTTGGCCTCATTGTCATCTTCTCTGACATTTATTATTCATCCATCCATCTATGGAACATTTTGAGGTCTTCTTTATATCATCATATGGTACTAGATGCTGTTGGCTTTGAAGATGGAGTAGTAATGTCAACATCAGGTGGGAAGATGGATACAGTTATTTTGCAACATGATATATGATATGTGACTTAATTGATTATGACAATTCTGTAACCACTTAGAAGATAGATCAAATACAAGTTGCACCTAAAGGTTGCTTCTCTGATTTCTAATTCTGACTATCAAGTTAAGTTTTAATACACACCAGTTCATCTGAACTCTGTTGCTGTAAGACTGTGTATATTTCAGTATAACTGGTTTTGTCCAGTAATTTTCAAAGTGTTCTTCTTTTGGCCTTACCTTCATATATTTTATCTCATTTCTTTAAATTATGTCAGTGTTGGCAAATATTCACTCTTGGCAGAAAGATTGACTTTATTATTATCTGTTGACTAATATCAACATTTGTTAATAGCCCAGCATAATTTTGAATAAGGTTTGTTTTTGTATTTTAAAAAAATTAAAAGAAAATTATTTTATTGTGGTTTTATTTTATATGATATTTTAAGTGTAGTAGATAAGGGGTAAATTGGCTTTAAGAGAAGTTCCGAAAGTGCTTGGAACAGCATCAGCTCAATGGAAAAAAGCACTTAACATCTTCAAATTATTCCTCTGAAGGATGTTATTTGATTATTAAGGTTACATTTCATAGGTCCATTTAGTTTCTTTTGTCAGATGACAAAGAAGTGTGTCATCATTGTAAACAGAAAACACTGCCTTTCTTTGATTTTCAGCTTTGCTTACCTATATGTAGGAACTATGTTAAACTTAATTAATGGGGAAAAACTATTTTTGAAGTCAGCTTAGCTGAGATCATTACTTTTGTTTGAATCTTAATTTAGCTGCATTTTGGTTAACAGTTTGCATCCCGATGAGGACTTGTGACTCACTAAGCCTGCCTGATTAGACATTAACAGAATTGTTTTGCAGAGAGAACAGAGGTGTAATGAAAAATATGATAACCTTTCTTCTAGTTAAATTGTGGTTTCTTAATTATATTTTCATGTTTTAAATTTTAGAAATACGGAAAACTGACCACTTGCACTGGTTGCCGAACACAATGCAGGTTTTTTGATATGACTCAGTGTATAGGTCCTAATGGATATATGGAGCCATATTGTTCAACTGTTTGCATGAACAGTCACAAGACAAAATATGCAAAATCACAAAGTAAGTTTCAGGTATTTGGAAAGTTAAAAAACTTTAACAAGATTAAGTTAACTACTTTTTCTCCTTTAACTTTTTTTTACCCTTGTTTTTAACTGCATAGAACTTTATTTTTATTTCAACACTACACTTTCTTACTGCAAACTTTTTAATGGTTTTGATCATTCCACATTTATTATAGTTTAAAATTATTGGTGGACTTCAGTCCATGTCTGTGTTCTTAGCTAAAATTATTTTTTCCATCCAATCATTTAAAACTGAGGTTGTTTCATGTATCTGTGGATATTTTAGAGGCATAATATCAAATCAGACTCTTTTAATTACAGAATTTTTTAAGGTACATATAATCTTAGAATTTAATAAAAGATGGGTTTACAGGGTTTCCATTAAAATAATATTTTCACAGGTCACTTAAGATTTTCTTTTCAACTTTCATTACTTTATAAAGAAATCAGCTATGTACCTTTTCTTTCCTAGGTTTGGGAATTATTTGCCATTTTTGTAAGCGAAACTCTTTACCTCAGTATCAAGCCACAATGCCTGATGGAAAACTGTATAACTTTTGCAATTCCAGTTGTGTGGCTAAATTTCAGGTTTGTTATTTATTTTGCATTATCCTTATCCCCAATAAAATACAGGAAATAGTGTAACAGGCTTTATCTTTATATAATGTGCTAATTTTTATATAGCCTTGTTGAGAGTCAGATTTGGATTATAGCCTTATTGAGAGTCAAATTTGGAGGACTGAAGTTCTAGATTCCCAGTCAGTAGACGCAGCTGCTCCAGCTCTCTGCATAGCATGGATAACCTTATTTACTTTCTAATTGTTATTTATGATATGAACATCAAAGCAAAATAAATTTTGGTGTAATTGAGTTACGTGCCTTTTGTGTGTAGTATTTTCTTAGTAGATGGTTTTTAGTAAGTTGTGACTTTTAAGGGGAATTCTGTTTTATGATAAATAGATGAAGGATATAGGTATATTTAGCCTGGACGTGATAAGCAGAAATGTTTTTTTTCCCTAAAAATACACGATGTATAAAGGAGATTGCACTGGACTTGTATAGTGTACAAGTTCAGTTTCAGGAAGATATTCTTTATTTTGGCAAATATAAAGAAGGATTTTCTGACGTACTTCTTAAAAGCTGGAGTATGGACAGCCCGAGAAGACAGTATTACTTTTAAGTGTCCAAACTTAAGCTGGTTGGTCACTAGAAAGGAATGGCTTAGAAGGGGATTCAGCAATAGTTAAGTGGTATGAGAAGGTTTACCTGCTATGTGAAAATTACAGAGTATTAACTTAAAGATTCAAACCAGTGTGTAAAGACGTGCACTTGAGTTAATTCATCCAGCAATTCTATGTTGCAGACACTTAGCCATGCGTTATTTTATCTAAGTTGGAAATTAAGTTACTGTAGTTATAACAGTTATTAGCATTTCAATTGATGTGGTTTTGAATTCGGCCAAGTGTATGTTGTTTTTGTTAATAGTTACATCCTTAACTGAGCTTAGGTTGATAAACCACATTCAAGACTAAACTTTTATTTTGGGAGTTGGGATCATGGCCATTGATAACATCCTTAAAGTGGTAAATACTGATATTGACTGGTTGGTTTTCTTAAACTAGAATTTACAAGGAATAAGGATATAAGTAGTTGAGGGGACAGTGTCTTTGGTATGATGCTTGTCAGATTTTAACTTTCTTTACTCTGTTTTGATGTTGGTAAACTGAAATGTTAATTGAAACTCTACTACTTTTTTTCGTTTGAGACTTGTATTGCCTATGATTTGATGAGATCATTTGTATATGTACATTGTACATTTTAAAGAAACTCTTACACTCTTATTTCTAAGGAATGCATTCAGATAAGTCTGTAGGCAGTCTCATCAGTGTATAACTGCATAAAAGTTGGCAGTCAGAAAAACAGAATTTTTTTCCTTTCTCTTTACTTTATTAGATGTTTTTTCATTTCAAAGTTAGGTAATAGAATGGTATTTCATTAGTTTTGAAAGAGTAAGGTTAATGGACCTTAGTTTTATGGAAGCAATAAGGATAATGTTGCTGGATTTTATTTAAAAAATTTATTCACCTGATACTTAATTTTCTTAAATCTTCATGTTTTATTTTTTCACAAATTTTAATTGTGTGATATATGCAGAGTTTTAAAAATGATAAAATTGTTTTTCCTTCTATTGCCACTTTGGAAAAAAACCTTTATTTCATACATTCAGAAGATTATATGTAATATATATTAAAGAATCATAATTAAATATCAGTGTATTCATCATTCAGATTATAACTTAGGACAAAATTTTAAAGCCTGTATATGCTTGTATCTTTACCTATCCTATAAATTGTTTTAACTTTTAAAAATATAGTAAAACTAAAATTCCTGATGGCAATACCAGTCTGTTATTTTTTCCAAACTTTGTAGAAGAAATCAGTTTGAAAAAGTAAGATAGGCTGTTTTCACTGATGGACTTGGAATGGAACTGACAGCAATAATGCAAATGGGGCAAATCATTAGAAATTAGCAGTTGGAGAGAGAACCTAGTAGCTAGGTTTTTTAGAAACATGTTCAGAACTTGGTTAGCCTCACTGTTATTTACTTATATGTTCTTAAAGAGAGAAAAGTCACAATTGCACTGTATGATTTTTTCCTTTTTCATATTATTTTATTTTAAATAAGTAGTGATAATCCTGTTGTAAAAAATGAATTTCAGTTTCATAAAACAGCATATCAGCATAATTTTTAAACATAAATCAGGAATGTAATTTTATGTGTTGAGGAAATATTTAAGCAAGATTCATATTATTTTCTGGACAAAGTGAATATTTCACAGTAGTCAGAAGTAAAAATTCTAAAAGAACATATCAGTCTATATGTTTTTTTTCTTTGTTTTAGGCTCTAAGTATGCAGTCTTCTCCAAATGGCCAGTTTGTAGTTCCAAGTGATATTCAGTTAAAATGCAACTATTGTAAAAATTCCTTTTGTTCAAAGCCAGAAATCCTGGAATGGGAGGCAAGTTATATTTTGTTATATATTCTCTAGTGCTAAAATGAAAGTCTAGTAACTAGTAAAAATAACTGGCATTTCCATTTGAGGACCTATTTCTTAGTAAATAAGGATTAGTTTTTCAGATTTTGTGATGGAGTATTTACTTTTGTGAGAGTGCAACTGACAAAGAATCTTTTTCTTCTTAAACAGATCAATAATTCAAACAAAATTATTGACTTCATATTCATTATGTTATGTTTGTATATAGTGAATATGGACTGTCCATATAATTAAATGAACATTTTATATGCTACTTTGTTTACATACCTAGAGCATCTGTATGTATTTTTTTCCCATTTCTTCCCCCTCCCTCCCATTCTTACATTGTTTGTGACCTATATCTTGTATTGCCTGCTACCTATAAGAATTAGAACTTGTTAGTCATTCACTGTGCTGTCACTTAACATTTTATAATTGTTTTTCAGTAGGAGTCCTAACACAGACCTATTTTATCTTCCCTTTCTTATTCTTTGCCTTCACCAATTTATTGATTTGTTTTGCCATAGCTTTTTGCCATTAGCAAAAACTCTTGATCATTAATTTTTATTTCATTAAGGGGCAATGATAGATGAATGGATGGATGGATGGACGGACGGACGGACGGGTGGATGGGGTGGCCCTGGTTGAACATTGTATTTTGAGCAATGTTCATAGAGTACGTAATAAAATGTAGTTCCAACAATAGACTGCTCTTGAGCCAAAACTTAGTGGCTGTTGGCAAGTCAATCAGTATCAGAGTCTTAGGTAAATGGTAATACCCAGAACTAACTACATGAGTTCTAAAGTACTTTGGAAATCTGAAATCTTAGTATGTTAACACTTTAATGCCTGGAAAATTTCTTAATGTGTTGTGTTGTTTGGTGCTGTTTCAAAATCATTTAAACCAATCATATTTTAAGACTATTGTTGGCACCTAGTGATGATTTTTAGTGACTAATGCTTTCCTTCAATCATAGTAGGAAGACTGTTGAAGGCCCAATAAGAGAGTAAAGGAATGGTAGAGAATGAGGAAAGAAATCCATAAGCAAGCACATAGAAGAATATTACTAGGAAATGAAGATCCTGAACTGAATTTTGATAATAGATGAAAACGAAGTCCTTTCCGCTGTCTCCATGTCAGCACTACCTGGCTTTTATAGTCTTTTTTTGTGTGTTGCTTTTATTTACATGGAGGTTAAGTGTTGGAAGGAATTAAGAAACATCAAACTGAATGAGAGTTGAGTCTGTCTCTCAGGTGATTGAGAATTCTGAGGTCTTTTGCTTCTCATTCTGTTAGCAGTTGTGTTTTCTTTGTTGCTCTTTTTGTCTTATAAGTTATATGTCCAGATGGGACGGCTTTACATTGATACTGCCTTACTACTTGAGTTGTGAACTAGACTCTTTCACCTTTCTTACCTTGATCTTCAGATATCTTTAAGTGTTAGGTAGACAGTTTAGACCTAGTCTGTACCCTGCATGATAACAGGGGAAAAAGCTGCCACCTTGGAAGTTTTAACTTGTTTCTGTTTGGCGGGATGTTTGAAACCTAGTTCTGGCTATTGTGGGTTTGGGGCCAGGAGAGATAATTAAAAATAATTACTAACCTAGCCTTATTAAAGGAAACCAGCTCAGTCTTAAGCTTCAGCAGCATGCTGTGTGATAGCCCCAATTGAATACTTATCCATAAGTCTGTTACCATTAAGCTGTGATAGACAAGAATATGATTGAGCCTGCTTGAGTATTTTCAAGAAAAAATGTTTCTTTTTGAGTGAAAATGTTATTAATATCATAATTTTTGTTTTTTTGTAGCTTACCCATGTTGCATCTTCCATTGTTTTCTTCTCATTTATCCAGTTCTGTTAGCAATGCTAGACTCATCTTGTTTTAGTGATGTCTTTCACTAAGTAATTTTAAGATGGTTAATGGTGTTGAATTTTGTGGAGCTATGTCTAAATATAGCAGTGAATTTGTTAAACTAGGTATCTGTCACCTATAGGAAATGTATCCCCAAGGATTATAACATTGAGTAGGTAAATGATTTAACTTTGTTTCTGTAAAAGTGGCTTGTTAATTTCTTAAAGTTTTTATTGAGATGATTGTCATATACTTAACCCAAGGTTTCCATTGTATGTTTAGAACAAAGTGCATCAGTTCTGCAGCAAAACTTGTTCAGACGACTATAAGAAATTGCATTGCATAGTTACATACTGCGAATACTGTCAAGAGGAGAAGACTCTTCATGAAACAGTAAATTTCTCTGGCGTTAAGAGACCTTTCTGTAGTGAAGGCAAGTATATACAGTGTTGTTCATAAGTTTTATTAATACATAATGTTAATTTTTTGCCAAAATATTTTTGAAATGTATAACTACGTATATCCAGAATAGCTGTCTAATTTAAGTGTAGCTGAACAAAAATAACGAGTTTGTTTTTCTACTGACTTGTTTTGTTAATTTTATATACATTTGAGACATTGGGCCTCAAGTTGTTTTGTCTATAAATTTGGTAGCCTGTTTTTACATTGCAAGGAAGTTTTAAGAATGAAATAAAAGCATTATCTTAACCGTGTCATTCCTAAACTCACAAATTGTGACCTGAAAGTGATTTTACAAGTGGATTAAAATTATTTTGCATTGGATCCATTTCCCTGTCAGTTGACAAATATTTTCAGTATACCAGAAAGGAAATCACATGTGCATTACTACCATGGGAAAATACTTTTTAGATTTCCAGTTTGAGATGCCAGGGAAACACAGGCTTTTGTTACAGTACATTAAAGAATTTTCTTTCCTCTCATTTGCATTTTTGCTACTGTGATGCCAGGCAGCATATTAGAAATGAACTCCACTTCTCATTCTAATTCTCTAGAGATAGGAATCAGGATTTGTCTCTGGGTTTTGGGCTCTTGTTACTACTACATTTCTCCAAATGATACATTCTTGCTCTAAGCTGAGTTTTACTCCCCTGTTCTTTGTTTGGCCCAGGCACTGAACTCCCCAGCTTTCCTATCTACTGTCCATTATTTTCATGTGTTTTGTTTTAATATTAAAACCTTGTATTTTTTAGGCTGCAAATTGTTGTACAAACAGGATTTTGCAAGACGTTTAGGACTGAGATGTGTTACTTGCAACTATTGCTCTCAGCTTTGTAAGAAGGGAGCAACTAAAGAACTTGATGGTGTCGTGAGAGATTTCTGTAGTGAAGACTGCTGTAAAAAATTTCAGGATTGGTACTACAAGGCAAGTAACTCAGAATTTTATTACAGCAACTACTTTAAAGTAGAAATATTTTGATGACTACTAGTGTTGAACATTAGCAGTTAGTTGTTTTGGATACTTAAGATGTATAGTAAAACACTTTGATCTTTTCCTTTTTTAATTGTGGATCTTTAGAGACTTTCAAATGTTGGTTTCTTCCTAAATTAGAAAATGAGTGTTAATTTGGGCTTTGGTTACTCAAATTCTACCACAGAAAAAGGTATTAATTCCTCTGTCTGTAACATGGAAAATCGCCTCAATTCTAATGCTTCATTTATGGTGCAGTTGTAAGCACGTGAAGGCAGCATCATAACTTTAAGATTGTGAAATCCTGCTAAAGAAGCAGTAAAATGTTTGAAATATGTAGATTGTTATTTAGTTTACTTAATGAAAATGATAACTAAGGAGAATTGCAGTAGTTCTTTGTGTAGTATAAAGAGAGGAAGATACTTTCAAAATATTCAGTGGTTGTCGAGGCTGAGAGTTTGGGTGCACTTCAGTTAATTATTTTACTATTGCTTCTGAGTAATTTAAGCCTTAGAATTAAGGATCAAATTGTAGAAACACACAGAACAAACATATAAACATCCTCTAACATGCATTCCTTTTAGTCTAAACCAAACATCTTACTCTCCTACAGAGAGTGGCAATTTTGAGAAGTCACTCAGAAAATGTTGCCTTAGTGGCTTTAAATGTTCAATTTTAGTTTAGCACAACACATAAATATACCTTTCTCAATTTAAAAAATCTGTTTTGGATATTTTCAAGGCAGTAAAGGTATTTGATGGCTACATACATGGAAATTCCATTTTATTCTTACTATATGTTTTCTCTTTTCATCATTTATTTTATTCTTTGGACAAAAGTTGTTAACAAGTGATAATGATGATTTCCCTGTCATTCTTTTATTATACAGATTTATGCCTAGTGTAATTATGAATCTAAACTTAAATTAAAAAAATAATCTTTCTTGGAGGAATATGTGTTTTGTTCACAGCACACTGAATGTATTTCTTTGTTTGACTTCTTTCTCTGAGTGAATTTTTCCTGTTTGCTTTTACATTACCTAAAATAGAGAAATTTTTTGGTTCTTGTTCTCCTTTTTTTTTTTTTTTGGAAAGCAAAGGTGTTCTTCGGCAAAAGACTACATTATTCTAGATTCTAGATGTTACCACTTGTTTCATTTTGCCTTATTTTAAAGGATGATTGTATCCAACTCTTTTATTCATTCAGTGTTATTTTTTGTCTTTAAACCCAACAAATCTTTGTATAATATACAATAGCATTATTACATACTGCACTAATATGAGAAATAAAGGTAAGAGCATTTTCATCACATGAGAGGAATTTGTAAGAAGCAAATAACAATGGTGTAAAGTTTGTAATAGCAAGAAACTGGTGATTTTTCTATATAATCAATAGAAATGCAACCTCTGAAATGAAGAAAAGGATTGCCCCTCCTAATTCATTATTTGCCTCTTTGTGGAGGCAGCCAGTGTTGTAATTGAAGAATTTCTTTGTGTGCTTTTTTCTTGAGTCAAACTGTCTTTTCTTATACCTCTCATGAATCCTTTCTATTCACTGCTATCTTCATATCATCATCCTGAAAATGTGGTAAATTGAGTCACAACCAAAATAGGATTTTTTTGACCTTCCTTTCCCCTTCTCCTTTTTTAAGAACTCAAAATTTTAGACTTACATTCATTAAAAATATGACCTGTCCTAGTCAATCCAGCTTTTATTAGAAAAATAATCCAAAAAAAAAGGTGCTCCATCAAGGATACTTTAAAACAACAGTTAGTCCATCCAGTTGTTATTTAGCCTTTAGTCAGGAGGATTTGCTATAGGGGCACACATGGCTATATTTTTACCTTTGTGCTTCAGTTTGAGAGATTACCTATAGTATAAATAACTTGAAATTTTTTATGTATTTACATTTAAGTATTTAATATTGTACTTTTAAAACTTCTGCTTATGTTTCTTTTACTTGACATTTTGAATGATCTGTGTTTTCCGGTCTATATAATGGTTTACTTTTGGATTTAAAGTAGTGGCTTATTAAATACCATCTCTTCTAAATTGGAATATCAAATCTCTGAAATTATGCAACCAAAAATGCTGAGAATAAAGTTAATATTTTTCATCTCCCAGATAACTCTTTAGAAATTAGTCAATATTACTTTTCCTCAAATGTTTCCAGGCATAATGTGAAAGCAGGTGGGAGAAGGTAGTTAATTTTGATCCCTGTAAGTTTAAAATTTTTGGAGAAAAAGGATTTAGTATTGTAATGGAATAATACCTACATGTTTGTTATGTCCTGGAGATAATTCGAAAGGTCTGCTGTTTCCCAAGAATACTTCACAGTGCTTCTTAATAGAACTGATAAACTTTTCTTAAACTTTATTCAAATTGCATAATTTTTAACAAAGGTTTTGATTTGTATTAGAAACCAGTCGTGAATGGTAGCAATATTAAATTCTTTATTGCAAATGGCCTATAATAGTCTAACAGTATGACTTAAGGGCTTTCATCAAATTAATAGTTATGTTTTAGTAAATCTTAGTTATAAAAGGACTGAGTGAAAAAATATTACTGGGCTTAAAATTTTTGTTTTATAAAAAACAGCTGGGAACACTGATTTCATTAACAATTCTTTGTTTTTGAAATTAATTTTGGGAAGGGAAAATCTAACATTATTGCCTTAAATGTGCTTTTGGGTAACAGAAGAATTGCTATCACTTGGTGCTTTGTGTAGTACCGAATTCCTCTTTTATCACTGCGTCATTGTTCCTTTTTTAATGAATCACTATCTTGTACTCAGATATATTGGGAAGTCATAAAGAAAGTCCTTTCTAAAGTGACTATAAAATTCCCCATTTCATTCATGTTCATGAATCCTCCTGTAAAATTAGTTCTGATTGGTGAAATGGGGAGCAAGTAGATGAGAAAGTTAAAGATGTATATTTATCAACCAAAAAAATGTGAGTTGGAAACTGTCCAATAGATGTAAGAGATTATGTCATTATAGTCTGAATGACCTTTTGTCAGTTACCAAAGAAGAGATTCTTTTAGTAGCTGAGATTGGATTAAGGTTTTTAAATTAAGAATTTAGTACTTGCCTGTTACTTAGATTGTTGGAATTAGTGACTTTTCCCCCACCAATAACACATAATCCCCAGTTTTCCACAGTGAGAGAAAGTACATGAAATGGATGGTAACATTTTTTTATACCAGAGTCTTACATTACACTTCAGTTCTTATACTAGGGAGATGTTAAATCTCCTAAGACGACTCTTGTGGTTGAGTGGGAGTAGGTGTTGATGTTGTTAAGAAATGATAGTCACTAATGTTTTCAAATTCACCATTGCATTTTAGCTAGATTCCAAACACTTTGCCAGAATTTGCGTGAGCGGCTGTAAAAGAAACAAATAATTTGGTTCATAACCTCTTAAATTTTTTATTATGGCTTTAAACTTGGAATTAGTATTGAGTTCTGTTATTATCCTTTTATCCTGATAAAACATGTTTTTTTCCTATTTGCAAATTGACATTAATCTTGCTTTTTTCCTTGGATTGAGAGAAATCATCTAAATTTGTTTTGAACCTCTGGAAGAAAGGAGCTTCAAGTATTGTTACTACAAAATCCAAATGTCTGTAATTACAAAATAATGAAGTGATTTCATTCTTCAGATTCTTTGGGTGGAATTCTTTGGTCTTAGTTTTATGCCCTTGCCCTTCTAAATTATTGTGTAAATGAAAATATATTCATATATAAGGAGCATAGTACCTGTAGTGATTGAGTAAGTTTTAAACAAATTTCTTTGGGTTTTAGATGTTACATTGACAACCTTCTTGCAGCATTTTATTTCTGATAGGATTTTTATTTTTCAGCTATTCCTATTTTCTTGTAATTTTTTTCCACTTTGTTTCTCCATTTTCTTGTAATTAAAGCCAATATTTTGACTTGGATTATATACTTTGAACCCTACTTTTGCATTTTAATATTTGGCCTTATACAACTCACCTAACGTATTTGGATGTTAATTCCCCTTACTGTTGTGAGGTTAGTTGGGTTGCAGCTTCACTTTTGCTATTCTTGCACTGTTGAGACTCAGTAAATAGAATGTTAAGCTTTCAGTTACTTCCTTTGGGCTTTATAAAGTTATAGAAAGGGAAAAAAATTGAAACCTGGAATACTTCAGTGGTTATTTTAAAGAACAGTCTTTGACTGGTGAGAATTTTACATAGGGATGCTTTTCATTATGTAGTAAAACATGACCTGGTTGATAATAAGTGCTAATGTATTGAGATTACCACATAATATTACCAACAACATAAAATTTAAGCTCACAAGTTTTGGGACAAAAGATGTCATATTGGCATCACTTAATAGTCATAATTTATGCTACAAATCTTCATTCACTTAACATTTATTCAGCAGGAGAAATGACATGGAGAAAAAAAAGAGCCTGTGTTCTAACCTTGGGGTATGTTTATTATATAAGACCTATTTATCAACATAATCATCTGTTAATATTCCTGACTAGGAATTTTGACAGTAGTATTTATTCATAGAACTCTTGTTGAGACATAAAATGAGAGATTTAAAGACCTACAGTATAAAACTACAATTAGGAGTAATGAGAAAAAGCTATAGCCATCATTACTGTTATGAACTACAAAATACATAATCTTTATTGTTTCATCAGAACTTCTGAGTAGTTAAACCAGTGGAGAATTTAAAAAATTATAGTAATTTATTTCTGTTCTAACTAGATCAGAAAATTATGGTAAGAATTATATTTGAAAATAATCATTTTATACATTTTGGTTTACTTATTGATGAAGATGTTAACAAATAGTGAAAATGGGCAAAATTTAGGGAAAATGGGATCTCTAAAAAATAAAAAATCTGTAGATATTTGATACACCAAAATAAAGTGTAATTTATATATGAATTTTAATCGGTTTTGTTTTACATACTAAGTTGTAGGCCAGTTAGGACCTATCGTTTTCCTAGATGTAGGTCAAAGTCATTGTCTTAAAATACTGCTTTTTAACTAGTTAAACATTTAGTGATTGGCATATGAACATGAAGTTCATATTATGATTAAATCAGTCTATTAAAGCACTTCAAATTGAATTGTTGAGAGACAGAAATACTTGAAGTTAGCAACCGTGATTTCTCTTCATAAGAGCTTGCTTAAAAATCAGTCTGGTCTTGTACAACTTCTTTAAATGGATTTATTATGAACTCTCAGTTGAACCTGGGAAATTCATTCATTAATCAGAGATTTTCGATGTAATATGATTGTAGGAGACTTGCACCAGTATATTACTATGGCCTTCAAAATTCTTTTAAGATAATTAAAAATATTGTACAATTTAGTAAAAGTTAAAATTTCCCTATTGTTGTAATGTTGATCTTTGATCTCTGGTAAGTATAGAAAGGGATTTTGACATTAGGTAAATTGCTACATGGTTTTCACTTCTATTATGATTTTACTGTATGTTTATGATTTATATTATAACTGATTTTTCCCTTGTCAGATATATTCCCTTATCACATTTGGCAGTAATCACTGATACATTTTTAGAATGCTCTTTAAGTGTAGCTCTGACTTACTAGATCTTCTAATTGGAAATGTCGAATTTTTTTTTTATTAAGGCTGCAAGGTGTGACTGTTGTAAATCTCAAGGAACTCTTAAAGAGAGAGTGCAGTGGCGTGGGGAAATGAAACATTTCTGTGATCAGCATTGCTTATTACGTTTCTACTGTCAGCAAAATGAGCCCAACATGACAACACAGAAAGGACCTGAAAACTTACATTATGGTATATAATAATTTAGAAAGTAACTTACAAAACCTGTGTAATAGTCTTTAGATCATAATTCAAAGTAAAGTAATGATAGTAATTGATTTTGGATATAATTTAATAACAACTTGCATAGTTTTTCTGGGAAAAAATGCCCTATATGATGTTTCTGTGGATGTATTGATTTTTATATCTTATTTAATTAAAAAATTTAATGCAGTTAAAAAAATAGAGTCCAGTTGGGGGTGGAGAGGAGGTAAACAGAATAACAAAAATTTTTAATTCATCTACCTATCATATGTCATTTACAGTTTTAAATGAAAGCTATTTTTATCAAAAGTTATGTGCAAGGGGTAGGTTGGGAGCAACCACAATCCTTTAGAAGCTGCAAATTATTTAAGGTTAGGCATAAGGTCCTAGTACTACCCCCAAAGCGATATATACTTTCTGAGGGGGCAAAGTGGGAAAAGAGTTTATTTCACTTATTTAGCTCAGTATTTCAGCTCTCAAATTTGATAGTTTTTACTTAAAACAGTGTAAAATATTTTCTTCAGTGGCTGTTTTAAAAATCAGTAACATTTAACTTGAAATATGGGTTTTGAAAATTCTGAAGAAAATGGTTTTGTCTTATTTTAAATTTGTTTATGTTTTCAGATCAAGCTTGTCAGACATCCCGAGCCAAAATGACAGTAAGTATTGCTTAAGTAAAGTGCTAAATACTAATTTTTCTAATGGGGTAAAAAAAAAAACCCAGTTTTATCTTATCGTGATAATAAAAGATTTTTTACTTTTCTCTGTTGAGACATTTGAAATACAGGTTGAATTACCTGATATTAAAACAGGTTCTTTCATACTTGCTAAGGAATATAAAGGCGAATTAATTAAAACCCTACCCATACTATGGGAGAGAGGCATATATATAAATGGTGTTTGAGTGAAGCACCCATTATAGATGGACCTTCAAGGCAGTAGCAATAGTATGTTTGAAATGATGGACTCTGTTTCTGGCAGTTGTGAAAACGCTTCTAACTAGTTGAATAGAAGGTTGCCAGGTAAAGAGGGAGGAATAATAATGTGCAAGAGGGGTGTGTATTTGGTAAAACTATTTATTAGGGCCCAGCTTAAAGGGTGACTGGTGATGGAATTATGGGAAATGAGAGTGAAAGGATAGGCCAGACCACATTTTTGATGGCTTTGTGTGTTTGTTCTCAAATAGGTATCTGAAGGTCTGTGTTGGGTGCTAGGACTTGTGAATTTTTAAATTTGAGCAATGCATAATGTGTCCTGTTTTCTTCCCTCTTTTTTCTTCAGTCTTTTCCTTTCTTTTGGTATAATACGTAAGATTCTGCTTTTATATTAGCATTTTAAGAATTTTGTGGGTTGAAAGTGGCCACTTACATGTACTTACTTTTGCCATATTTTAAGTAACAGTGACCCTACCCTCTGTATGATGAGTCTAACAGTAATCATCAGTGTTGGAACACTGGTATTTCTGTCATCTTTATCCCTGGGAAACTGCAGGAGTCATAATTGGTATCACAGTAAGTCTCTGGGCTAGTTGTTACCCTGGTAAGAAAGAATAAATCAAAGGTTCTTAGTTCTGGCTATACATTAGGATCACCTGAAGAGTTTCAAAAATTTTCCAGTACCTGGGCCCCAACTCAGAAGTTTTGTATTCTTGAGAAGTTCTTCAGGTGAGTTTAAGAAGTAAGCACAATGTAGGGGCACTGATATGGATGAAAGTTCAGTGTTTTATATTATATGTTCAGTTTTTGGTTTTTGGTTTTGATGTTAATAGACAGAATCCTAGAAAAGTAAGAAGACTTTTTCCTTTGCTTCCTTCCCTATCTCTCCCCATGTGGAAATATAAAGATGATTCAGAAGTACGTTGAAGTATTTAGCTCTATTATCTGATTTTAATGCAGGTACCTTGTTCAGTGCTGAGGAATGTGAATATGATCACTCCCTGTTTTCTTATATTTGTGCAACCATAAGGCAACTCCCCAACCTTGTTTCAAATATGTAAACTTCTGACCGAGGCTTCCAAGAAATCCCTTCTACCAGTAGAATACTAAATGCCTTTCTCTTCTCACAGCACTTGAATCACTTTACATGGCAAGCAGAAGTATGGAGAGAGCATCATTAGTAGGGGAGGATAAGTCTGTGCCATTACAACTATTTCCTTCTGTTGTGTTAAGTCCTTTCCCATCTTTTCCTTGTAAGCTTTTGGAATCTTTTAATTCCCCACCCATAAACTTCAAAGGATGGGAGCTTAGCTGTATAGTTTTGAACAAGTCACTTTACTGTTCTTTGTGTATTTCCTTATTTGTAAAATGGGGATGGAGCTTTTATCTACCTCAGGACAATAGTAAGTACTAAAAACACAGCAGATGTTATGTTTCAGATCTTACAGAGATAGTATGTATTGTAATCACAAACATAGGCGTTGACATAAAAAAAAGAAGTCCTGCCATTTGTGATATGGATGGATCTCGAGGGAGTGTGCTGAGTGAAATAAGTCAGGTGGAGAAAGACAAATACCATATGATTTCACTTGTGAAATCTAAAAACAAAACAAAATGAATAAACTAGCAGTAGACCCAGACACTGAGAAGTGACTGGTGGTTACCATGGGGGAGGAATTGGGGTGGTTGGGTGGCGAGAGGGAGGGGGATAAAGGGGCAATAAAATTCTCCATCATAATATAAGTTGGTCACAGGGATGGAGGTAGAGCATGGAGAATATAGTCAATGGTTCTCTATAACATCTTTCTATGTTGACAGATAGTGACTGCACTAAGGGTGAGGATTTAATAATGTGTGTAACCGTTGAAGCACTGTGTTGTATGCTTGAAACTAATGTGAGATTGTATATCAACTATTCTTCAATTTAAAAAAATAGAAGAAAAAAAAAGGCTTGGACATCAGATGAGACTACTTGAATCCTGACTTCAGAACTTTTGGCTCTGTCACCTTTACCAGGTTGTATAACTTCTGAAATTCAGTTTCCTTATCTGTAAAATGAGAGTGATAAAAAGGACCTACCTTTGGTGGTGGTTTGAGGATTAAATAACTGATTTCATGAGTCATGTAATTGTGGTGACTTCCGTAGTATATTAGTTTGAGCTGTTTTAACAGAATGCCATAGACAAACAAGGTGGCTTAACAATAACAGAAATTATTTTTCACAGTTCTGAAGGCTGGAAAGTCTAAAATCAAGGTGCCAGCAGATAACCTGGTCTGGTGAGGGCCTGTTTCATGGTTCATAGATGGCCATCATTTTGCTATGCCCTCAACTCACATGGTGGAAGGGGTGAGAGGTCTCTCTGGGATCTCTTTATAAAAGGGCATTAATACCATTGCAGGAGGGCTCTGCTCTCATGACCTAATTACTGCTTTAAGACCACACCCTCTGATACCATCACCATGGGGATTGATTTCAAAATACAGATTTAAGGGGGACATAAACATTCTCTATAGCACATAGTCCTTGGCATATAGCAAATACTCAACAGAGGGTGGCTTATATCATAATTTTTATTATTTTGGATCCTTCTTCACTATTCATTATAAATAGGTATAGATCCTGCCTATTGACTAGTAGACAGGTAGGAAGTATTATCAAGTGTTTTGCACTAGACAGCATAGTTTGATTGACATGATGTAATATTTGCAGAATGACAAAGTGAAACAGTGAATAATCTAGGATATCTGTGATTTTGGGCCCCTTCTTCTTAAGTGGGGATTCTACAGTATTTCCCAGTTCAGACCTGGAGTAGACAGGCAAATAAACATATACTGTTATATTACATTGCTTGATATGTGGTAGCTACTCAGTAACTGTTAAATAATTCTTCTCATTTTACGTGGAGGAAATAGAGGCACAAAGATTGATTTGCCTGACCTTTGCAGCAGTGGTTTTACAACTAAATTCTCTAGCTTCTTGTTTGTGACTATCTCTTACAGCTGATTAGTATGTATTTGGTTTGAAATCATGATGAATCCACAGTAAGCTCATATTTACATCCTTTTGGCCATATGAATTTTTGTAACTCATGAAATATCCACCATAGGTTTTTTTTCAGACTTTTCCAGACCTTTAAATACACACAGATAAACTTTTTAAGCAGTAAGTGTTGTAAGTACAGTTGAATCCTCATTATTTATTCATATTTGTGAACTTACCTGCTCTCTAAAACTTATTTGTAACCTCTAAATAAGCAGATCATTTGCAACATCAAGGTCATTTACAGACATGTGGAGCAGTGAAAAATGTGAGTGTTAAGTTACATCTTCTTGCTAAGATCAAACAAGGCAAGACTTTACCTTCTTGTCTCAGCTCACACTGTAAACAAGTGTCCTTTACACAGTCTATTTAGTGCCATGTTTTTCCTATATTTGTGCTTTTTGTTGGTGATTTTGCTGTTTAAAAGATCCCCTAAGCATAGCACTAAAGTGCTGTCTAGTGTTCCTGTACACAAGAAAGCTCCTATGTGCCCTACAGAGGAAATAACATGTTTGGTGGGTTTCATTCAGTTGGCTGTGAGTTCAGTGTTTGTGAACTAACAATATGGTACATCCAGAAAAAGGAATAAGAAATTCACCAACTTGTAGATGAGGCAACTTTGAATGCTGTAAAATCTATAGTGTGTGTTGAAGCTCTGGGAGAATTGGAAAATGGCTAAATTTGTGGATAACAAATCTGAGCTTTCAACTAATTAAAGATAAATCATAGTGAAAGATCTGTACTCTGAAAACTCTAAGTCACTCATGAGAGAAATTAAAAAAGGCACCAATAAATGGAAATCTATCCCGTGCTCATGGATAGAAAGAATTGACATTGTTAAAATGGCCATCCTGCCCAAAGCAATTTACAGATTCAATACAATCCCTATCAAAATGCCAATAGTATTTTCCAGTGAACTAAGAGTTTGAAAATTCATATGGAGCCACAAAAGACCCTGAATAGTCAAAGCAATCCTGAGAAAGAAGAACAAGGTTGGCAGTATTAACACTCCCTAACTTCAAGCTCTACTACAAAGCTACAGTAATCAAAACAATTTGGTACTGGCACAAGAACAAACCCATAGATCAATAGAACAAAATAGCCCAGATGTAAACCGATGTATATATGGTCAATTAATATATGACAAAGGAGCCATGAGTGTACAGTTAGGGAAAAGACAGCCTCTTAAACAACTGGTGTTGGGAAAACAGGCAGCTACCTGCAAGAGACTGGAACTGGATCATTGTCTAACTCCATACGTAAAAGTAAACTCGAAATGGATCAAAGACCTGAATGAAGTCATAAAAACATAAAACTCTTAGAAGAAAACCTAGGCAAAAATCTCTTTGAACATAAGTATGAACAATTTTTTCCTGGACACATCTCCTTGGGCAAGGAAAACAAAAAAGTGAACAAGAGGGACTACATCAAACTAAAAAGTTTCTGTACAGCAAAGGACACCATCAGCAGAGCCAAAAGGCAGCCTACAGTATGGGAGAGTATGTTTGTAAATGACTCATCTGATAAGGGGTTGACATCCAAAATATATAAAGAACTCATATGCCTCAACACCCACAAAACAACCGAGTTAAAGGATAGAGGACCTGAACAGACACTTCTCCAAAGAAGAAATACAAATGGTCAGCAGGCACAGGAAAAGATGCTCTACATTGCTATTCATCAGAGAAATGCAAGTTAAAACAACAGTGGTGATACACCTCACACCAGTTAGGATGGCCACTATCCAAAAGACAAGAAACAACAAATACTGGTGAGGATGTAAAGAAATGGGAACACTCCTACACTATTGATGGGAATGTCAGTTGGTACAGCTGCTGTGGAAGGCAGTATGGAGGTTCCTCAGAAAAACTAAAAATAGAAATACTATTTGATCCAGTAATTCCATTTGTAGGAATTCATCTGAAGAAAACAAAACCCCTGATTTAAAAAGACATATGCACCCCTGTTTATCACCACACTATTTGCAATAGCCAAGATACAGAAGCAACCCAAGTGTCCATCAACAGATGAAAGGATAAAGATGTGGTACATATACACAGTAGAGTATTGTTAAGCCATAAAAGTAAAGAAATCCTGCCTTTTGCAACAATATGGATGGATCTAGAGGGTATTATGCTCAGTGAAATAAGCCCGGCAGAGAAAGACAAATACCATATGATTTCACTTACTTGTGGAATATAAATACAAGGCAAAACAGAAGGAACAAAACATCAGTAGACTCATAGACACTGAGAAGTGACTAGCAGTTACCAAGAGGGAGGGAAAGATGAGGGGGATAAACAGCTACAATAATTCGCAATCACAATATAAGCTGGTCATGGGGATGGTAGTACAGCATGGAGAATACAGTTAACAATTTTGTAGCATCTTACTGTGTTGATAGTGACTGCACTAGAGAGGGTGAGGATTTAATAATGGGTAACTGTTGAACCACTGTGTTGTACATTTGAAACCAACATAAGATTGTATATGAATGATAAATAAAAAACATAGTGAATAGCATGGTTGTGAGAGTTCCAGCTCACTTGTTACCCAGGATCAGGAAATTGTTAAACCTTTCTTGCTTAATGATGGCTGGCTCACACATTTTAAGGTGATTCAGTGTGGAAAATGTTAAACTTGCAGTCTACGTGGGTTCTGCAGATGAGGATGCTGTGGAAGAATGCCTCTATTAGGCAGGAAGTGGGTTGTATGCAGTTTTTCATTGCTGGTGAGACTGGTTTGTTTTTACATGATCATTGACAAATGAACCTGTGTCCCATTAGTGGTCTTCGAACCCCTGACTTAAAGTCCTTCAAAGACCATGTAACCATGTTTTTGTATGCCAGTGCCAAGGGTAACCTTAAGTGCAGACCCATCATGGTGTACAGAGCCCAAAATCTGTGAGCAATTAAAAGGAAGAAAACTGCACTATCTGGGATTAGTTCTATAACTGCTTTATCCTAGAAGTTGAGCACTGTTTCCAGAATGAAACCCTGCCTTCAAGTTTTATTATTGCATAATGCCTGTTGTTATGAAGAGCTCAAAAATGACCATCATAATGTAATTCTTTTTATGCACCCAAACATTCTCTCATCCATCCATCCCTTTGATCAGGGCATAATTTAAGCTTTCGATGCCCATTTCATGAGAGAGCTTGCAAGGTTCTCTGACACCAATAGTGCATATCACACACAAGTAAGTGAAGAATGCTTTGGGACATGAAGGAAGAAGACATGGAGGAAGTTTTGGCAATGAAGGCAGTAGAGCCCACTGATGACCTGGACAAGATCACAAAAAAAGGTATATTCACTGATTAAATGAGCCTGAGTTTCCCAAGAATTGTCCCCTTAGGAGCAGCCAAAATACTGGAATGGAAATCTGCCCTGGGAAAAATTGTCAGTGACATGCAAGAATGTGAGTGATCCTGTGCTTGAGCAAAGCCTCATATTTAAGCACCACCGTGTTTGTGCATTACAACAATAACACTTAAAAGATACAAGGTAAAAAACCCAAGCAGACAAGGCTGACTCAATTTTTGAAGCTAATTTGTGAGGGAATATTGCTGACAGTGTCAACGAGTTGCAAGAGTCAAGCTCCTGAGGTAAAACTTCAGATGTCACCATGCCATCCTCATCATCTCGCTTTTGTGCAGAGGAAGGTCCATCAACCTCCCCATTTGTTTTCATGGAGCATGCTAACATTGAGAGAGGTTTAGCTACACAGTACAGTGCCCTAACATATATCCGGCAGCTCCACCAACAGAAGTTAATGTGTTTATAAAACTTTAAACTCTTAAATCTTTGTGGGTTTTTTTCTAGGACTTTATTTGTGTTAACTCTATATGGAATAATATTCAGTGTATGTTCACAGTACTGAGTTTGAGTACTGTGCAGTATGTTTGTATTATATCTGCACTTTATATGTGCACATGTCTGAGAGTTGATAATCACAGGAAGTACAATGCTGTAGCCATAATGATGTATTATAAAGAAATGCAGTGTGTAATTACTTGTAAGAAATATGTATTAAATAAAGTGTGTTTCAGCAGAAACAAGACTATGTACTACTGATCTGTCTATGAAACTGTTATGACCAGAGGCTTGCAAGAACCTAACCCTGTATTTCCTTTTGGGTTAACAGGTTTAGTAGTCTACTTTAGTGTGTTCGTAGTGTTCTGTAGACCTTAACTACCCTGAATAATGAGAATTGAGTGCATTGGCATTCTGTACCTTTTTCCCCAAAGCAATAGGCAGTATGGAAAGCACTTTATCTTTTGTCTCATGGACAGATCTTAAGGTTATTTTAGACTGTGTGTGTGTGTGTATGTGTAGTTTTTTGTTTTTACATTTTCAATTGCAAATGGTACTATAGTGAACATGGTGAAAACATCTGAGAGACTATAGGGTAAGTTTCTAAAATTGCAATTTTTGGGACACAGGAAATAACTTAAATTTTGATAATAGTTTTGGTAATTCTTTTAATCATTTTTTTATATCTTTTCAAATTTAGTACCGTGTATAAGCTGCTCATCCAGTAGAGGCATCTAGTTTATCAGATAGCCATAATAACTGCAAGAACTTTTTCTTTCTCACATAAATTTAAGAGAGCCTAATTATTTTCAGAATTCAGGCTAACAACCTGGATTTTGTATTTAAAAGTGAGAATTCTCTTATGTTTTAAAAATATGCTGATGATCCTTTGAAGGTAACATAAAAATCTGTAGAATGGATGATTACTGCTGCCTTGCCAATAGGTAGGGTAGATTCATATTGATCTTTACAGATTAATATAGTAAACATGGTATTAATAGCATAATTTTGTTTGTATTCTACTTTTGTGTGTTCCCTCTGCAGGACCTAGAAACCAGATACTCATTAACACCAGGAAGTAATAAAATATGAGGCAAAAATAAAGTGTTTCTCTTTGTTTCTCTGTAGGGTTCAGCACCACCCCCCTCTCCAACTCCTAACAAAGAGATGAAGAACAAAGCAGTTCTTTGCAAACCTTTAACAATGACAAAAGCTACTTACTGTAAACCTCACATGCAGACTAAATCTTGTCAGACAGGTAACTTAGGAAAATTTGACTTACACACTTCCCTATACTTAAACCTCAATGAAATATGCTTTCCTCAAGTAATAGGATAGAAAATAGATTTGTTTGGTCACTTTAACATTTTCTGTTGATTTTTCTTATCCAATTTTAGACACTGTATAAGACAATGTATCATTTAAAACCATTACTGAAAATCAGTTTCTTATGAAGGCCTAGAATACAAATTAAGTCACAAGTGAAAAAATGCTGTATTAAAAATTTCTTTGGGGCTAAGGCCCATTAAAGTTACAGTATTCCTTCTTGAGAAAACCATCTTTTGAAGTGTGATATGTAGTGATAACAATTCTGTTTGCTTGTCAGAATGAGATGAAATAATTAAAATATGTATTTTCATCAGATTTAAATGTTCGCTATATTCTTACTGATTAAACTTTTTTGTGGGATGTAAGGGAATCTGGTAGGGTATCTGGAACTATATAATGTTTTTAAAGGATGTTTTCTTTCTATTAAAAAAAAGCCAAAATTCTTCTTGTGCTCTCTTTAACTTAGAACAGCTATTCAGTTTTTTGTTTTTGTTGTTTATAAGTTAATTTTGTGAAAACTGGGAGTTTCTTTTAAATGGGTACTGAGGCACTTAAAGTTCCTTTGTTACCAAATTATTTTAACATTGTGCAGCTACATATGCGTTAGTTAACATTGCTCCTTAAACATGGTTTGTATTTTAGATGATAATTGGAAGACAGAATACGTTCCAGTGCCTATCCCTGTGCCTGTGTATATTCCTGTACCTATGCACATGTACAGTCAGAATATTCCTGTTCCTACCACAGTTCCTGTTCCTGTAAGTCAGATTTTAACTTCTTTTTCATTTTGAGACTTACCAGGCATAGGTAGGAGAGCAGTGTTGCAATTACTACCTTAGTAAAACTAGTAAAACAGAGGGCTGAATCTGCCTTTCTTTAACAGCTAACTTAGGTTTGGTTGAATCTCTTGTCGGTTATTGCTTTGTATTTAATCAGGTAAATGTTCACCCTTGAGAGTAAAGTTCAGTAAATGTCTGTGTCTGCTCTACACATACTGTGTTTTATATTTGAGTTCATTTTAGAAAGAAATATTTGTGAATCTCTATGGCCTAGAACTGAAACATGGATAGTTTCATATAAAATATGATTACATATTTCATCCTAAGTCAGTTGCAATGCTTAGGACACTATGCCAGGGCTTGCCTGCTGTAGTCCCCTGGAGGACAGAAATACCTCAAAATTATTTTCCTTTAGTTTTTATTTCAAAAAGTTGCTGTTTGTATTTTGGGCTTTGTTGTAGTTGATACCTTAATTTGAGATGTGTTCTTTCCAAAGCTTTCATCCAGTATTGTATTATAAAGCAGATCATGTGTCAGAATAATTTTTAGTTAGGAGAAATACCTTTTAATGTTGAGTAAACCTGCCAGTAAATAATTCGGTTACTTAGGTGCCAGTTCCTGTTTTTCTGCCTGCCTCATTGGACAGCAGTGAGAAGATGCCTGCAGCAGTTGAAGAACTAAAAAGCAAAGTTTCTTCAGATCCTCTTGATGCAGAGCTGCTTACAATGACAGATATGATGACTGAAGATGAGCGGAAAACAGAGGCGTCCAGCATCAACAGTGAGCTACGCTATATTACACTTTGTGAAAAGTTTATCATTGGTTTTAATAAGTGTTGTAATAGTTACAGAATGTTCCAGAGCATATCACTGTGCCTTGATAATGGAAATGGGGAAAGATTGCAACAAAAATGTATTTTATATTAAGAGATCTACACTGTATCTAGCCAGGTGCTTTTTTATGCTAAATCCAGTTTCAAACAAGAATTTATATATAATCGCCTTGTTTTAATTGCAGCAGGTTTTGACTTGTAAAATCAACTAAAAATTAATCCTGGTTTTAATGGACCAGCTCAGACACAAAATTAACATGTTGTAGGCTTTAATAATGATCCAAACTTTTGCTTTGTTATGGCTATCCCCAGTTTTGTTCTATTTATTATACTAACAATACTATCTAAACCAGGGTTTGTTCTAACTTCTGTTAGGGTAGTGCTTGCCAAATGGCGTATAAGCATGATGAGTATGTTGTGGGTCATTCTCTCTCTTAGAATATTTATTTCTAATCATAGTCATCTGCTGATAACCCAGAGTCCTCTATTTCAACCATGAGTTGCCTAATTCCCTTTACCCTATATATAGTATTACAGCAGAAATACTATAAATTCATATATTTTATAATATGTGTGTGAAGCATTTTGTTAGGAAGGTGTGAAATTAATTTAGTGGGTTGTATCCAGTGTTTTTTGTTTAAAACAAAATGAAGTGCAACAGGAAAATAAAGAATGTCAGTGTGCATCCCACCTAGAAAAAGATTGTGTTATGAAATGTTTGTTTCATGTGTGTGTATGTCTGTGTTATCTGTCTCCCACCACCAACCTGAGCTGGATAAAATGTATTTTTTGCTGTGGTTGCAGTATAAAAATGTTTGAAAGCAACTGATCAAAACATATGAAGGCAGTTGTGAATGAATGATGTGGAAAACCTGGGTCACAATTCTAAAGAAATGTTGAAAACTATACCTAACCCTTGTTAATTTATTTTTGATAAGAGAATGCTTTTAGAAATACTCTGTGTATTTAAGTTTTACTGTTAAAGCATGCCTATTAACTTTTGAGGAGCAGTAGTCAAAAATTTACAGGATTAACAGTTTTTGTTTACTCATGATTTTTGAGTAAGTATTAAGTTTTTAGTAGTTTGCACATCAAGATAGCTATATGCCTTTTCCTTTTGTGGCATCTTAATACAAGTATTTATTCTTGTTTTGCATTTATTATTAAATGACTTTCTTTTGCCAGATTAAATATATAGGTACTATTGAGGTTTTGTTTTGACTTCCAATGATATTATGTATTGATTGTAGGTGTTATTATTGACGCAGACATAATTGGTTCAGATCTCTTGAAGAACTCTGACCCAGAGACACAGTCCAACATGCCTGATGTACCATATGAACCAGATTTGGATATTGAAATAGATTTTCCCAGAGGTACTTAAAATGCTATTTTATTCTTTCAGTGTGAACTCTGGTTATGGAGTTCAGTTACGGAGTTTAAGTGTGTTTAAGATCATTAACCATTTAATGTTTGTGTCATTGCCTTTACTGTTCAAATTTGTCTTTCCTTTTTTCCCAAGTAAAACTTAATAGTTAACTTCTAAAATGAGGCATAGGATTGAATTATAGGGACTTAAAAAGCATTTCTTAGAGCCTTGAATAGAAGCTTTCTCAAAGTAATTCATTATAGAAAACTTTGGAGATAGAAAAAAGAATAAGAAGCTATTGTCTTTTTAGAAAATTTCCATAAAATATCAATAGTATTTTTCTTGAGACCTTTTTGAAAATTAAGCTTACCTTCAAAGGGAGAAAGTTATTTTCAGGTCTTTTGTTTAAAATGTGTTCTATTTTTCTTTATTTTCTTAATCTTTAGATGGCTAATAAGCACATTGAATACAATGTAAAGCATTTTGGAAAATATTTAATAGATTGAAACATTTGTACTGGGACCATTTAAATCTAATTGAGTAATTTCTAGTTGAAATAATTTTTGGGGTATCATACATTTCTATGAAAATTCCATATTGAAATTCCATGATATTAATGTACATGTTTTTAAAGAGTCTAAAACAGGATTTATCAGAACTTAGAGACTATGTTAGGTACAGAAAATCATTCATTTTCCACCCCAGCACAGGTTATCTCCATGTATATGTGCCTGTTTTTATTATATAGTTTGTTTTTTGTTGGCTATAAAAGATCTTTTTACTCAATTGTCAGCTGCTGAGGAGCTTGATATGGAAAATGAATTTTTATTACCACCAGTTTTTGGAGAAGAATATGAGGAACAGCCAAGACCTCGATCTAAAAAAAAGGTATAAAATTTAATATTCTTGAGTTTACTTAATATCTCTGTATAGTGATACCACTGTGTAGATAAAGAATAAGGGCATAGTAGTCATCAGTTGTGCCTGAGAATATGGGAAGATATTTTGTTTTCTAGATTTAAAAAGACTTTGGGAAGTAAAGACCTTATTACTTAATCTCTAAGTAATAAAGGTATCTCAGATTTAGCTGTAACTTCAAAGAAGAGTGAATAGTATTGCCACTTAGTTTTTCATAATTTTTTTCTTGGTAAAAGTATGACACAGGTGTTAAAGTAAATTCAGTTGACAAGAATTGAGTGTTTTCTAGGGAGCTGTTTTTTTCTACCATTACTTTTAATGAGACTAATTAGCAAGGTTGAGGTACACAGTTTGTGTATATTTGATCTCTTAAGCATGTGAACACATGGGAAGACATGCAGGACAGTTTAATCATTCAGGTAGACCAAATCTAAATGTGTTAACAGGTATAGTTTTAAATACTTTAACTTTTCTACATCTGTGATATCCAACTCAAAAGAAACAAAAATAAAGATAACTTTCACAAATTTCTCCAAAAAGAAAGAAAATTGAAAAAGGAGTACCTGCAATAAAATGAAGTTGGACTCCTGCTTGACACCACACACAAAAATTAACTCAAAATGGGTCATAGACCTAAATGTAAGAACTGAAATTATAAAACTCTTAGAAGAAAAGAAAACATAGGCCTAAATCTTCATTATCTTGGGTTAAGCACAAGGAACAAAGGAAAAAATGGATGAGTTAGACTACATAAAAATTTAGAACTTGTGTAGCAAATAATGCCATCGAAAGTGAAAAGGAGTTGTCATTCCCTGAAGGTGAATCATTGAAAAGTTCTTCAGTTTCTCTCTTACATTAATATTTAGTTTGTTTCTAAGGATGTTAAAGTGTAGTCCTCATATCCTATATTTTCATATCAGTGACTCTTACAGTAGAAGTTAATATGATTTTGTGCACGTAGTGGTTTATGTAGTAATAAGGTATTGCTGGAGATACATTTCAAGTAATGTTACAGATAATTATTCTCAGATTCAGGAATAGCAGTCAATTCTAAGCATATAAATGTATTTCTCTTTAATTTGCATTTATTGAGAGATGGCTAACATAAAGTTATGAAATTATAGGCTTAAAGAAAAAGGTTTTATAATGGTGTTTTACTAATAGGGAGCCAAGAGAAAAGCTGTATCAGGATACCAGTCTCATGATGATAGTTCTGACAATTCAGAATGCAGCTTTCCTTTCAAATATACATATGGTATAAATGCATGGAAACACTGGGTCAAAACTAAGCAACTTGATGAAGATCTTCTGGTATTAGATGAGCTAAAATCTCGTAAGTGTTCTGATTTTATTTTTTCAGAAAGTTTCTTAATTTTAAGAATAGTAAAAATAGCAATTACTAACTTCTAATTTTATTTCTTTTTAGCTAAATCAGTGAAGTTAAAAGAAGATCTACTCTCTCACAGCACAGCTGAACTTAACTATGGGTTAGCACATTTTGTCAATGAGATCCGACGACCGAATGGAGAGAATTATGCACCTGACAGCATCTATTATCTTTGCCTTGGAATACAGGAGGTTAGTAATTTGATGACTACTTTTGAATATAATGTTAATTAGAAAGGTTGTTGTGGTAGTTCTTGGAGAGAAAAATGTGATGCTTCAAGAATATTAAGGGTAGCTTTATGGAACATAGTGATTTATTATTGGCTTACCAAGAAAGGATAAAAAGAATTTACTTGAAAATACTAGGGTATTATAAAGGATTTTCTTAACTACTTTGTGTAGGTGTTTATGCTATAATGAGATACATTCCTAAATGCATCTCAATGAGCTTCTCCAAAACCAAAAAGAATTTACATGAAAAATAGAGTTAGGAACAGGTCCCTGGAAACTCATGCATCTTTTATAACAAAGTTACATATTTGTTCCCATATATATATGAAAACTAGCATGACTTCATTTCCTCCTTACAATTACAAATTAAATGCTTTATGTATATGTGTGTGTGTGTATACATATATAGAGATCCATGTTGATATTCTAATAGAAAAATCTCTTCCGTCTGCAAATTTTGGGTCTGTTTTCTTATGCACTTCTGATTTGTTTCTAACTTGTTATATAATGCAACTCTTCATTAGTTTTTGGAATCATTTCATAAAAGGAGGTCATTTTTCAGTGGTTTTAGATAAACTTCAGCCACATGTCTGAATCTTGGGTATGTCTGTTTTTTGTAATAAACATGAAGATCAACTTTAGGTTATTATTTCTGGTTCTAAACAAATTGTTCAGATTTGGGCCCAGAGGTCAGAAAGAATCTTAACTTAGCCTTTTGTATTTTTAAATGTGGGTAAATGATAGAAGAAGATCTTTTTATGTAGAGTTTTGCTTATTAATAGGCCAAAAATTTAATATCATGCTGCTAACGGAGGTAGATACTGAAATAAATTACTGAAGAAATCTGGAATTGTCTTTATTTATATTTTATTTACATTCTCTTCAGGATAGAAGTGTGCCTAAGATTATATAGGCAGTGGTAGGGAAGTAACATGTGGCTGTAAATTAGTCTGTATTCAAGAACTATCACATAATTTGTACTAGCAACCTAAAAGAAATATAATATAGTAGGTTTGACTTTTTCTTATTCTTCTTTGATAGATTTACATGGACCTTGAGCCTCATGTTTAGATGGTCACAATTGATCTCCTTTTCCAAAATCCCTAAACCTCTGAAAACCAGATTTTACCTTTCAGTTTTTCATGAAAACTTATTTGACAGAAAAACCAGACTTGAAGAGTTGTGAAGCTGATACTGTCTTTATTAACTTTTTGCTTATATTCATCCATAGGATATTAACTATGAAACTGTTAATGTTTTCAAACAAGTATAGGGTGCTTCCCTAGACCACTCTAAGTATAATAGGTTATTATATGTATATACACACACACACCTTGTGTGTCCTCTTTAAAATCCAAAAAATTAGGAATTCCACAACATACCTGGCCTCATTGGTTCTGGCACATGGCTTTAGACCTGTGTCTGTGCTTTTCCCCTTCTGTGTTTCTACCTAGTAGTAGAAAAAAGAGTAGGAACAGCAGTTATTAATAACACTACCAGGTATAGGTGAAAATATTTCAACTCTCTAGAAGTTGGGTGTTAACTCTTTTTATTTTATACCAAGCTGTCCACATAGTAGGTACTCACTGACTTAATGACTGTCATGAATATTACACAGTAGAGCTGTATATCCAGTTTCCTTCCTGTTCTGTGTGCATGTGCATGCACATGCTTATTAAAGGTGGTGAAGCAGTTTTTAAAAAAGAATATATTGTCTTCTTAAAAGTAGTTCCGTTGTCTAGATCATTTTTTAAAGTATGGAAGAGAGCATTAGGGTGCTGCCAAAATAACTCAGCAGGAAGGAGGAAGATTGAGTTCCAGGCTCTTACTGTTTTAATCCAATTCTATTTTTTTATATATTTTGGGGCTCTGTATAAAATTCAATTTAAAAATGGCTTCTGCTAGAGATTAAGCTTAATGACGAGTACCTACATACTATAACTTTAAATCAAAGATAACAAAATGGGGATTCTGTGCCCCACCCATGTCTGGTTGACCTAGTTCCATTCCCTAAGGTCAGATAACGTTTTGCTCTGTTGTTAACCTTATTTCCTCGGCATTACTTGCTTGTAGACAAAATCAATTTTAGTGTATTTATCTTATATTCTGTATATACCAATTCACTATGAGTTCTAAGGGAAAAAAATAATAACACCTACTAGAATTTTCTACATATACAATTATGTCATCTATGAATAAAGACAGTTGGCAGTTTTACTTCTTTCTTTCCAATCTGCATGTCTTGTATTTCTTTTTGTTGCCTTACTGTATTTGTTAGGGGGGACCGCTGTCCTCAACACACACACACACACACACACACACACAAAATTGAGTGGGAATAGGGAGAGCAGAATCCCTTGCCTTATTTCTGATTCTTGGGAGAAGGTCTTTAACCATTAAATACAATGTTGCCTGTAGGTTTTTGTAGCAGCCTGTTACTAAGTCAAGGAAGTTCTCATCTGTTCCTAATAAGCTGTTTTTTGTAACTTTTTATTTTAAAAGTTTTTATCATAAATGTTTACTGAATTTTGTCAGCTGCTTTTTCTGCATCTATTGAGATAGTCACATGTTTTTTTCTCCTATTCTCTTAAATGAATTAATTTTCAGATGTTAAATCAACCTTGACTTCCTGAGATTGATTGTTTGATATGAATATTATCCTTTTTTTATATATTGTGAATTAGATTTGCTAATTTTCTATTAACAGTTTTTGCATATGTTCATGAAGGATTCTAGTCCATAGATTTCTTGTGGTCCTTAGCTTTGGTATTGGGATAATACTAACCTCATAGAGTGAATTTGAAAAGTGTTCCTCTCTCCTGTTTTCTGAAAGAATTTGTGAGAATTGATATTATGTCATCCAATGATACTTTATTAAACATATTAGTAAATGCTTGGTAGATTTTACTTGTGAAGCCCTATGAGCCTAGTTTTTTGTTCTTGTTTTTTTTTAAAGAAGAAAATGTCTTTTTTTAATGCTTGAACAAATGCATGTGCATATACTGTTAGGGCTTTTTCTTCTTTCCCTTTTTTTTAATTTTTAATTTTGATATCATTTATCTACAATTACATGAAGCACATTGTTTACTAGGCTCCCCCCTTCACCAAGTTCCCCTCCCCCCATACCCCTGCACAATCACTGTCCATGAGCATAGTAAGATGCTGTAAAATCACTGCTTGTCTTCTCTGTGTTGTAGAGCCCACCCTGTACCACCTCCACATTATACATGCTAATTGTAGTGCCCCTTTTCTTTTTCCCCTCCCTTATCCCTCCCCATCCATCCTCCCTAGTCCCTTTCCCTTTGGTAACTGTTAGTCCATTCGTGAGTTCTGTGATTCTCCTGCTGTTTTGTTCCTTCAGTTTTTCTTTGCTCTTATACTCCACATATGAGTGAAATCATTTGGTACTTGTCTTTCTCTGCCTGGCTTATTTCACTGAGCATAATACCCTCTAGCTCCATCCATGTTGTTGCAAATGGTAGGATTTTTTTTCTTCTTATGGCTGAATAATATTCCATTGTGTATATGTACCACATCTTCTTTATCCATTCATCTACTGATGGACATTTAGGTTGCTTCCATTTCTTGGCTATTGTAAATAGTGCTGTGATAAACATAGGGGTGCATCTGTCTTTTTCAAACTGGGCTGCTGCATTCTTAGGGTAAATTCCTAGAAGTGGAATTCCTGGGTCAAATGGTATTTCTATTTTGAGCTTTTTGAGGAACCTCCATACTGCTTTCCACAATGGTTGAACTAATTTGCATTCCCACCAGCAGTGTAGGAGGGTTCCCCTTTCTCCACAACCTCACCAACATTTGTTGTTGTTTGTCTTTTGGATGGTGGCGATCCTTACTGGTGTGAGGTTTGTTCTTGGTTTTTGGTGGGGTCAGGGATGGTTTTAAATTACTAAATCAATTCCTTTATTTGGTATATGGGTTCTTCAGGTTGGTAGATGGTTTTTTTTCAGGTTTTCTTGAGTTTTTCTTGAGTCCATTTTGGCAATTTCATCTTTTAAGAAATTTGTGCCTTTCATCCAAGTTGTCAAATTTGTTAAAAATTTATTGATAGTATTCCCTTACTATCCGTTTAATGTCTGTGGGACGTACTTGTCCATCGTTCATTCCTAATATTGGTAATCTGTGCCTTTTTGTTTCTTGAACAGTCTAGAAGTCAGCAGACTTTTTCTTAATGAGTGAGATAGTAAATAATTTAGCTTTGCAGGTTAAATAATCTTGGCTCTGCCAGCCAAAAGTGAAAGAAAGTCTAGGATATTATGTAGCTATTTAGATAGTCACTTGAAATATAATCATTTATAAATATGAAAAAAATAGTTTTAGTTTTACAGGCTATGAGAAACAGCTGGTGGGATTGGGCCCAGTGGGGCTAGGATTGTAGTTTTTCTGTAATGCTGATCTAGTTAAAGATGTATCAGTGTACTTTATTGATCTTGTTAGAGAACCAGCTTTTGGTTTCATTGGTATTTCTCTATTGTGTCTCTGTTTTCTCTTATTATTTAAGTCTCTGATCACTATTTCCTTTCTTAATTTGTTCTTTTTTCTTCTAGCTTCTTAAGATCATTGATTTTATACCTTTTTTTCTAGTAAAGCATTTTTTTAAAGCTACAGATTTTTCTCTATGAACTAGTTTATCTGTAGTCCACAAATGGTTACATGTTATAATTTCATTTTTTTAAAGAGAATTATTGACCATCTCATAATCCTATTACAGGAAGTTGTATCTCTAGATTGCTTTTTAATGGATGGATTATTTAAATATTAGAACTCCAAATACTAATAGAGGTTTGAGAGCTAAATGGATTGATAATGTATGTTTATAAATTATGTCTTTAAATAGGTTCTTTTTTTTTCAAAATTTTATTATGGTAAAATATATATGTAACATAAAACTTACATTCTAAACTAAGTGTACAGTTCAATGGTATTAAGTACATTTGTGATCTTGTGCAGACATCACCACCCTCTGTTTCTATTACTCCTTTTCACCATCAGAAGTGAAACTCTATACCTAATAGACGCTAACTCCTCATTCTTCCGTCTCTTATTCCCGCCCCTGCCTCCACCCTTCTACTTTCTGTTGTATCTATGAGTTTGGCTACTCTAGGTCAGTCATACAGTATTTCATTTTGTGACTAGCTTATTTCACTTAGCATAATGTCCTCACAGTTCATCCAGGTTGTAGCATATGTCAGAAATTTTTTCCTTTGTCAGATAGGTTCTTTATATACTGAAAAATGTTTTCTCAAAAAATTTTTTACTACTGACCAGTATATTTAAAAATGATTAAGATGGAAATTTTATGTTCTGTGTGTTTTTACTACAATTGAAAAAAAATTGTTTTACTCTTTGTTCTCATCTTTTGGCATATTTTCACAGAATTAATTTAATTTTTATAAAAGACTATCATATTTATAAGCACTTAAAAATGATTAAAAATTAGTGTAAAGTTAAAATATCTAAAATGTACTTTCCAGAAATCACTGGTGTTTAATGCTACTTCTGGATGTCTAGAGAAATAGAAGCTATTTTCCAAGAGTGTGCATATTTTTCTGTCTATTGCATTTTTTTTAGCTTGTTCACATGTGATAAAATAAGGTAAATGTATGAAGAAGTACGATTTTCTCAGATATGTCTATAAAAGGAATAACATCTTTAGTTGTAAGGACTCTTGTGAATATCTACAGATGTAGGTAATATATTGAGAAATTGGATATAATTATGGATGTTTAACTGCTCCCATACAAAAGGGGAGCACAGCATCTCTTTCCCGCATGATGTTTGTGGTTTTTTTTCCTGATTACAAAAGGAATGATGCTTACTATTAAATGTTAACATACTATGGAAATGTTTGAGGAAGAAAGAAAATTATATGAAGTCCCATAATCATGATCATTCTTTCATACACTATTTTACATGTGTGAACACATGCCCTTCACACCAAATTTATCATAAATGGAATTGTGGATACCCTTTTTCTCTAATTTTCCCCATCCTAACACGGTTAGCTAGGTGTGCTTAATCTGTGCTTTTTATGAACATGGTGAAAGATGGAGAAGTTTTGTCAACTAAGAACATGGAGCTGTATTATATATACTTTTGTTCTTACTATCCTTCCCTCTATTTCCCAAAACATTGTGGCAGTCTCTGTAAATCATCTGGAACAGACTTAACCTGTATGATATTTCATATAATTAATATAGTCATGTCAGAAATGATGAGCATTCCCTTTGTTTTATAAGATTTTTGCAACTATAAATAAACAGTATTCACTGTCCTTCCCCTTCTACCCCAAATCTTACATAATTATCCTAAAGAACTGGTGCTTTTATTTCCTTAAGATTCCTGAAAGGGTGTTACTGGATTGAAAGAAAAGTGAATTTTTTTATTTTAAAAGATATTACCAGATTGCTTTCCAAGAGGATTGAGGATCTTTTTATGTTTATGGGTGTGATATAATGAATCATAAGAAATACATATTTGGTCATTTATATGACTAAATACATATTTCCCAGGTGTATTTGATCTTCACAGTTCCTGAAAACACTTCTGTCTTAAAAGTGAAATGGGTGTTCTGTCATGTTAATGAGAGACTTTTGGACCCCACCTAAGGGCAGGGGCTGGAGGCTGAATCAGCTAATGGCCAATAACTTAGTCAATCATGACTGTGCTTCTAACCAGAAAATCTCCATGTGCCGAGCCAGGCCTCAAGCTCCACAAGGAGAGAAGCTCCTTTATATGGGACATTGCACTACTTCTCTCTTCATCTGCCTGTTACAGTATGCTTTATTAAACTGGTGAAATGTAAGTGTTTTCTTGAGTTCTGTGAGCCGCTCTAGCAAATGAACTAAACCCACATGAGAGGCTGTGGGAACCTCCAGTCTGTAGCCAAGTAGGTCAGAAGCAGAGGTTAACTGCCTGGGGCTTGCATCCAGCATCTGGAGAAGGGGTTGGAGGGCAGCCTCAACCTGGGGAGTCTGGTGCTGTCTCAGGGCAGATAGCATCATAATTGAGTTGAACTCTTGGACACCTGGCTGGTGTTTGAGAATTGCTTAGTGTTAGTATGTGTGGGAAGACCCCCTCCCACATACTTAATACACATTGGAATCGCGTCCAGTAACCCGAATGGAGTTACTCTATTATTGTTGTGTATAATATTGTTATACATACATATACGCTTGTGTGTGCGCGCGTGCGCGCACACATAAAAAGAAAAGAGTACACCATTACAAGTGGCCATTTGGATTTGCTTTTCTGTAAATTATCCCTTTGTTTAGTGGGTTATTATCCCTTTCAGTTTGTAGGGATATTCTTACAGGATTAGAATTCCTTGTTTATTCTGGATAGTAATTCTTTGTCATTTTCCCAGGATTTTTTTTTAATTTCTTATGTGCTGAATCTTTTATCTAGAAGAATTTGTTCTTCTAAGAAGAGTGTGAAATCCATTTACTAAATAAAAAACAAACAACAGTAAATTCATTTACGTGGCTTGTTAGTTTTATGTGTAGTTTTCTAATAATTAAATTCTGTTAAGACGTATACAACATTTAAAAATTTAATCTTCTTTTGATTTGGAAGGATCTTAATAATTTGCCTTACTTTTCATAGCAATGATGTCTTAGATTCAGTTTTGTTTATCCTTTGTTGGTTCATTCAAGAAACATAATTTAAGAGTTTCTTTTTTGCTGAATGCTGAACATTGGTGTAGACTTCGGAAATTACATTTTTTTTGACTGTTTACTGCTTCCCACGCAGTAAACATCTCAGTAAACTTAATATTATTATCACCATTTTGTAATGAGGGAGTAGAGTTAAGTAGCTTGCCTGAATACAGAGACAGTAAATCTTGAATCTGGTAAGCAGTTTGACTTAACAGCCACTATAATATGCTCCTCTCAAGGATTTGAAATACATAGACAAATAATATTAAAATAGCACTGTACTCATGGTATGATATGTTGGCACAGAATTGGGACTGATCAGTTCTACCCAAGGATGTATGTAGTCTGAGAAAATAAACACTGGAGAAGACCTTTTAAATTGAGTTTTGGGTATATATAAAAATACACTAGGCAGAAAGGTAAGGGAAGAACAATGGCATTCCATGAAGAGAGAAGTATATACAAGGGCACAGTTTTCCAGAAACTGCTTGGCATAGCTAGAATGTAGGATGTGAAATGTAGAAAGCTTTGGGGGTATGAATAGGGTATAAAGTAGGTAAGAGTCCTATCACAAAGGGCCTGTACTCTTTGATAAAATGTTTAGATTTCATGTTTTATGCACGGTGAAACATGAAGAGGTTGTAACCATTTTTAAAGATCATACTCAATATTTTTTTTCTTAGAGATAGGTAGCTGAAGGCTGGAATATTATCACTGAAACAAATATTGTGCAGAAATACTGATTTGTAGCTAAATTAATGGTGAATTCTTTTTACATTGTTCTTAATGTAGCTTTATGCAAATAGCATTTAATAAGACAGCCAGTTTTAGAAACTGGTAGGTATAATCTCCTGAATATATCTAATAGCCTTCATATTATGCATGTCTTATATTGTCAACATTTATTTCGTAAATTGTTATGCATATTGTTACACATAATAGGTTTCTTGCTTGGCTAGCTTTCCAAAATGTTCTTTGACAATACATATGTCAAATACCAATATTAGTGACAATATGTCTAAATAAACATGGTAATGATCTCAACACATTCTCTAAAATTAGATGCTTTTCAACTGCCAATAAATTCTCTTGTTTGGAACTTTCATTCTACTTCTCAAATACCAGAATCAGAATTTCTACCTAAGTAAATAGATTCTGACCAATGTGCTACATTGCAGTTTTATTTTATTTTATTTTTATTATTTATTTATTTATTTATTGCTATCATTAATCTACAATTACATGAAGAACACTATGTTTACCAGGCTCCCCCCTCAGCAAGTCCCCCTCATACACCCGATTACAGTAACTGTCTATCAGTGCAGTAAGATGCTGTATAATCACCACCTGTCTTCTCCGAGTTGCACAGCCCTCCCCGTGTCCCCCTCCCCCCAACAATATACATGCTAATCATACTGCCCCCTTTCTTTTTTCCCCGCCCTTATCCCTCCGTTCCCACCCATCATCCCCAGTCCCTTTCCCTTTGGTAACTGTTAATCCATTCTTGGGTTCTGTGATTCTGCTGCTGTTTTGTTCCTTCAATTTTCCTTTGTTCTTATACTCCACGTATGAGTGAAATCATTTGGTACTTATCTTTCTCTGCCTGGCTTATTTCACTGAGCATAATACCCTCTAGCTCCATCCATGTTGTTGCAAATGGTAGGATTTGTTTTCTTCTTATGGCTGAATAATATTCCATTGTGTATATGTACCACATCTTCTTTATCCATTCATCTACTGATAGACATTTAGGTTGTTTCCATTTCTTGGCTATTGTGAATAGTGCTGTGATAAACATAGGGGTACATCTGTCTTTTTCAAACTGGGCTGCTGCATTCTTAGGGTAAATTCCTAGAAGTGGAATTCCTGGGTCAAATGGTATTTCTATTTTGAGCTTTTTGAGGAACCTCCATACTGCTTTCCACAATGGTTGAACTAATTTGCATTCCCACCAGCAGTTTAGGAGGGTTCCCCTTTCTTCACAATGTCGCCAACATTTGTTGTTGTTTGTCTTTTGGATGGTGGCGATACTTACTGGTGTGAGGTGATATCTCACTGTGGTTTTAATTTACATTTCTCTGATGACAAGCGATGTGGAGCATCTTCTCATGTGTCTGTTGGCCATCTGAATTTTTTCTTTAGAGAACTGTCTATTCAGCTCCTCTGCCCATTTTTTAATTACATTATTTTATTTTTGTTTGTTGAGGTGTGTGAGCTCTTTATATATTTTGGATGTCAGCCCTTTATTGGATCTGTCATTTATGAATATATCCTCCCATACTGTAGGATACCTTTTTGTTCTGTTGATGGTGTGCTTTGCTGTACAGAAGCTGTTCAGCTTGATATAGTCCCATTTGTTCATTTTTGCTTTTGTTTCCCTTGCCCGGGGAGATATGTTCAAGAAGAGGTCACTCATGTGTATGTCTTAAGAGATTTTTGCCTATGTTTTTTTCTAAGAGTTTTAATGGTTTCATGACTTACATTCAGGTCTTTGATCCATTTTGAATTTACTTTTATGTGTGGGGTTAGTCAGTGATCCAGTTTCATTCTCTTACATATAACTGTCCAGGATTGCCAGCACCATCTGTTGAAGAGACTGTCATTTCCCCATTGTATGTCCATGGCTCCTTTATTGTATATTAATTGACCATATATGTTTTGGTTAATGTTTGGAGTCGCTATTCTGTTCCATTGGTCTGTGGCTCTGTTCTTGTGCCAGTACCAAATTGTCTTGAATACTGTGGCTTTGTAGTAGAGTGAAATCTCTCACAACTTTATTCTTCCTTCTCAGGATTGCTTTGGCTATTTGGGGTCTTTGGTGGTTCCATATGAATTTTTGAACTATTTGTTCCAGTTCATTGAAGAATGTCGTTGGTAATTTGATAGGGATTGCATCGAATCTGTGTATTGTTTTGGGCAGGATGGCCATTTTGACAATATTAATTCTTCCTAGCCAGGAGCATGGGATGAGTTACCATTTGTTAGTGACCTTTTTAATTTCTCTTAAGAGTGTATTATAGTTTTCAGGGTATAGGTCTTTCACTTCCTTGGTTAAGTTTATTTCTAGGTATTTTATTCTTTTTGATGCTATTGTGAATGGAATTGTTTTCTTGATTTCTCTTTCTATTGGTTCATTGTTAGTGTATAGGAAAGCCACAGATTTCTGTGTGTTAATTTTGTATCCTGCAACTTTGCTGAATTCCGATACTAGTTCTAGTAGTTTCGGATGGAGTCTTTAGGGTTTTTTATGTACAATATCATGTCATCTGCAAATAGTGACAGTTTGACTTCTTCTTTACCAATCTGGATTCCTTGTATTTCTTTGTTTTGTCTAATTGCCATGGCTAGGACCTCCAGTACTATGTTAAATAACAGTGGGGAGAGTGGGCATCCCTGTCTAGTTCCCGATCTCAGAGGAAAAGCTTTCAGCTCCTCGGTGATTAGTATGATGTTGGCTGTGGGTTTATCATATATGGCCTTTATTATGTTGAGGTACTTGCCCTCTGTACCAATTTTGTTGAGAGTTTTTATCATGAATGAATGTTGAATTTTGTCGAATGCTTTTTCAGCATCTATGGAGATGATCATGTGGTTTTTGTCCTTTTTGTTGGTGTGGTGGATGATGTTGATGGATTTCAAATGTTGTACCATCCTTGCATCTCTGGGATGAATCCCATTTGGTCATGGTGCATGATCCTCTTGATGTATTTTTGAATTTGGTTTGCTAATATTTTGTTGAATATTTTTTCACCTATGTTCATCAGGGATATTGGTCTGTAGTTTTCTTTTTTGGTGGGGTCTTTGCCTGGTTTTGGTATTAGGGTGATGTTGGCTTCATAGAATGAGTTTGGGAGTATTCCCTCTTCTATTTTGTGGAACACTTTAAGGAGAATGGGTATTATATCTTCTCTGTATGTCTGATAAAATTCCAAGGTAAAGCCATCTGGCCCTGGGGTTTTGTTCTTGGGTAGTTTTTGAGTACCGCTCCAATTTCGTTGCTGGTAATTGGTCTGTTTAGATTTTCTGTTTCTTCCTTGGTCAGTCTTGGAAGGTTGTATTTTCCTCGGAAGTTGTCCATTTATTCTAGGTTTTCCAGCTTGTTAGCATATAGGTTTTCATAGTATTCTCTAATAATTCTTTGTATTTCTATGGGGTCTGTTGTGATTTTTCCTTTCTCGTTTCTGATTCTGTTGATGTGTATTGTTTCTCTTTTTCTCTTAATAAGTCTGGCTAGAGGCTTATCTATTTTGTTTATTCTCTCAAAGATCCAGCTCTTGGTTTCATTGATTTTTTTTTATTGTTTTATTCTTCTCAAATTTATTGATTTCTTCTCTGATCTTTATTATGTACCTCCTTCTGCAGACCTTAGGCCTCATTTGTTCTTTTTCCCATTTCGATAATTGTGACATTAGACTATTCATTTGGGATTGTTCTTCCTTCTTTATATATGCTTGGATTGCTATATTCTTTCCTCTTAAGACTACTTTCGCTGCATCCCACAGAAGTTGGGGCTTTGTGTTGTTGTCATTTGTTTCCATATATTACTGGATCTCCATTTTTATTTGGTCATTGATCCATTGATTATTTAGGAGCATGTTGTTAAGCCTCCATGTGTTTGTGAGCCTTTTTACTTTGTACAATTTATTTCTAGTTTTATACCTTTGTGGTCTGAAAAGTTGTTTGGTAGGATTTCAATATTTTTGAATTTACTGAGGCTCTTTTTGTGCCCTAGTATGTGTTATATTCCGGAGAATGTTCCATGTGCACTTGAGAAGAATGTGTATGCTGTTGCATTTGGATGTAGAGTTCTATAGATGTCTATTAGGTCCATCTGTTCTAGTGTGTTGTTCAGTGCCTCTGTGTCCTTACTTATTTTCTGTCTGGTGGATCTGTCCTTTGGAGTGAGTGGCTTGTTGAAGTCTCCCAAAATGAATGCATTGCATTCTATTTCCTCCTTTAAATCTGTTAGTATTTGTTTTACATATGTTGGTGCTCCTGTATTGGGTGCATATATATTTATAATGGTTACATCCACTTGTTGCACTGAGCCCTTTATCATTATGTAATGTCCTTCTTTATCTCTTGTTACTTTCTTTGTTTTGGAGTCTATTTTGTCTCATAGTAGTACTGCAACACCTGCTTTTTTCTCCCTGTCGTTTGCATGAAATATGTTTTTCCATCCCTTGAATTTAAGTCTGTGCATGTCTTTGGGTTTGAGGTGAGTCTCTTGTAAGCAGCATATAGATGGGTCTTGCTTTTTTATCCATTCTATTACTCTGTGTCTTTTGATTGTTGCATTCAGTTCATTTACATTTAGGGTGATTATTGAAAGATATATACTTATTGCCATTGCAGGCTTTAAGTTTGTGGTTACCAAAGGTTCAAGGTTAGCTTCTTTTCAATCTTACTGTCTAGCTTAACTCGCTTATTGCGCTATTATAAACACTCTTTTATGATTCTTTATTTCTTTCCCTTCTTTTTCCTCCTCCTCCATTCTTCATATGTTGGGTGTTTTGTTCTGTGCTCTTTTTAGGAGTGCTCCCATCTAGAGCAGTCCCTCTAAGACACCCTGTAGGGGTGGTTTTTGGGAGGCAAATTCCCTCAACTTTTGCTTGTCTGGGAATTGTTTAATCCCTCCTTCATATTTAAATGATAATTGTGCTGGATACAGTATCCTTGGTTCAAGGCCCTTCCATTTCATTGCATTAAATATATCATGCCATTCTCTTCTGGCCTGTAAGGTTTCTTTTGAGAAGTCTGATGATAGCTTGATGGGTTTTCCTTTGTCGGTGACCTTTTTCCTCTCTCTAACTGCCTTTAAAACTCTGTCCTTGTCCTTGATCCTTGCCATTTTAATTATTATATGTCTTGGTGTTGTCCTCCTTGGGTCCCTTCTGTTGGGAGTTCTGAATACCTCTGTGGTCTGATTATTTCCTCCCCAGTTTGGGGATGTTTTCAGCAATTATTTCTTCAGAGACACTTTCTAACCCTTTTTCTTTCTCTTCTTCTTCTGGTACCCCTATAATGCGGATATTGTTACTTTTGGATTGGTCACACAATTGTCGTAATATTGTTACATTCCTGCAGATCCTTTTATCTCTCTCTGCATCAGCTTGTATGCGTTCCTGTTCTCTGGTTTCTATTCTGTCAGTGGCCTCTTGCATCTTATTCATTCTGCTTGTAAATCCTTCCAGAGATTGTTTCACTTCTGTAATCTCCTTCCAGATGCCATCCCTTAGTTCTTGTATATTTCTCTGCAGCTCTGTCAGCATGTTTATGATTTTTATTTTGAATCCTTTTTCAGGAAGACTGGTTAGGTCTATCTCCTTCTCAGGGGTTGACTCTGTGGTCTTGGTCTGCCTCAAATTCTGCCTTTTCATGGCGATAGTGATAGTTTGTGGAGGTGGCATGAGTTATGGCTGGGAGAACATCCCTTCTTGTTCATTTGTGGCCTTCCTCTCCTGGGAGAACAGCAGCCTCTAGTGGCTTCTGCTAGGCAGCTGCACACAGACGGGGCTTCTGATTCTTGCCCGCCTGCTGTGGAGTTTTAGCTCTGCGGTTGCTGTGGGCATGGCCTGCCTCAGGCTGCTGCTCCGATATGGCGGAGCCGCGTCAGAAGGGAAATGGCCGGGAGGTTGTTAACTCTGTGAGGGTCCTCTGAGCTGCCCTGCTGTCCTGGGGGTTAGAGTGCCCAGAGTTCCCCAGGATTCCCAGCTTCTGGGCTAAGTGTCCCAGGACGCTTCCGTCCAGCTTTGGGGTCCCTGTCCTTATAAGACTTTAAAAAGCGCTCACTTTTCTTTGTCCCCAGGGTACCGGCTGCAGAAACCCTTTCACAGGTCTTACTGTCCTGTTTGCCTAGTGTCTAGCACCCCACGCATGCAGTGTGTCTGTGCTCTGGTGCGGATGGCTAGGGCTGGCTATTTAGTAGTCCTGGGCTCCCTCACCCTCCCCGCTCTGACTCCTCTCCTACCACCAGTAGCTGGGGTGGTCCTGCCGGGCCGGGGCTTATATCTTACCCTTTTGCCAGGGGCTGGGTTCTTGCAGGTGTGGATGTAGTCTGGCTGTTGTCCTGTGTCTTCTGGTCTCTCTTTTAGGAATAGTTGTCTTTGTTGTATTTTCAAAAATATATGTGGTTTTGGGAGGAGATTTCCGCTGATCCACTCACACCGCCATCTTGGCTCTGCCTGGTTATGCGTTTTATTTTTAATTCTTTTTCAGGAAGTTTATTTAAATCTATCTCCCCAGATTTCTTCTCAGGGGAGGATGTGGAGGATGTCTGGGTTAGTCTGGTCTGGATCAAATTTTTCTGCCTTTTCATGTCGATTGATGCAGTGGTATGCTGTTGGCTTGTCTGTCAGCTGGGAGAACTGAGACCCTTTCCACCTGCTCCTGGCCTTTCTTTTCTGGGACAACGGTGATCCCTAGCTGCTTGTGTTGGGCAGTTGTGTGTAGACTTGGGTCTGTTTCTTGCCTGGCCGCTATGGAGGAAGCTCCCTTGCTGTGAGCATGGCCAGCCTCAGGCTGCTGCTCTGTTATGGCGGGGCCGTGCCGGAGGGAGAACGGACGGGGGTCCTGTTTATCTCCGTGAGGGATCTCAGAGCTGCACTGCCACCCGGGGATTAGGGCGCCCGGAGTTCCCCGGGATTCCCAGCTGCTTGGCTAAGTGTCCCGGGATGCTCCCATCCAGCTGTGGGGTGTCTGTCCCTTTAAGACTTCTAAAAAGCACTCACTTTTCTTTGTCCCAGGGGTGCCAGCTGCAGGGACCCACTCACAGGTTTTACTGTCCCGTTTCACTAGTTTCCTGTGCTCCTCACACTGTTTGTCTGTGCTCCGGGTGCAGATGGCTAGGCCTGGCTATTTAGCAGTCTTGGGCTCCCTCTCCATCCCCGCTCCGACTCCTCTCCTCCTGCCGGGAGCTGGGGTGAGGGGCACTCGGATCCCACCGGGCCGGGGCTTGTATCTTACCCCCTTCGTGAGGCACTGGGTTCTCATAGGTGTGGATGTAGTCTGGCTGTTGTCTTGTATCTTCTGGTCTCTCTTTTAGGAATAGTTGTCTTTATTGTATTTTCAAAAATATATATGTTTTTGGGAGGAGATTCCTACTGTCCTACTCATGCCGCCATCTTCTACATTGCATTTTTAGTCCATAAGAAAATGGGGCCTTTGAAACTTAGGTAGTCTGAGGATAAAAGTGCTCTGAATATAAAATACATATAAGATTTCAAATAATTTATGTATTTTTAAAAATAGAAATATTGTGTTAATTTCTACATTTTGAAATTACATTTTTAAGATATATTGGTTTAAATAAAATAATAAATTATACCTGTTTTTTAAATGTGGATATTAGAGAATTTAAAATTAATGTGTAAATCACACTATATTTTTATTTAGTGCTGCTCTATTCAGTGGTTCAAAAATTATCCATGGATCTCTAGTCTCAAATATTGTTCCAAAGCATCTAAGTAAAATGAGAGACCAAATCCCTTAAAAAGGAATTTATGTTTTGAAGAGAGGATACTTACTAATTCAAATAATTCTGTAATTGAAGACTTTCTGTGAAGGTAACTTTTTAAGATTGCTACTCTTTAGAGACAGTTTTAGGCATTTTCTCCAGGGTTACTTCCTGTGTGGTGCTGCTGTCTTCTATGGCTTCTTTGCTTTGCTTCTGGAAACCACAGCTTCTTTTTCTTGACCCAGATTCCCATTGATTTTAGTGCTTGTGGTGATGGGACAGGACAGATTAGATGTTTGTAAATTGTGTAGATTAGATGTAAATTGGGGCCACCTTTAATGGAAGATAATGATATAGTATCTGTTTCTCATACTCTAGCAATAACTAATAAAGCATACTGTCATTCCATCTGTAACAATAATGCCAGATCTTTTAATTTATCATGGATTGCCTAAAGAAGTGTTTTCAGAAGGACTGAGTATTGACATTTCACTTAGAAACTGCTTTTAGTAGAACTGAGTTGGGAGTGTAGTAGTTTTTGGTTTATTATTGTTAAGGTTCTGAATGTACGTAGAAATTATTTTCCTCTTGTTGCTAGATTCATAGCTGAAAATTATTTCAGGATCATTTCTCTTTTTATTATGTATGCTGCTTTATGATAACAAAAAAGTTTCTGTTGTAAACATGAAGATTTCACTTTTGTGATTGTTTTATATGCTGTGTGCTACATTTACATTTTTTAAAAATCCAGGAACCCACTTAAAAAGAAAACTATAATTCCATTATATAAATTAAATTCTGATACTGTGTTTTAACCAATAAATGCTATAAGCATAGTGTTGAGGATTTCTAGATAGTTTAGGAGAGGGTATTTTAGAACTCCTGGCTTCTAATTAATATAGAGGCAGGGGAGAGATATCTGGCATTGTTGTCACTTCATTGATTGCCAGGAAGTTGGGCTGTCATCCTATTTGAAAGGCACTGGTTAGGAATTTTTGTTCTAACATTTTGAAATTATGCTGGCTAATCTTCTTTTGACTAGTAGAAGTAACATTTGCTCAGTTCAGATGATGATACTCAAATGTTTGCTTAGTGTATACGTGGAATGTGCTTTTTTATCTTTTTACTTTTCACTTGGGTCTCCATATTTAAACAAGTAGGTGTCTTGTAGATAGCGTATTGTTGAGCCTTGTTTTTATTTTTATTTTTTTATCCAATCTGATCATTATTTTGGTGTGTTTAGATCAACACACTTTTAAAAATAAAGGACCAGATAGTAAATGTGTTAGGCCTTGCAGACCATACTTGTCTGCATCATTCATGCATTGAACTCTGCCGTTTTAGTATGAAAGCCACCTGGAACAACAGATAAATAAATGAAGAGCATGTCTGTGTTGAAAGTAAAGTATTTAACAAAAGTAGTCAGTGGGCAAGATTTGGCTCAAGATCTAGTTTGTCAGCCCTAGTTTAGAACGTTTACACTTAACATTATTTACTGTTAACATCGTATTAAAATCTATTATCCCGTTAGTTTTTTCTGTATTTGTTATATCTGTTGTTTTTGGTTGTTTTCTGCTTTCTTTCGAATTAGTTATTTTTCTGTGATTCCATTTTGTCTCCACTATTCGTTTATTTATTTATGTCTCAAACATTTTTAGTGGTTGCCTTAGGATTTATAATATACATCTTGAATTAATCATTATTTACCTTCAAATGTTATTATGCCACCTCACCTGTAATGTAAGAATCTTACAGCAGTGTATTTCCAATTTTGGTCTGCATTCTTTGTGCTATTGTTGTCATACATTTTACTTCTACATTATTTTATTTTAAAATCACATTGAGGATTGATTTTGTAAACTTTAGTGTTTAAATCATTCTTTAACCTTAACTGTTAAGGTTTGTCATAGTGAGATACAAGATTCATAAATCTGGTGACTCACAGGAGAGCTAAGCTAGAGAAGCAATAAGGAAAAAAGCATTAGACTAACAAAGTCAGAGTACTGAAGAGATAAACAGCTACATAGTAACATTTCATCCATCATCCATCAATAACCATTCAGAATTTTTCTTTAATTATGAATAATTTAATTATTCTTACTTTAAACTTTAATTTTGTTTTCTCCATGTACTATATAATGAACACTGGAGCCAGATATTCTGTTTTTTTTATCTGACAGACTGAAGATTCTCATCCAGTTCTTACATTCTGGATTATTGGGTGTGTATTTCAGCTTTGAGTTTTTAAGTAACAGACTAATTGGTAACTTACTATTCTTGATGATTTCTAGATACATAAAGCAAGTAATCTGTCATGTTCTATAACTATGCTTGTTTCTCTTAGACATAAGCTTTATTTTATCTTAAGAAATACAGAGTATAAATAATATAGTCTTTATTTATAATTAGCTGGTCTTCCATCAAGAAATTTTTTTTTTTATTGTAGTACTTGTGTGGTAGTAATCGAAAAGACAACATATTTATTGATCCAGGATACCAGACATTTGAGCAAGAATTGAATAAAATACTCCGAAGTTGGCAACCAAGCATACTTCCAGATGGTAATGCTCTTTTAAATAAAAGTGTTGCTAACTTGCTACTGGGATTTTTATTTTTAGAGAAAATATATTAAAAAGTGATCAGGAAATAATTCAAACTAGCATATTTTTTCAGAGTACTTTTTCATGAACTTACCTGTTCATCTTTCATTGAATTAGAAATGAATGTGGCTAATGGCTAGTGATTATGAAGAACTTTGTAATAAATGTGACCTACTTTCTCTGGAATAAGAAACTGGATGTTTATTTCTGAATATTCTGTAAGTATCTCTTTCTTAAAACCTATTTTAGATGGGTGAAGAAAACGTGTTTGTGAATGGAAAACACCTGGTTTTTTGTTTTTTTTCAGAAATTCTACAGATTTAAATTCCTTTCTGACCATTGTCTGCTTGTCCTACAGAACAGCAGAAACAAACATCTAGACCCTTACTCCAGAGATGATAGTTCGGAAGTCTGGTGTATTCCCTAGCCTCTGTAGGTATTTCTGAAATTCATTCCAGTTGACCTGGTATGAATGGAGGATTAGAATAGGTTCGTTCTTAAATTAACTTTTATCTTATTTGTAGGTGGTTACATTTATTTACATATATAATATGTAGTATTTATTACAATTCTTTAAAAATATTTCTTTCTATTTAAGGATCAATATTTTCTCGAGTTGAAGAAGATTATCTCTGGAGAATAAAACAACTAGGATCACACTCTCCAGTAGCTCTTCTGAATACACTGTTCTACTTTAACACTAAGTATTTTGGTCTGAAAACAGTGGAACAACATTTAAGACTTTCCTTTGGCACTGTGTTTAGGCATTGGAAAAAAAATCCTTTAACAATGGAAAACAAAGCATGTCTTCGATACCAAGTGTCTTCCTTATGTGGAACAGATAATGAAGGTAGGGTAACAGATTTTTATTTTGGAATTAGCTGTGTCAGGGATTACCAAACCTTCCTTTACTAAAGACCACCTTGGGTCTTTAGTTGTTAAGAACCTGAGGACTGTAATTTTTATAAAATAAGACAACCTGTATGTTCTTAAAACAGCTCAGTTCATTTTGTTTGAGAGATCATGAATTACCAGAAGCCACTATTAAATCTGAAGGACACCTAATCCCATCCTTTGGCATAACAGATAGTAGGAGTAAATAGAGTGAATAATACTGTCTTTCATCAAGATTGGTCTTAGGAAGTTTATGTAACCTTCTTTTAAAGATAAAATTACTACTGGAAAAAGAAAACATGAAGACGATGAGCCAGTATTTGAACAAATTGAAAATACAGCCAATCCTTCTAGATGTCCTGTGAAAATGTTTGAATGCTACTTGTCTAAAAGGTAAATGTTAATGATAGCTAATTTTTAAAATGATAAAATAAGTTAGTTGTTCTGAATTTAACACTACCCAAGATGTGACATTTTTTTCACTAAACCCTTTTCAGATTTCTCTTCCTTCTCATTTAGATAGATCTAAGTCCATTTGTGACTTTTTAAGTCTCATAATTATAATATACCCAGTTTATACTTCATACTTTAGGATTTGAGCATATGTTAAGAAATTGCTTCCTACTAATGAAATTACTCCTATTAAATTACAGCATCTTTTAAATTAAAGCAGTTCCAATGACTGTGTAAAGCAGGGGGACACAAACCTTTTTTGTAAAGGTTCAGTCAGATGGTAAATGTTTCAGGCTTTTTGGACTATGGAGTCTCTTGCAGCTACTCATTTCTGTTACAGCCAGAGAGTAGCCATATACCAAATATAAATAGTTGTGTTATAATAAGCATTACACAAGATGGGCTATAGTTTCCCACTTCTTGATGAAAAGGTATGTTCAAAAGTAGGATAGATAGGTGGAGATAAATTGTGTATTTACATTTAAAATAGCCCTTTTAAAAAGGTCTAAAAGATACCCAGGCATACCTCACTTTATTGCACTTCACAGATACTGCATTTTTTACAAATTGAAGGTTTGTGGCAACCCTGCATCCTGAAAATCCATCAGGGCTATTTTTCCAACAGCATTTGCTCACTTCATATCTTTGTGTCATATTTTGGTAATTAGAATATTTCAAACTTCATCATCATTATAGATGGGATCTCCGACCAGTGATTATGACTTTCTGAGAGTTCAGACTATGGTTAGTATTTTTTTTCAGCAGTAAAGTGTTTTTAAATTATGGTATGTACATTGTTGTTTTGTTTTTTAGACATAACGCTTTTGCATACTTAATAGACTGCAGTATAGTGTAAACATAACTGTTATATGCACTGGGAAACCAAAAAATTAATTTGACCTGCTTTATTGCAATATTCACTTTATTGCAGTGGTCTGGACTGAACCCGCAATATCTCTGAGGTATGCCTGTAATAGTGCTCTGAAAGTGCTATGCTTCTCAACTACCACTGCTTTACCCCCAATCTGATACCAATAGACATTTAAAAAAGTTTTAAACTAGTGAAGTGTTTAGAAACCATGAATCATTTCATCCCTGTTCATTATTTTAAGTATGTACTCTTCTTTTTTAATTTAGCATGAACTAATAATGTATTTTATTATATAAACAGTTTTGTAAATTATAGGTCCCCTGGTTAGCTCTCAAGAACTCATAAAAACTATGTCACCTATAGGATGAGAGTAATATTTCTGAAAATGATTTGGGGTGGCCCTGTTTGGCTACAGCAGTATCAGGATCTTCCAGTTGTAGTAACTATTTGTTAGTTGGAAATCCCTATGCCATTATTATCTTGTTGGTATTTTAAAAATTATTTCCATTGTGTAATGCTAAGTATTTTATGTGCTACCCTACTTCATCATTTCTAAGACACATTTTTCACATTTTACTTTCTGGAGCTGGGGTGCATGTTATAATTGATACATTTTGAAATTATAATTGGCAGCATTTTGTTAATTGGCAATATTAAAATAATGATTAAAAATAATATTCTATTGATGCTGTCTTGAATTCAGTCAAATACAGAATTTAAATTATGGTGGGAAAATAATCTTTTATCACTTTCAAAGTATTGTAATGATAGAATATTTAATATAGGTAGAGGCATGTTGTCTGACCACATAATGTGATAAACGATCAGTCACATCAGAATTAGTAATTAGATCAAGAATTACTCTTGAAAGAAGAAAAGAAAGTTGTGGGGAGGTTGATATATACTGTGAAATTGACTTTCTCCTTTCTCCCAAAGTCCACAGAATCTTAATCAGAGAATGGATGTTTTTTATTTGCAACCAGAATGCTCTAGTTCTACAGATAGCCCTGTCTGGTACACATCAACTTCACTGGACCGAAACACCTTGGAAAATATGCTTGTACGGGTTCTTTTAGTAAAAGATATTTATGATAAAGACAATTATGAACTGGATGAAGACACAGACTAAAAAGGAAAGTTTCAGAAGCAATCGGGGCATAACAGCATTAGATAGTCATGCTGCTAGATCTTTAATATGAAAACATTTCAAGTTTACTCCTTTTGTTCTGAGTTTTGTAGCAGTGTACCCACACTGGGTATTACCCTGTAAATAATCTGTGAGTGAAAGTTGCCATTATTCTATGTAGTGGTTTTAGGATACTTAACAAATACATTCGAATTCTTTTTTTTATTATTATTTATTTGATTAGGTATGTTTGTAACTTTTTACATTACAAAATATGAATGAGAATGTGCCATGTATAATTTTTTTCTTGTAGTAAGAAACATCCATATTGCACAACTCTGCTGTTGCAAAGCTTCCTTGATGGGGGGCTCTTTTACTGGGTTCTTGACCATATGGTTGTGTATGGGTAGCACTACTAAACGTTTAGAACTTGCAGTGTCTTTCATAATTTTTAAAATAAACTGTAAACTAATAGGCTGGGTTTTTTGTTTTGTTTTTGGGGGGTTTTGTTTAGTTTTATGTTTTAGTTACTGAAGCCTTACAAAGTCATGTAGAGAGATGCCATCTTCTGTACCAAAAATAGACAAGAGAATGCTGTTAATATTGGTGTACTGTAATGTGAATCTATACTGGTAAAAAACAACTCTTTGTTCCCCTTATTAAAACCTTAGTGTCCTTTTCTTACTTGTGGCTTCCTGCATCACCACAATCATTTATACACACACATGTATATACACACTTGTATATATGTGTGTGTGTGTATATATGTATGTGTGTGTATATACACACGTATGAAGATGACATTGAAAACATTGAGACATTTTCTTTGTAAAAATGTCTGATGAAAGTATAAAATTCTGTTTTCTATACTGACCTTAAGTACCCCAAATTTCCTTTATTTATAGAACTTTGACTTTTCCTCCTCCCCCTACCTTAAAGAATACAGATCATGTTGCCATACCTGAGTAGCAATTTAAAATTTTACCAGTTCTATTAGAATTCTTGTGCCTGCCTTCAAATATGACTGATGCATACATTGGATAAAATAATTTTTAGAAATGCCACTCCTGAAATCATAGTTACAGAAAGTCAAACTAGTTTAAATAGGATAGTGTCACATTTTACTATAAAGTTTAGCAGTGTAGTAAATCTATATTTCAGATGATTGAAGAGCAAAAAATGATGGATAAAGTATATCTCACAGGAAATCACATTTGATGTTAGATTGTTTGGCTTTTAATAAAACTTTAATTACTTCTTATAGAAGATAGCATTAAAAAAATTTTGCTTCCGCATAGCATCTATCCGTTCAGGTAAATTACTTTTCTTTCAAAGCAAGGACATTTACTTAAAATCCTGCTTTCTAAAGACTGAGCAATGTGCTAGCTGCAAATTACCATAAATAATTTGGCTGACTTCAAATAGCATGTGTATAATCATGTTGTTTCCTTGTTTCTAATTCCTGAAACACCATGGTGACATGCGTTTTTTAAAACTGATGAGGGTAAATCAGTTGACTTTCCACAGTTGGTCAGGCAATGTCTACACATCCCTTAGATTTTTCTCTCTTCTTTAGGATAAATATTAGCATTCAAAAGAAATTTTCTGTCATGATATGAAAAATTTCACAAGTTAATCTATATACTTAAGCTCTAATTACTATATACTTAAGCAATAATTACTAGAAATATTTTTGGCATAGAAATTATAATGTTCTAATTTGTTTTATAAAGTTTGAATAGCATTTCTGTCCTTAATTTTATATTTGTTGATTTGATAATCAGACGGACAGTAGCAAATTTGGTATTACTTTACTAAAATAGATTGCTCATTGTCTATTTAATGAAGAAAAGTGGATAACATTTAAAATACATAATACAAAAATTTCTTCATGCTTACCTTTTTCCAAAACTATGTGTTTAAGCACTTTTCCTATAAATGCATATTGTTGATTAAAAGATGGTTAATCATAACCACTTTTTATTCTTCAAAGTGGTGCTATATTCCATCAAGAGCAATAAAATTTTTCCCAAATGTCACTTAATATGTATTTACCAAATACCGTACATTTCTGCCATGGTACTACTATTAAAGCACCTTGTTTTGCTCTTTCCATTTCCTTTATTGTACATTTTAGATTTCCTAAACAGAAATGTCTACCCAATTTTGATCTTGACATGATTGAGGATTTAGAGCTCTTGTCTTTGTCTTGATTGCAATCCAAGAATTGGTTAACTTGACTCTCAGGGTGAAAAGAAAAATACTAGTTTGGAAGAATTGTTTGTTCTGTGAAACTTATTTCACCTAGAATGCATCTCATTGGTTCCTGGATCTCCTTAGTTTGTGTGGTCATAGTTGACTGCTGAGAAAAAGGAACAATGAAATGATAGCAGTTTCTTTTGCTTTTTAATGATTTCTGATTATAGCATCCTGTAAATAGAACTTTATTGTCTTAAGATGTCAACTGGGAGATGCTATATTTTTCTGTTTTGAAGATTTTGCCATTAAAAATGAATCAAAGTTTTGATTCATATTGAAAAAATGAATTTCCCAAATTGAATCTTCATTAACACTATTAAAGGCTTTTAACTGTATTACATAATATATTAAAGAATTTTTCTAGGCAAGAAACTCAATCTTTTTTTTTAAAGTTTTGCCATAAAAATGTTTTTTGTTTGAATACTAGTTCATGTTTTTATTTTATTACACAGAGTTGTTACTAGTGTGTTATACATACTGAGATAGGAGAGGATATTGTACTATGCACTCAAACTTCTTTCACTGTTTTTCTGAAGGGAATTCCCCTTTGTCCTGGCCAGTTGTAATTTGGGAGTGGGGTGACTCATTTATGCAGAGTATTAAGGATTACAGTAATGGAGAAGTCATAAAATTGCAAAGTTTTGGTTTGTACTACTCCAGTATGGGTCCTTTTAATTTGAGGTCTTAAATGTTTTACAGTCTTAAGTCACTATAAAAATTCACACTTACTTTGTAAGTTATTTCCAAGATGTATTATTAAACATATGCCACTTATGTTCTAAGTTAACATTGACTATAGGATAATCTCCTTGTTCCCCTCAAACAAAATAGTCATGGAAGTGTACAAGGAAATATTTTTAAAGAATAAATTTCTTTCAGTAATAACTTTTGGATTTTCCCCCTTAGTTAAGACCCTCACTCATTTTTAGAGAAGTTCTTTAAATTTGAGTTAACCCCATTTTTCTGTATTTAGAAATAGACCATTTTTAATGCTGTTTTCCAGTGTTAAGTACTTATTGGTTGTTTCTGAGTATATTATACTTGAAAACTATATGCTAAGAAATCTTAAAATTTAGAAGTTTATATCCAGAACAGGTTAATTGCAACAGTCTGAGTCTGAGTAGAAACACTTAAAGTTGTGGCTCCATTTATACTCTTCTTTTTCTTTACTTGGGAGTGAGATCAGGGACACCCCAAAAAAGTCACTGTGATCCCCATGTTATAAGGAACTGGGCAAGAGGAAGTCATTCTAAAATCTGGGCAAATAATATCCTGACTAGTTACTGAGTTAAACCAGTCTGTGAATTTAGGCCTTTTGAGAAAAAAGAACCAAAGAAGCTAAGGTTTAGTTTGTAAATAATATATTGAGAACCAAAGAGAGGGCCACAGACCGTGTGAGTCCACCATTGGAGGTCATTGTATCACCAAGTGAAAGTAGGTGTGAATCCTAACTGAGCATGTTTTGTGCTGCAATGGAATGAACAATAATAGCTCTTTCTGGAACTTTCAGCCACAGACTTCTGTATGTCATTTATTCTGTCAATGTGTTTATCTGTAAAATGAAGGCACTGCCTTGATTTCTGATTCTGGAATTCCCAAGTAAGTATGTTTGATACTGTATTTAAGAGACTTGGTAGTAAATTTTAAAGGTTCATCTTTGAATTATATGATTTATTTAGAAACACATTTTCATGGAAAGGAGAGACATCTTTCCTGAAACAGCTTTAAGACAGCATTCAATATAATTTTCTAAGTCCTATTCAAATAATTCCTTAGAAGTAAACTCAGCACATGAAAACTCATCACAAAGCCTAAACAACAAATCTTTGTTATATATTTCTTCTGTGCCAAAGAACTACTGCCAACCATAGTAATTAGGGAGAAAGAGAAAATATTAAAACATTAGAGTTCCAAAGCTTACAATTACAGGGGGTAAACAAAAATAATTCTGTTGTATGTACATTGAACTCTGGGGAATATACAGAGAATGTATTCATGGTAGTTTACAACAGGGTTTTGGACACTTGAATACCCTGAAAGGTGGTCATGGTCTAGCGTAGATTTCACAGAATTACCACCCCTTGCAATTACATAAAACATTAATCTACAACCTTTTTGACACTGTTTTTTGCTCTGTTAAAAATGGTCTGTGGAGCAATTTCTGATGATTTTTTTATGGTTCCATTTTGAAGGCATCAGTCCTCATCTCTGACATTGAGACCAACTAATTACAAGAGTAGTTAAAAATAGTACCCCAAGGGGTAGAGTGTGCCCACCATGCATTAGAAATCCAAAAGGTATTAAACACATTGAATCAAGGTAAGTAATTCAACTTCTAGATTATGTAGTATAGACAGAACATACAAGGTCCAATATATATGATGGATATTTTTTAAAACCTTCGCTAAGTGTTTTATTCATAGCAGTTGCTTTTGAAAATAGAATCTCAATTTCTAAATTACTGATGTACTATTCTAACCCTATTAATCAAGATTAAGCCTTTGAATTTTGTTGGTGTACTGTGTAGTTCTAGATTGATGTCAGCAGATGGCAATAGTACACAGCACAAAGCTTAAATTGACTCATGCTACTATAAGTGTACTATAATCCTTTATCAGAAACTCTTGTAGGTTTTAGAATTTAGAATTTGCCCTTTTCAAAAATACATATGCTTGTAGATTATATAACATCCTCAGTGGGTTCTGGGGCAGCGCCTCAAGTCTGACAGTAAGTCAGCCATCGTAATTGGGATAAACTGTGTATGACTATACCCTTTACATAGTTCAGGACCTCAGAATTGGTGATAAGGAACTGCAGATGTATAATAAAACTCATATCTAGTATTTTTCTTCTAATAAAAGAAATAGTATTTTTCTCTTGATTAGTTTTGGTAGAGGTAATTGAAGACATTTGCACGTTAAGAAAAATGCAAGATATGTTTCGAACAGGCATAAATATAAATGGCAGTTCTAGAACAGTTACTGAATTCTGAAACTTAAAAATAACTATTTTCCATTTTGTCTCAATATTTGCAGCATAATTCTAAGTAAATATACAACTTTATAGCTGTTGCAGTCATGGCATGGAGCCAGTTGTTTATTCATTCAGCAAATAACTTGAGTGGTTATTCTTTCAAGCACACTAACACAGGTACTGGGGATGCAGGATGTAAGGAGAGAAATGAAAGTGTGATGGAATGTCAGAAGAAGAGAGGGACTTGGGTGTTATTTAGCATAATCACTTGTGTTACAAAGGAACAGTACTTGGTACTTCAAATAATGTATTAAGATCCTGCTCTTAGCCCAACTCTGACTCCTGACTGTAGTTCCAGGTTTCTCTAATATCAATTAGTCTATTTCCCGTTCTGGAAAGGGAGAATTGCCAACTGCTTATAGGATGCAGAGACAGATGCAAATTGGAAACTATCCATGAATATCTACCATCTTGAAGGCTTTCAAAGATTATCAGTGTTTTTCAATTCAGTTTTTAATCAGCATGCTGCAAGAGCAGAATATATTCACTAGGACATAAGTTCATGGAGATAGGGAGTATTTTTGTTGTATCCTGAGCACCTAGAAAAGTTTCCAGTACTAGGTGTTAATAAATATTTGTTGAATGAATTAATGATTATCAGTGTTTTCGAATTCAGGAATTTTAAGAATGAACCATTGAAAACATGACTTAGAACCTGTGAAGTAATGCCTGATTTTTCGTGTGAGCATTTGTCACTTGTGTTTGTGTGTGTGTGTTTGATTTGCCCTGTGTACACTAACACTGCTTGAGTTCCTGAGGACCAAAGGGATTGGGATGCAGGGTTTGATGACTAGTGGTACTGCTCAAAATATAAACACTTAAAATAACACTTAGGAAGTTTGTTTAAAAATGCAGAATTTAGACCTGTCCAATGGAGATTGATTTATCATATCTGTGGTGGGTCCCATAGAGCTGCATTTTTAACACCTGGTTTAAAAGCCCAAGGATCTACAGTCAAATCAGCCCACAAACTTTTTTTTAAGTGAAATAGGATGGAATAGGACATAATAAAAGTCTTTTCGTCATGAAATTTGTCTTACACTCGTGTATTATGTGGCACATATAAAATATGTTGTGCTTTTCAAAGTTTTGAAAGCCCTCTAAGAGACTTAAGACAAGATTCCGTCTATGGAATAGATTCCATCTATGGAAGAATTTGTTAATCTGAGCCTCACATTTTGTTTCCAAATACCACTGACTTGATTTTATCTACACTGAGCTCCAGGGAGTTGTAAGCCATACTTCTCATGCTATAAAGTAAGTGCTGGTCCAAACTAATGTGGATTATTTGAGATAGACCTGTTCCTCTGCCTGTTTTCCAAGTTTGAGACAAGTTTTTTTGTTTTCAGGAATGACTGTGGGAATAAGATCAGTTATTAGAATTTCAGTGTGACAGTCCATGAGGCTTTGTTGGTACTGTCCACAACTTAACGTCAGTAAATGCCTAGGGCCACACAACTAGTCAGTGATGAGCTGTGATCCAAGTTTAGGTTCTTAATGTGGGAAAGCTTTGGGGTGCTCTTCAGCCCCTTGCTGTCCATTTACTGCTACAGACATGAAATAGGTAACCCACTCTGCCCCAGTCAGCAGTGAACTGCTGCTCATTGATAGAGCAAATGTTTAGTAAGCATATACCAAGACAAATATAGTGGGTGAGCATGCAGCAAAAATTTGGAAGATGGAAAGTATTAGGGTAAGTGGAAATGTACTTAGCAGGGCCAACAGTGGCCGCCCTTAGAGCACTCACACCTGCCTATCTGAGCTGATGCCACTATAGGCCAGTGTCATTCCTACCTTACCATTTCAATCTTTGCCTCTCTCGAATCTCTACATCTCCCCCATCCTTAAGCTTGGACCAGCAAAACTTTTTTCTGTAAAGGAGCAACAAGTCAATATTTGGGCAGCATGGAGAATATTATGTAGGTATTTGAAACATTCCTGCAAATCTTTAATGGACAAGATTCAAAATAAAGTAATTGAGAGTTAATTTTTTCCAATACTGGTCTAATGAGAAGGATGGAATGGCTATTTGGGGAATACCATTTTGCTTAATTGGGGTTCAAAGTTTGTTCACTAGCAAAATTGATTGCAAATGTTCATCTGTTAAGAGTTTATGTATTTCACCCTTGAAAATGTCTTTTCAAACAAGTACTGCCAAATACTGATATCCATGAGCATATGGTTTATCAAGCGTCTTCATCAGTCTTCAGTAATAGTGTGAGGGTTCTTACTTGGAAAAAAGGTCAGTCTTGGCCCTGAACTCAAACCATCACAATGTTGCCCTATTGTAAAGAGGTGGACTACTGTGTGGTGGGGCAAGTCAAGATACTAAGCTTCTTACCTGACAGACATTCACAGAACTAAATGATGGTTAAGTGATTGAGAGTGAATGAAGTTTGCCCTTGACCCTACTGGTTCATTAACATGACAGATTCGGATGTTTACCGTGGAGTACTCACTGATGATGAATACCATCACCGACCATAGGCTTTAAATGTTTACATTTAATAAAGCCTTTTTCTGTTCCATATCTATATTTTTGCCACCATTAGTTGTATACATCTTAGCAAATTCCACTTTCAGGTTTTACTGTATTAGTGTTATCTCAACTTTGGAAATATTTTTGCCTGTAATTGTTACCTACAGACTATTGATAGAGGCTGATTATTCAGGCACTTCAAACATGGCATGGCTCTTTAAAATGGCAACAAAAAAATTTTTGACTCATGAAGAACTAAGAAAAAACACTTGAAAACATTTACCGTGTTTTAAAATTTTCAGCTCTGAGCAAATTTTTTCCAAAAGGCTAAGCTTTTTTCTCTGGTCCCTTCGCTGCAGTCAGATATTTAGTTAATTTGTCGTTAGTAAATGGCTTGTTTGACTAACAAATGAGCCATTTAGAAATATATTTTGGTTACAGCCTCATTTGAAGGTTTTCATTTTTGTGAGGAAATTCTGCTGGAATGAAATACTCCGTTTTGAGTTTTCTAATTTTTTTGATCGTTGGTTTCCTGTGAGTTGGAAATACTGTAACGAGTTGCTTCGGTATTGTAATGGCAACAGATGTTGAATATTTTGGGCATGGCTCTAGTGTCATTGCATAATAATGCCATCTTATTCGATAACTGCACACTCCAATGTGCCTTAGAAGTGTGACATTGGAAGAATTTTGCCATGATGATGGGTTTGCACTGGTAAAAAATGAAATTACACATGGCACTAGACACACTCTTAATAACCGTCACCGAGTAGCAGCCCAAAGCTAGGAGTGCCACATGAGTGCTCTGTTGCAACTGAACTCTGCCTCGATAGGGCAAAAGCCACCGTAGACTATGTAGGTCAAAAAGCATGGCTGTGTCCCAAAAAAACTTTATGGATACTGAAACTTGAATTTCATGCAATTTTACTGTCAAAATATTTTTAGAATTAATTTTCCAACCGCCTTAAAAATACAAAAAAAACATTCTTAGCTAATGTGCCATGCAAAAATAAGCAGTGCTAAGCTTTGGCCTGCAGCCTGTAGTTAAGCCAAGCCTTGCTTGACTTAGTTTCTTCATTTCCTACTTTAATGAAGACAATGAGTTCGGTGTTAAAACAATCAAAAAGAGGCTTCCATTGATTCCACCAACACCTGCACCCCTCTGAAGCACATGAATTGTTTCCATTAGCATGCAATCTTGATCTATCAGAAATCCTCTGTTTACTACCCTCTGCCCCATTTCCCTGCTTCCCTTTGTAACAATTCCTCAAAAAGTTGTCTGTCCTCATGGTCTTAATTCCTCGTCTTGCATATTCTTTTAAACTCGAAAGTTTTGTCTCATTGCTTCACTAACCGCGCTCACTAAGCACCCATGATGTCCATGTCAAATCCAATGGGCAGCTCTTAGTCATTGTATTACTTAGCCTATCAGCAGTACTTAAAAATATAGTCGCTTCTTTTTGAAATGCTTTTAAAAACCCAGTTCCAGTATTCTGCATTCTCCTGATTTTTCTCCTACTTTATATAGCTTCTCTGTTCAGTTCCTTTTTTTTTTTTGCTAATATCCTCCTCATCTTCTGACCTCTTTAAGCTGGGGTCAAATTCTTGGGCCTCTTCTAACCTAATCCTTTGGGGTTCATGAAGTCTCTGGCTTTGATACCACTGATACACTGAAAACTCCATTACCTGTATGAAATACATACCTCCAAACCGGGTAATAAATAAATGAACAAATGACTTAATTTTGTTGTAGTGCTTTAATCTCATGAATTCAGTTAATATAACTGCCCTGTAAGCCAGGGGTCAGGAAACCATTTATGTAAAAGGCCAAATAGTAACAATACCCTGTGGGCCTCTTAAGGTTTTGTCTTGTGTCTGAGTTTTTTGGTTTTTTGCAACCCTTTAAAATGTAAAAACCATTCTTAGCACACAGGCCATGCAGAAACAGCTCATGGGCGCGGTTTGGCCTGTGGGTTGTAGTGTGCTGACCCTTGCTGGAAGCTATTATGGGGTTGTGGTTTTACCCTCATTTTATACTAACAGGAAAATTGTAGAGATGGAAGTACGAAAAGGCTAATAACTGGCCTGAGCTCACCAGCTAATAAGCGATGAAAACTTGGGTTCCTGGGCTCCAGAGACTGCTTAATCACTACACTTGTGTCTAGAAAGTTATGTGCTGCAAAAAATAAGCTAACAAAAAGCTGGTGATTTATACCGAGAACCTCTCAAAAGTTTCAAGAGTTGGAGGCATCAAGTACTCTGAAGATAGGGTATAGGAGATTGTTCAAAAGTCTGTAAAAGAAGCTATTTAGCTCTTTCCAAAATCTTCTCCTCAACCTATGCAGCCTGACCCCACACCTATAAAAATCCAGTGATTCAGGAGAGGGTGAGAGAGAGGCCTGGGACTCAAGATACCAGGCATAACTGAGGCAGGCTTTCTGGAAAAAGGAATAAAAGGAAGTGAGTCTGGTGCTTGGTGCTCAGGATGCTTGAGGCCCATCTGGCAGAAAATCTGAGGATTCCTCTCTGGGGAAATAGACCAGCCCAAGACAAAAGACAAAGACAACTACAGTTGATGACATCACAATCTGCACAGTGAACTATGCTGAACTCCGACAGGCAAGTCTACTCATGACCACAGAGGTTCCTTCCAGGCATATTCTCACTTCTGTGTAAGAATAGACTAGACATGAGGAAAGCTTTCGACATGAAAGATGGAGATCATGATAAAAAGGAAGGTGGGAGAAAATCTAGACTCGAAGAAAAAGAGAAAAACAGTGACACACATGTACAGGAATCAGGCTATGAAAAAGTAATATTAAACGACAAAATATGATAGTAGAAATAAAATATTCAGTAGAAAGGCTGGTTAAGATTGATAAAATTTGTGTAAAGTCAGGCAAAAAGATGAAAAAAATCAAAGTATGAGAAAGAAAAGAAGGTTCAACCAGGAGGTCCAGCATCAAATTACAAGTGCGAGAAAGGGAAGAGAAAGTGCCAGGGAGGGAAGGACAGAGCTGTGACATGGGGAAAGTTCCTGTAACTAGAGACCAGGACCAGTAGCTTGAAAGGGCACAGGGTGCTCACAGCAGTTAGCTTAAATGGACTCAGACCAAGACACTTCACTGCGAAATTAAAAAAATCTGGGTATGGAGAAAAGCTCCTAAAAGGAAGAAAAGCAATCCAGAGCCAAGTCATGTACAAAAGATCGGGAACCAGGATGTCATCAGACTTTTTAATGGAAGTGCTACAAGTTAGAAAATACTGGTGCAATTCTTTTAAAATTTCTGAGTAAAATGATTTTTGGTTTAGAAGCCTACATCTAACCAAACTATCAGAGTAAGGGCATTTTCAGATATGCAAATTTTCAGAAAGTTTGCCTGTTAGATACTTTTGTCAAGAAGCAATTCTCTTACACCAAAATGAGATGACAAGTGAGGAAAGCAGAAGATAATGGGTTTAGGAAATAGGAGCTCCAGCCCAGATGAGAGGCATTGGAGGGCAGTGAAGGGTGTTTTGGATGTCTTCCCTCTATGACCACAGTGTGCCATTTGCCATTGTATTGCCTCTCTACACCCACCCTTCTTTGCCCGGCTTTGTCTGTCTTTGAGAGTGCATCTGGGCCCTTTGCCCATGTCACAGTAGAGGGCCTGCCAGGGACGTTGCCAGAAGGTGTTTCTCTTGGGTCTCAGGCTTTGGTTTCCTTGGTTCCACGGCAAGACTGTGGGTGGGTCCTCAGTGGGCAGCTTCCCAGTGAGCCTCACTGGCAGCTGGGTGGTGCCTGGCTGGGCATCAAGCCCACCCTCGGCATCTCATCCAACTTCTCTGTCCCCCAAAAGGGGCCATACCCACTCTGCCTTGTGGAGGGGCTCTTCCCTGCCGGCCATCCCTGGGCACTCTCTCTCCATCCTATCAATAGTAGCTGCTACCCATACTTGATATTTCATATTCTTTGGAGTTCTCTTTATCCCTGGTAGTCAGTTCCCTAATTACTAGTTAATAATTCTTTCTGTTAAATTTTCTCTGTTCATATTACCTAGAGAGGTTTTTGTCTCCTGGCTGGACTATGACTGACGTGCAAAGTACTGCAAGCACTGAAATGTACTTTATAAAAATGTGTGATGTAGTTGTATTGGGACAGTGGCAGAGGGGAGACATCTCTGTGAATATATCAGGGATGTGTGTAGAGGAGAGCTAGCTCTTCTACGGAGTCAGTAAATTACACTAAAAAATTAAAAACTCAAGAAAATGCACTACAAGTATATTTAGAAATACAATTGTAAGGATCAGTAGAGAGAGCTAAAGATATGAAAGCTACTGCCTTTGGGGACCGACAGAACAAGAATCACGAATGGAATAAGAGGACTGCTAGATTTTATTACATGCCTTTTAGTACTGATTTATTTTAAAATTATTTAAATGTATTACTTAAAAATTTAAATTTATTCACAACAGCCAAAAGGTGGAAGCGACCCAAATGTCTATCAACAACGAATGGATAAACAACATGTGGTCTATAAATACAGTGGAATATTATTCAACTTTAAAAGGGAAGGAAATTCTGACACATGCTATAATGTGGATGAACCTTGAAAACATTATGCCAGGTGAAATAAGCCAGACACAGAAAGACAAATGATTCCACTTACGTGAAGTAACTAGAATAGGCAAATCCATATAAAATAGAATGGTGGCTTCCAGGGGCTGGGTAAGGAGGAATAAGGAATCATTGTTTAATGGGTACAGAATTTCAGTTTGGGTTAATGAGAAAGTTCTGAAGATAGATGGTAGAAATGGTTGCACATAAGAGTGAATGTGCTTAATGCCACTGAGCTGTACACTTATAAATGGTTAAAATGGTAAACCTTGTTATGTATATTTTGTCAGAATAGGAACATTTAAAATTAATAAAATCAATCCATTCAAAATATGGGTCTCTGATGAAAAGAACAGTAATTCATTCCTAGGGGCTTGAAATATTAACATTTGTGAGTAAATTAAGCATTAAATTGAGAATGAGGTATTTGGGGAATTTTATTATTTCCCACATCAAAATTATCCATACTCTTTGCCTTATTATTAAATAACCACTACCATGCTCCTCTACTTTAGCCATTATTTCACGAAAAACACAGATCTGTATCAAAGAGCAATTTGAGCAGGGCTGAAATTCCATGGCTCTGCAAGGGCAAGTCAGGCTTTATTCAGGGAGTACTTGAGGACTGTGTATCAGGCCTGCTAGGCATGGGTAGACAGGATGAACGGTATTTCCTCAAAATGTTCCCCACAGCCTGACAAGAGAGGCAGATGAGAAGGAAGGGTCTGTGACATTACGTGAGAGGAGGCGAGGGACAGCATCACAGAGAGCTAGAGTTGGGTAGCGGGGAGCCAGGTGAAGTGGCCCAGTGCTTCCGAGGCTGCCCGGAGTCTTTGGAACCCTTCTGTGTTCCTGCGTCCATGTATGTGATATCTGCGGTGACTGGCTCTCCCCGTTTCATTTCTAAGCTGCGCTGTCTGGGTTTACAAGGACTGTACTGAGCCTGCTCCGAGGCTGAGGATCACCTCCCTGCGTGCTGACGGAAGCCCCCACAAGCTGTCCGTGCAGGTTCCCAGCCCCGCTGGAGGCTCTCGGGGCTCTGAAGCCCTTCCGGGGGCGGGGCGTGCCGGCTGCGGGGGAACGGACAGCGCCTGACCCCGGAGGAGCGGGCTCCCCGCCCCAGCTCGCCGTCGCCATGGCCTAGAGCTTAGCTAGACCGCCGCGTCTGCGCCGGGGCTGCTCGGGTCCCACGTGCCCTCCGGCAGGAAAGGCAGCCTCGCGACAGCAGAGCGCCCTCCTGTGCCGGTGCGCCCCACAACGGCCCCCAAGACAATCTCCTGCCACTAAGACCCCCAACCAGCCCCCCACTAGGCTCTGCCAGTAGCTGCTCCTCAGCGCCCCGCTAACTCAAGGTCGGCCACCAGCCCTACCACCGCCCTCCCAAGCAGGCCCCCCACCGGCCATCCCGCTATCGGCCCCCGCCACCCCCAGGACCCTCCCCAGCACCCCCGCCGCCCTCCGCCCAGGAGGGGCCGCGCAGAGCCTGACTGGCCGGCCTGTTTCTTAACGGGGTGGGACAGGCGCGCAGGCTGTAGGCCACTGCCGCTGGGCAGCCTGTGGCCGCAGCCATCTTCGCCTGGGAGAGGGCACCTTTGAGGAAATACAGTGAGCGGAGCTGGCTTCCAGCGAGTTGGTGGCTGGGGGCTAGTTATTTGGAACCCCTTTAAAATACGTTCTTTAAACATTTGCTCACTTTTATTTAATGGTGGCCTGGGAGTGGTGGTGGGTGAGGAGGCCAGGAGGAAGGACACAGCCTCTCCCTAACAGTCCCCAGGAAGTCAGTTCTGGCCCAAGTTGCCCACCCCACTCAGCAGACAGACGTTGCTGTCTCCTTACCCTCCACGGGAGGCAGTGGGGGCGCCATCTGGCTTAGGTAGTCTCTCGGGGGCTCACCTCCACAGAAGGCTAATGAAAGCATTTCTTCCCACCACACATGCTTCTCTTGCTGAGAAGGGCCTGCAAAGTCCAGTCTTCTCATGTAGTTAGTTGCATTTCTCGTTATTTTTAACGGCCTAAGATTGGCATCCTGACTACTGGTTGCCTGGCCTATCCTTTGTCTCCATGGATGTTGAGGACTGGCTTTGCAGCAGACCACAATGTCTGGCACTAAGTACTTAGTAAGAGTGGCTATTATTATTATGGGAAGTTGAGAAGGCTTCCAGAATTCTTTAGCTGAAAAGCTGCAAAAACCATGTCCTTTTTCCTGAACCTGAAAGGAAAAAAAATCTCTAGGTACTATCTATTGTCTCCTGAGCCTGTCTGGGTATATTTGAACCTGTTCCTTTGAGTAAGAAACCAATATGTTTTGACTTAAGTTGGTGTGTAATTCAAGCAGCTTCATATCCTCACATTTTGAATACCTTGTATGTATTGATCAGGTGTATTTACAAATGTTTTTCCCTAGAGTGTGAAAGAAGGAAAGAGTTTTTCTTTTTGGTAGTGTGTGATGGATTGCTTTGCGTCAGTGACATTGCCAGCTGGTGATATGGAGGAGCTTCAACAAAGAGAGAAATGGGTTTATTTTATAACTAAAATCTCAGCTCTGTGATAGCTTCTAGAAGCCCTCATAACCTACATGAGTTTTGCTCAAAGACTTTTTGAGCAAACCAAATTTTCTGAATTAAGAGGTCATTATTTAAATTCTCCTTCTTTTTTCTTCTCTCTGCCCCTAATATGACGATGTTGACGGGAAGCTTCTCCATCCTATTGAATGAAATGTCTGAGACTATCATGTGATCAAACTTTCAGCCACATACTGACACTGTATAATGAAAGGCTGGTGGAAGCACATTCTGGTAACTGCAGGAAATCAAGGACATGAAGCAAAAAGTATATTAAAGAGTTTCTGTATCAGAGAGAGTGGCAAATGATTAATTATGGAGTTAGGGTTTTTAACGAAGAGATTTCTGGACAATTCTCATTCTTCTTAGTGAAACATTTTGCTTCAGATTTTTAAATTTTGGGGGTCAGATTATTTGGTAAAAGCAGTAAAGAATATTAAATTGTAATCATAAAGGGGAAGCATTTAATACAGCAAATATATCCCCCATGTGGTCTGTATCCATGTGTTCATATTATTTGTATCTAAATACAAGTTATTTATATTCCACCTTTTTGTTGATATAAGTTTTTATTTAGTTCCTTTGAGGATTTTTGAGTATGTAAAATATTTCTGCTGTTTTAAGCATATTATAGGTCAATGGGAAGGGGTTGCCATTCCCATTGTTTTGCTTGTTATTGTTAAGATTAATTTTATGTATTTATAAGACTCACCAATGAATTACATCTGTATGCTACTTTGTGAAATGGATTAAAAGATACAAACCCCTCCAAAACCACAAAACACCCCAAATAAAAAGGCTTTTGTGGCTCTTTTCTCCAGGAAGGTGAAAACAATATCTTTCTTTCCTTCATGCTTATTAATTTGATATTAATTGGATTTCTAGCTTTGGGTGTTGTGATACATGATGGGAGGGACACAAAGTAGGTGTCATGGTGTACAGAGGATAAAGGACCTATTTTGGCCACAGTGATTTGGGGCAATACCATGGAGAGGTTAGGTTTTAAATTTGAGCTGAGTGGCAAGGCAGAGAGAAGCCATTCTGTATCAGATCTGGAGGGCGTGTGAGAGGAACTCAAGGGGCCCACCTCCACTGGGGCACAGAGTTCACCTGCGCAGTTGTGCTGGGGAAGCCAGCCCAGCGTGGGGCTGGGTTACAGAGGGTCTGGGAAGCCACACATGGTTTTTAAAAGGTGACTAACTTCAAGAAAGGAACTCTAAAACATTAATCTGGGTGGCTTTGCTCAAGATCGGCTATCTGCAAGCAGAGAACACAGCTAAGTGGCCAGGGAGTGGGTGGCAGCAGTGGAAAGTGAAGGTTGCCAGGCAGAGGCACTGTGACGGAAGACTGAGGAACAGAGAGAGGTGGACGGTCAGTCTGGGGTTTTGAGTTTGGGAGAATGAAAGATGCCACAGCCTGAAGGAGGACCCTGTGCAGCAGTACCCAGGCTGAGGCAGATCCTAAATCAAGCTTTGGACTAACAAAATTTGGGATCCAGGTAGAATACTGAAGCTCACAGTAAAGGTGGGAAGAGATTGTCCATCACAAAAGAAACACAGGTCTAGAAGTGGATGAGATCTCAGAATGAGAGCTTCAAGGTGCAGAGGACAAAGGACAAACATTTGGGGAATGACCCCTTTAAGGACACCAGCAGGACAGGCGGGCAGGCAGTCCACTGCTGTGGGCCACGCAGGGTGAGGGCTCAGACGTCAGACTGCAGGACCAAACGCGGACCTTTGGTTAAAAACACAGCCTTGGAGCTTGAGAAAGTACTATTGTGCTGTGCTCTTCTGGGAGCTTTGCAGTGACAGGGAGGGGAGAGCTGAGGGCTTGGTTTCCCTTCGGAGGCCATCAGAGGGGGCATTCCACTGTCGGGGGTGCTGTGTTCTGCTTGTGCCCTGTGATGGGAGTTGGGGAGCAGGTAGCGTGAGCCTCCCCTGGTCCTGCGCCAGCCTCTAAAAGTGGAAGGTCCACTGGCTGCTCTTATCACACACTGCCGCCATGGTACAGATCTGGCACATCTGTACAACTGGAAGATTCACTCAGACTGAAGGAACCTCACAGGATCCGAGTTAAAAAAATAAAAAAACAAAACCCTAAGCCCAAATCCACTATGCCAGAAGAGAAAGGGGTTGGGGGGCACCCTGCCTTTAGCCTCTGCCGACTGGTGGGCTCTACTGGCCGGAGCACTGGCTGAACCTGGTTGCCTCTGGAGATTAGAATTGCCTTCCCTCCACTCCCATCCCAAACATCGGCCAATGCTGGACAAGCTAAATCCAAAATACCACATGCTCCAAAGTTCTAAGCCTAGTGACAAGGTTAAAGGCATGTCAGAGTGGGAAGGGACATCAGCCGTAACTGTCAGAGAACAAACCACATTGGAAAACTACTGCCTGGGGGCCAACTGCTGCCACTGCCGTTTGGGGTGAAGTGTGTTGGTGCATCATACATGGTGAAGAGCCGATGCGAGGGAGCGTGAGAGGCAGGCTGCCTCGTCCCGTGGGTTCCACTCAAGGACCAGCCTGCCAGCACCACCCCCAGCTAAGGGGATGCGCAGGAACAGCCGCAGGCAGCTGAGCTTTAAGGACACCAGGAAGAAGAGCGTCTGAGAGCAGCCGGGAAATGAAACCACTGTGGGCGGCACAGGGAAGCGAGCCTGTGTACATAAGCTGTGCTAAGAATCCAACCTGCGCCACTGGCCCGCCATCAGCAGTCAGTGCACCTTCTGGTCCCGACTTTTCGTTCTGTGTTTTTCTTCTAATCTCCCACCCACTCCTCTCGGGTTCCACAGAGCTGGACTCTGCAATACATTATCTACAGCAGCTTTTGCATAGCAGTGGTGGGCTTGAGTATTTATATCAGATACCTCTGTTTAGCAAAATCTAAAATACTATCTAGCTCTCTACACAAAATTTGACCATCCCTGGATTATATGACTGCCTATCTAGCTAGCTGTGCTCTTATTGTGAACACACTGACCTTTCTCTGTTAACCTGGGCAAATTGTGATGTTTTTAAAAATACCAGGAGCTTTTTGGAAGTCTGATGAGTTTTCTATCAAGTGGCTTTGGCTGGATTCCAGATCGTTTCTATTCATTTAGCAGTAGAGCTGGAATGGGCACATGGTATAAACACAATTCTCAGACCTCTCTTTTGTTTCTGCTCAATCCCTTGTCTATTTAACCAGCACAATAAAAGTGCCTCAGTAAGCAGGGTCAAATAGGATATACCAGAGAGAAATGTGAAAATGAGATTATAGCCTGTGATTAGAGGCTCCAACATGTGCTGAATGCTCTTTAGTCACATGGTATGAACTAAGACCACCATTTATGACAAAACAAACCTCCCAGCTCTCAGAGGCATAGAATAGATGACAACTGCGTTTCAAAACGTTTTCAAGTAACTGATGCATAGTCATTTGGAAAACAAGGAAGCTGAAAAGATTTTCAAATGTTCACGTGTTCATATTCCTTAGGGACTTTGGTGACTTTAGTTCGCTCTTAAGTGGGATGTGGGCTGATGCTCTTTTACTAGTTTATAGGCATCAGAGTCTTTTGCTTTCAGATAAATGAATAAATGAAAGTCAGTTAACATTTGGGGAGTAAGCCCACCAAACTGTTCTGAATTTGCTTAAGTGAGAAGAAGTCCTTCCGCAAGGTAAGATGGATGTTCCTGGTTGGCTGATGAGGAATAAGCCAGTACAGTCTTTCTGGAATGCTGTTTGGCAGTATACATCAAAAGTGAATAGAGTTATATCCTTTAACCTAGCAGTTCTGCCTCTAGGCATCTGTCCTAAAGAACAAATTAGTGATGTGAAAGAGAGTTACGTTCAATAGACATTATTTAAAACAGCTAAAAATGGGAAATAAATATCTAACAAATTAGATTCTGCTTAAGCAAATTGTCATACATTTATATGATATATGACAGAATATCATGAAGCCTTTAAAATTATGATTTTGAAGAAAATACATTTATCATAAAGAAATGTTCATAATATATTAAGGAAAAGTATCAGAATATATAGTATGAGCCTAATTTAGTATAACTATACACTTAGAAAATACCTGATGTTTTTTCTTCATGCTTTGGTGTTTGTATTTCCAATATAATGTGTCTTGGTGTAGTTTTTTTTTTTTTGACTTGAGATTTATTCGGCTTTTGAACCTATGGATAGGACCTTTCATTAATCTTGCCAAATTCTCAGCTGTAATCTTTTCAAATATTGTCACTGCCCTTTCTCTTTTCTTTTCCTTCTAGTATATTGATTAGACATATATGAGACATGTTATTGAGGTCTTTGAACTTTTTTTTATATATACATTTTTTATTAAGGTATCATTGATATACACTCTTATGAAGGTTTCACAAGAAAAACAATGTGGTTATTACATTCACCCTTATTGTCGACTACCGCCCCCATACCCGGTGGCAGTCACTGTCCATCAGTGTAGTAAGATGCCACAGAGTCCCTGTTTGTCTTCTTGGAGCTACACTGTCTTTCCCATGACCCCATACACACCGTGTGCACCAATCATGATAACCCACAATCCCCTTCTTCCTTCCTCCTCACCTGTCCTCCCCCACCCCTCCCCTTTGGTAACCACTAGTCCCTTATTGGACTCTGAGTCTGCTGCTGTTTTGTTCCTTCAGTTTTGCTTTGTTGTTATACTCCACAAATGAGGGAAATCACTTGGTATTTGTCTTTCTCTGCCTGACTTATTTCATTAAACATAATACCCTCTAGCTCTATCCATGTTGTTGCAAATGGTAGGATTTGTTTCTTTCTTATGGCTGAATAGTATTCCATTGTGTATGTGTACCACATCTTTATACATTCATTTACTAATGGACACTTAGGTTGCTTCCATAGCTTGGCTATTGTAAAAAGTGCTGCGATGAACACACGGGTGCATCTGTCTTTTTGAATCTGAGAAGTTGTTTTCTTTGGGTAAATTCCTAGGAGTGGAGTTCCTAGATCAAATGGTATTTATATTTTTAGTTTTTTGAGGAACCTCCATATTGATTTCCACAATGGTTGAACTAGTTTATATTCCCACCAGCAGTATAGGAGGGTTCCCATTTCTCAGCATCCTTGCCAGCATTTGTTGTTCGTAGTGTTTTTAGGTTGGCCATCCTAACTGGTATGAGGTGATATCTCATTTTGGTTTTACTTTGCATTTCCTGACATATAGCAACGTGGAGCATCTTTTCATGTGCCTGTTGGTCATCTGAATTTCTTCTTTGGAGAAGTGTCTGTTCATATCCTCTGCCAATTTTTTAATAGGGTTATTTGCTTTTTGGTTGTTAAGGAGTGTGAGTTCTTTATATGTTTTGGATGTTAACCCTTTGTTGGATATGTCATTTACAAATATATTCTCCCATACTGTAGGGTACCTTTTTGTTCTGCTGATGGTGTCCATTGCTGTACAGAAGGTTTTTAGTTTGATATAGTCCCATTTGTTCATTTTTTATTTTGTTTCCCTTGCCTGAGGAGATATGTTCAGGAAGAAGTTGCTCATGTTTATATTCAAAGAGATTTTTGCCTATGTTTTCTTCAGCGAGTTTTATAGTTTCATGACTTACATCAGTTCTTTGATCTATTTTGACTTTACTTTTGTGTATGGGGTTAAACAGTAATTCAGTTTCATTCTCTTGCACATAGTTGTCCAGTTTTGCCAGCACCATCTGTTGAAGAGACTGTCATTTTTCCCCATTGTATGTCCATGGCTCCTTTATTGTATATTAATTGACCATATATGCTTGGGTATATATCTGGGCTCTTTAGTCTGTTCCATTGGTCAGTTCTTGTGCCAGTACCAAATTGTCTTGATTACTGTGGCTTTGTAGTAGAGCTTGAAGTCAGGGAGCATAAGCCCCCTTCTTTATTCTTCCTTCTCAGGATTGCTTTGGCTATTTGGGGTCTTTTGTGGTTCCATATGAATTTTGAAACTATTTGTCCTAGTTTGTTGAAGAATGCGGTTGGTATTTTGATAGGCATTGTAATGAATCTGTACATTGCTTTAGGCAGGATGGCCATTTTGACAATATTAATTTTTCCTATCCATGAGCACAGGATGTGTTTCCATTTATTGGTGTCTTCTTTAATTTCTTTCATTAGTGTCTTGTAGTTTTCAGGGTATACATCTTTCACTTCTTTGGTTAGGTTTATTCCTAGGTATTTTATTCTTTTTGATGCAACTGTGAATGGAATTGTTTTCCTGATTTCTCTTTCTGCTAGTTCATCATTAGTGTATAGGAATGCAACAGATTTATGTGTATTAATTTTGTATCCTATAACTTTGTTGAATTCAGATATTAGGTCTAATAGTTTTGGAGTGGATTCTTTAGGGTTTTTATGTACAATATCATGTCATCTGCAAGCAGGTACAGTTTAACTTCTTCCTTGCCAATCTGGATGCCTTTTATTTCTTCGTGTTGTCTGATTGCCATGGCTAGGACCTCCAGCACTATGTTGAATAACAGTGGGGAGAGTGGGCATCCTTGTCTTGTTTCTGATATTAAAGGAAAAACTTGTAGTTTCTCGCTGTTCAGTATGATGTTGGCTGGGGTTTATCATATATGGCCTTTATTATGTTGAGGTACTTGCCCTCTATACCCATTTTGTTGAGAGTTTTTCCCATGAACGGAAGTTGAATTTTGTCAAATGCTTTTTCAGCATCTATGGAGATGATCATGTGGTTGTTGTCCTTTTTGTTTATGTGGTGGATGATGTTGATAGATTTCCAAATGTTGTACCATTCTTGCATCTCTGGAATAAATTCTACTTGATCATGATGGATGATATTTTTTATGTATTTTTGAATTTGGTTTGCTGATATTTTGTTGAGTATTTTTGCATCTATATTCATCAGGAATATTGGTCTGTACAGGTCTCTGAACTTTTTTTTCATACTTTCCATTCCTTTGACTCTCCATGTAGCATCCTGGATAATTTCTTCAGTTATTTCTATATTGCTCAGATCACCAGTTTTTCCTCAGCTGTATATCAAATCTATCCATTCAGTTTTAAGTTTCAATTATTTTTAAATTTCTAGAACTTCTATTTGGTAATTATTTATAATTTCTTGTTCTTTGCACTATTTTTAATTTTGTCTTTTGGTTCTTTAAACATAGTGAACATAGTTACTTTACATTTTGTGTCTGATAATCCCTAAATCTGAAATCTTTGTAGGTCTTTTTCTACTATCTGTTATTTCTGTTTATTCCCCACACATAAAGACCCATTTCTTTTGTGCATGTAAAGAGTATTATCTGTGACTTGTGTAGGAGTAAATAAAAAAATGAAAACTTTTTTCCTGATGAAAGGGAAAAGACCATCACTTCTTCAATAGTTATTCACTGGACAATCTTTTGTGGGTTTCTTTAACAAGAAGGATGAAGATGGATTCCTCTAGAAAGGATGTGCAGATATTTTCCCAATTTGGAGACACTTTAAACCCAATTTACAGTGTGAAGGGATATTGTTGAACTAGCAGTGTGAATTCAGGCTCATTTGAGCTCTGCTCAAATATCACTTCCCCTGTGAGGCATATGTTGTCCAATCTATTGAATATTAAACACCTTCCTACCCCAATTTGCTCTACTTTTTTTTTGCCTGCATTTTTCAGAGTTTAGTATTGTCATTTCCTCATTTTGCATGTTTTTTTTAATTATCCATCTCACCCTACTAGAATGTAAGCTGTTTCCTGAGGGCAGTGATCTTTGTGTCACTTTCTTCTGAGAAATAACAAACTGCAAACCCTCATTCACATGGTGCATGGTCAGAATGTACATTATTTGAGTCGTTTGAAAAAACCTAAGCCAAAATACAGAACAAAGTGTTGCTTAGTTAATAGTTACTAGGGCCCCTGGAACTTTAAACTGGACCTCAAAGAATTCCAACAGAAGAAGTTCTAAAGAACAAAAGCTAACAGTACCCATCACTAAATGCACAGAAAACAAGGAATGAGAGTCAGCGGAGTGAATTACAGAAGCAGATTCAGTGAGAACCAAAGACGTGGGAATTATCATATGGATCATAGATGAATGTTTAAAGAAATAAAAGAGACAATCAAAATGGATTTACAAAACTAAAAAGTAAAAAAAATAGAACTTTTAGCACTGAGAATTATAATGCTTGAAGTTAGAGACTCAGTGGGTGGGTTAAGTAGCAGGTTAGGCACAGGTAAAAGTGAACTAGAAGAAACATGCAGAAAACCATTGACAGAGACAAAGACATGAGATTAAAGCCAGGCAAGGAGTTATGATGAAAATGTCTGACATAAGTTTAACTGAAATTAGGAACAAGGCAATATTTGAAGAGATAATGGCTACAAATTTTCCAGAGTTGAGGAGGGACAGTAATCCTCATCTTCAAGAGGGAGAAATCCAAAAGGGAAATCCACATGTGGATTCATTGTAATAGACATGCCCAACACCAAAGAAAAGAGAATACAATGCATAAAGCAGTTATAGAAAAGGCAGATGAACTTTAATGGAATAACAGTTACTTATTTTGAACAAATAACTTTTCACCACAGTAATGGAAGTCAAAATACAGTGGAATGATATTTTCAAAGTACCACTAGCCTGAATGTCTACATACATTGAAAGTATCATTTAATTATAGGGGTGAAATAAAAATATCTCAGGCACATAAGAACTGAGAGTTTGCCAGCATTAAGTCTTCATGAAAGGAATTTCTAATGTGTGTACTTTGGTAAGCAGATAAGGTCTGAGATACAAGAAAGAATGATTAGCAAAGAAATGATAAATATGACAAATCCAAATGTTTATATAGGATCAGAATGGTCTGTGCCGTGAATATTTGGTAGAATTCTATAGAACTATCTGAGACTAGTGTTTTCTTTATGGTGAGATTAGTAACCACTGGTTCAATTTCCTTAATATTTATAGGAGTCCTTTTTCTTTTTCTATTGGGAATCAGTGTTAGAAATCTATAGTTTTCTAGGAATTTTTCATTTTACCTAATTTCTTAAATTTTTTGGCATATAGCTATTCATAATGTTCTCTTAGTTTTAAAATTTTCATTATTTATACTGTTTGTCACTTGTGTTCATTTTATAAAACAATTTGGTATTTCCTAATGAAACTGAACACGTGAGTGCCAAGCAATTCTACTCTCAGGTTTGTGAACTAGAGATCATGCACATTAGCTCCAGACTAACGTGTGTGAATGTGTAAGTGGGTGAATATGTTCATGGCATCACTGCTTACATTGGCCTAGAGCAGAAGACAACCTGAATAGCCAACAGTGGAATAGATAATAACACAATGGGCATGGCCATACAATACACAGCCACAAAAATGAGCAAACTACAGCTTAGTTCAGTGATATGAATAAACCAGAAACAATTTCAAGGAAGAAAAAGCAAGTTTCTTTTATATGTTTATATATTCCATTTACATAAAGCCTAAAATAAAAGGAAAACTAAACAATACTTACTGCTTAAGGATAATGCATATGTTGTAAAACCATAAAAAGACTCAAGGAAATAATTATCAACATGAAATTTTAGCATAGAGGTCATGTCTGGTTGGGAGGGAAGGAGTCACAATCAGAAAGAGGCAAATGAAAGTTTCATAGATTTTTAGTAAAATGGTTCTTAATTTGGATGGTAGATACTTTAGTGTTCACTTTTATTATTCTTTACATTGGGTACATGAAGCTTATATGTATTCATCTGTGTATATAAAATATTTGGCAATACAAATATTATTTTTAAAAAAAGAAGCACCTCCAGGGATTCCAGTGCAGGCTAAAGTTCTTGAACTGCTGGTCTTGTTCATCACATCCAGCTGCACTGCAGTCAGTGATGCACCTGGTGCAGGCCCTCCATCTGCATCCTAGAGCCTGGCCTCTTGAGGACTTTGTTTTCTTTAAGGACTTTTGACTCCTCAGTATCATCAAACTGGGTGTGATATACTGAGCATGAAAGATCAGTTGCATCAGTGACCCTGCTTGCAGCTGTGTTCTTCACCATGTGAATCGCAGCTCTCACTAAAGAGATGGTGCCATTTCCCCACCCCTTGATTCTGAGTTTGGCCCTGGACTTGCTTCGGCCATTGGTTGTTAGCAGAAGTGACACAACCAGAGGCTTGAAAAAGTGCTTGTGTGTCTATACCCACTCTTACTCCTCCCATGGCCTTGAGAACATGCCTTGGTTAGCTTTCTGCGAGATGGGGAGCATGGAAGAGAGCAGAGCCACCCAGGTCTCTGCCAAAAGATGCATTCTACATCAGCCGACTTCCAGCAACGGTCAGCCGTCTGAGTGGTGCCGACCAAGATAAAGCTGCTGGCCAGCTGGCTAACCTGCAGGTGACTGCAGTCCTGACGGGCACCAGCGGTCTGGCCCAGATGAAATGAACCCTCAATCTTATAAATGGAACAAGTGTTTACTATGGTATGCTGCTGTTTGTTAGGCAGTGTTACTGAGGAAACAACTGATTCACCCAGGTTCCTAAAAGGTAACCCTGGATTTGCCTTTCCCACTGAATTAACTGTTAAAGATAAAAGCAAGTAATGATTGAAAAACAGCATATTAAAAATCTGAGATCTCTTTGTATATAGCTTGTGATTCTTTCTTATTTATATTCCATGTTTGTTTGCCAAGAATCAGGCAGCTCTATCTGAAACTGTCGTACTCTGTTGGTGGAGATATAAAATGGTACAACCACTTTGGCAAGCACTTTGTATTTTATTTTGAAAGTTAAATATGCACTGACCATACAGCCCAGCCACTGAACTCCTAGAAGTGAAAGTATGTCTCCATAAAGACTTGTACACAGGTGTTCACAGTAGCCCCAATGGAAAACCATTTATGATGGTTAATTTTGTATATCAATTTGACTGGTCCATAGTGTAACCCAGATACCTGGTCAAACATTAGTCTGGGTGTTTCTGTGAGAATCTTCTGGATGAGATTAACATTTGGATTGGTAGACCAAGTAAAGCAGTTTGCTCTCCCGAATATGGGTGGGCCTCACCCAATCAGTTGAAGACCTGAATAGAATAAAGAAAACGGACCCTCCTGTGAATAAGAGAGAATTCTCTTGCCTGACAGCCTCTGACTGGGACATTGATTTTTTTTACTGCCTTCAGACTCCAACTGACATATTTGCTCTTCCTGAGTCTTGAGCCTATCACACTTTGGAGTGGAACTTACACCATTGGCTCTCCTGGTCTCCAGCTTGCCAATTGCAGATCTTGGGACTTGTTATCCTCTATAATCATGAGAGGCAACCCCTTAACCCTGACTAATATGCCATCAAAAAGTTCATTAACAGGTGAATGGACAAATAGTGGAATTCTCAGCAATAAAAAATAACAAACTACTGAAACCTGCAACAACAGAGATGAGTCTTTAAGACATTATATTGAATGAAAAAAGATATACACAGAAGCATTCATACTGTAGGGTTCCATTTATGTGAAATTCTAGAAAATACTATAATGTCAGAAAGCAGATCAGGGATTGCTTAAAGGTGGTGAAGAAGAATTGGTTAGAAGGAGCTCAAGGGAGACTTTTGGGGTGATGGAGATGTCCTTGATTGTGGTGACACACATTTGGAACAGACACGTGGCAAATGCAATTATAGCCATACCTTGGAGATACTGTGGGTTCAGTTACAGACCACTACTGTAAAGCAAATGTCACAATCAATGAGTCAAATGAGTTTTTTAGTTTCCCAGTGCGCATAAAAGTTACATTTACACTATACTGTAGTCTAAGTGTGCAAAAGTATTATGTGTGAAAACCAGTGTACATATACCTTAATTAAAAAAACAGTTTTCTAAAAAATATTAACCATCATCTGAGCTTTCAGTGAATCATGGTTACTGATCACTGTAACAAATATAATAAGAATGAAAAGGTTTGAAATATTACTAGAATCACTAAAATGTGACAGAGACATCAAGTGAGCAAATGCTGTTGGGAAAATGGAGTCAGGAGACTTGCAGGATGCAGGGCTGTCACACACCTTCCATTTGTTAAAATAGCAGTATCTGTGAAGTGCAATAAAACTGAGGTGCACCTGTATATATCAAGTTGATTTTATAAAAAGAATTAGCCTGCCAGGCAAGGAAATAAGCTTCTCTGATATCATATTCTTTGATACTTCAATCTGTGTCAGATGAAGTTTAAATGATCAAGAAAAATCCAAGTTTTCATTCATTCATTCATTTACTCATTGGGTCCCTATGTAGTATCTACGATGTGCCGGGCCATGGTCCGGGCAGGTCTAGTCACAGCCTGTCCGAAGCTCAGGGAGGCAATGTGGGGTGATCCTCCCTGGGCTTTCCAACCCCTTCTAGGCAGTAACACCCACAGTCCCCTCAGATGAGGACACCCACAGACGAGGAGAAAACCCCTCATCTCTGCAAGTGGCACAGTCGAGAAATGGCGTGGCATGTTAGAAGTTGGGCTGGTATTAGAACTCGGCAGATTTTTGGCTCTTGGTCTTCTACCCATTGACACCATGTTGACCCACATACAATTGCCTGGATGTCTGAGCTGAGCTTGATTTCTATATTTAACATAAACTCCAAAGGTTACTGTCTCAGTTTTGCAAATGCTAACCTAGAAGAGCAACTTCATCCTCCAAGAAGTTTTTCATTAGGGAATGCTTCCCAAGACAGTCTTTGAAGGGTGTTTAAAACAGACTCAAAGTTCACAAGGTCTTGAGTACAAATGAATAGGAAACAACTGTTTTCAACTTTAGCTGGATTGGCCAAATGGATAAATTCCAAAACACTAGTATTCTTGTCCAGTGTTTTGTGTATTGTTCAAACCAGCCACATCTCTTCCTAATAAAACCAGTAATGAAAGATACAGTCTTGCAGCCAACATTTTATAGTGGTCTTGTTTTTGTAGTAAGGGAATTCGTTTCTTAGAATGCTTCAGTAATGTTGAAATAACTTCCCAGATGTGAGAACTCATTAAAAGAGAAAAGCTTGATTATAGAATCAATAATCTGAGCTTTGTCAAATACATTATATTTAAAATTCATTTAAAATAGAAAAGTATTTCTTGTTGAGGGCTTCATGCTGCACCTCAGGTTATGCAAGAGGCACCGGCTCCTTCAAGTGCCTAACTCACACCCCAACGACGGCACGCTTCCCTGAAGAGTTTCTGAGAGGCACCATGTGGGCTCAGAGAGACCCACATGGGTGGTCAAGAGAACCACCTCTGACTGCTGGAGTCCTGGCTCTGTGACCTTGAGCAAATGACTCACCTTCTCTGTGCCTCAGCTGCTATCTGGGGGATGCCCCAGCTCGCACTGCCGATGGGAAGGGCTGAGTGCGGTGAGTGCCCGTAAGCAGCAGTGTCAGTGTTTATGTTCTTACAGACGCTTAAAGGTGGCGTCTCTGTCTGTCAGATGGTGATGATACTGTGGATCTTGCATGGTCGGTGTGAGAATTGAATTACACATTTTTGGAAAGTACCTGACCTGTTCAATAAATGAAGGTTATTTATTTGGGAAGTTTATAGCCAAGCATGTAATTGTAAAAGGAATTCATTTTGGCTGATGCTTTTAAACATAAATTTGTATCGTATGTGCTTATTTTTCATTTGGATGCAGTCATTTAAAGTGTTTTCTGAGTATCAATCTCACCACGACCCCAGGAAGTGAGTATCTCTGTTTCACAGCTGAGGAAGGGAAGCTCAGGAAGTTTGAACAAATTGTCAATACTTTCATCAGAGAACAAAAGGAGAGTGAAATTTGGGGGGTTCTGAAAATGTTCTCCCCATTGTCATCTGTGTCAGTTTTCTGTGGCTGCTGCAATGAAATATCACAAATTTTATGGCTTAAAACAACATACACTGATTATTTTATAGTTCTGGAGGTTAGAAGCTCAAAATGAGGCCCATGGAGCCAATTTCGAGGTGTCCACAGAGCTGGCTCCTTCAGGAAGCTACAGGGGAGAGCCGGCCCCTTGCCAGCTGCTGGGGGCGCCTGCGTTCCTTGACCTGCAGGCCCTCTTCTGTCCTGAAAGTCAGCGATGACTGGCCGAGCCACCAGGCCACACCGCCTGCCTCCTCCACTGCCTCCCTCAACAATCGTCCATTTTTAAAAACCTTTGATCACCCTGGCTCACCAGGCCGCCCCTTTGCCATGTCACCCAACTTGTCCCCAAACTCTGGGGATTAGAACGTGGAACTCTTTGGGAGCATTTTTCTAGCTACCCCATCATCCAAAGAACCAAATAAAGGGCAGGCCCAAAAGGGAAAGGGAGGTAGCCTACATTTCTGGAGGCCCCAAAACCTCATGATATGACCTCCTGGGAAGTCAGCTTTGTGTTTCCTTGTTTTGGTTTGCTTTGCGTTGCTTCTCATGCTCATCTGTGTTCTTGATTATTCGTTGTCAGATGAGCCACCTCCAGGTGTATAAAGTGTTATCATCATTTGTATAGGTGTTAAACACTTTTTTTATTAAGGTATCATTGATATACACTTGCATATGCTATTATAAACACAACCTAAAGGTTATTTTTTTCCTCCTTTTTCTTCCTCCTCCATTCTTTATATATTAGGTATCATATTCTGTACTCTTTGTCTATCCCTTGATTGATTTTGGGAGTAGTCGATTTGATTTTGTATCTGCTTAGTAATTAATTGTTCTACTTTCTCTACTGTGGTTTTATTACCTCTGGTGACAGCTATGACACTTTAGTAACACTTCCATCTATAGCAGTCCCTCCAAAATACACTGTAGAGATGGTTTGTGGGAGGTGAATTCTCTCAGCTTTTGCTTGTCTGGAAATTGTTTAATCCCTCCTTCAAATTAAAATGATACTCTCGCTGGGTAGAGTATTCTTGTTTTAAGGCCCTTTTGTTTCATTGCATTAAATACATCATGACACTCCCTTCTGGCCTGTAAGGTCTCTGCTGAGAAGTCTGATGATAGCCTGATGGGCTTTCCTTTGTATGTGATCTTATTTCTCTCTCTGGCTGCTTTTAAAAGTCTGTCCTTATCCTTGATCTTTGCTGTTCTAATTATTATATGTCTTGGTGTTGTCTTCCTTGGGTCCCTTGTGTTGGGACATCTGTGCACCTCCATGGCCTGAGAGACTACCTCCTTCCCCATATTGGAGAAGTTTTCAGCAATTACCTCCTCCAAGACACTTTCTATCCTTTTCTCTCTCTCTTCTTTTTCTGATATCCCTATAATGTGAATATTGTTCTGTTTGGATTGGTCACACAGTTCTCTCAATATTCTTTCATTCCTAGAAATTCCTTTTACAATTACCTGCTTGACTACAAACTTCCCAAATAAATAACCTTCATTTATTGAACAGGTCAGGTACTTTCCATAAATGTGTAATTCAATTCTCACAACCACCATGCAAGATGCACAGTATTATCACCATCTGACAGAAGGAGAAGCTGCCTTTAAGCATCTGTAAGAACCTAAGCACTGACATTGCCGCTTACGGGTGCTCACCACACTCAGCCCTTCCTATCAGTTGTGCAAGCTGGGGTCTAATTGCTCCCTCCATTCCCCAGATAGCATCTGAGGCACAGAGAAGGTGAGTCACTTGCCTAAGGTCACAGAGCCAGGACTCCAGCAGTCAGAGGTAGTTCTCTTGACTGCCCACTAGTATTGCACCTATTAAATTAGGTGTGAATATAGTGTTTTACTTATAAATGGTTTCAGTGAATATTTATTTTGATGCTCTCCAGCACTCTGTATGCCATGGAAAGTGTGGTGGGAGTCAGAGTGGGAAGAGAAATGGGGATTTAGCTGACTGCAGTTAAATACCTTCCCTTTGCAAATCTCTCCAAATACCTGACCCTGTCAACAGACAGCTTTAGCCCCATGGAAGGCCTTGGAAGGAAGCCAGTAAGTGAGCTTTGAGGCTATCCTTCTATTAGAGGGTGGGAGGGGAATGGGTGGGAGGCTGTGGTAGGGGCTTTTCCAATTCCTTTAGTCTCTTGAGGTCCCATAGAGACTACCAGTTATAATGTGCTACTTGGGGGGTGACACACACACACACACACACAAAACACATGCAAAGAAGCAGGCCTCCTAAAAAAAGGAAGAATTTGCAGATGTGTAATGTTAGACTTCTATGACAATGGAGATATGCAACACACCTTTTTTCAAACAAGCCCAGAGCCTTGCAGTCAACTGGCATTCATGTCTGTTAACTTACCTCCTTTTCATGGAAAGGGAAAAATCATTACTTAATGGTCCCAGAAGTTTAAGGTCCTATGTAGGACCTGGAGGAGGTTTTTGTCCTGAGGGTTGCCCAGAATGCCAATGTCACAGCATCCATGCATTAAAATCACACCCTCTCTCACAGGGTGCTCCTTCTTGGCCACTTAATTTTTTTTTTACCTTTTTTTTTTGGTATCATTAATCTACAATTACATAAAGAATATTATGCTTACTAGGCTCCCCCCTTCACCAAGTCCCCCCAAAAAACTCCATTACAGTCACTGTCCATCAGCGTAGTAAGATGCTGTAGAGTTACTACTTGTCTTCTCTGTGTTGCACAGCCCTCCCTGTGCCCCCACCACATTATGCATGCTAATCGTAATGCCCCCTTTCTTTTTCCCTGCCCTTATCCCTCCCTTCCCACCCCTCCTGCCCAGTCCCTTTCCCTTTGGTAACTGTTAGTCCTTTCTTGGGTTCTGTGATTCTGCTGCTGTTTTGTTCCTTCAGTTTTTCTTTGTTCTTATACTCCACATATGAGTGAAATCATTTGGTACTTGTCTTTCTCCACCTGGCTTATTTCACTGAGCATAATACCCTCTAGCTCCATCCATGTTGTTACAAATGGTAGGATCTGTTTTTTTCTTATGGCTGAATAATATTCCATTGTGTATATATATCACATCTTCTTTATCCATTCATCTACTGATGGACACTTAGGTTGCTTCCATTTCTTGGCTATTGTAAATAGTGCTGTGAATAAACATAGGGGTGCATCTGTGTTGGGAGCCGGGGCTATGTCCCTTCCCCCACGTCTGAACGCAGCATGGGAAAGCACAAGCTTGAGAGCAACCGGTGCAGTCCTTGGAAGTTATCTGCTCACAAAAACATATCTTGTCCTTGAAGATGAGCCAAGACTCCTCGCTCTGAAAATAGGGAGACCTTGAGGATGTGTGAAAACACCTCCCCGCCAGCGCCACCTAAGGTCCAATTATCTCCTGACCCACCCCTTACTTGCTACTTGTATAAATTGAGCCTGTAAACAATAAACTTTGCCAGCTTGATCAGACACCCTGTCTTGCTGGTCGTTCTTTGTGTCCCTTGCTTGTTCATTTCTGCAGGCGTCTCCGGCTACACTCCACGTTAATCCCGCGGGTCGGGACAACTGGCGCCCAACGTGGGGCCCCCCGGGACTCCTGCTGAAACGTCTGCTCGGAAGCCCTGGCCAGGCATTCATTTGAGTCACCGCACGGGTATTGACCTGATGTCGACTCTGCATGGAGAAGGATCACTGCGGCTCACCCGTCCGTAACACAGATCCTTGAGAGGTGAGTAGACGAATTCCCCAAGCAAGATTCCAGACAACCTCTTGGGTGTTCAGCAGTCCATTTGATCTTATCACTTTCCTCCAGTTTGCTGCCGCGATTTATTCCTTGTTTTGTTCACTGGCCGTTCCTCTCTGAAAACCTTGTGTTTACTTTGGGCTAAAGGTCGTCCACCTCGAAGGCATACCCAGGGGACTCCGACTCCAGAGTCCCTGCCCTAGAGGGTCCGAGCAGGCGGATTGTACCTGCCGACTGTCCTACGTAAACAAGGGCTCGTCAGAGCTGACGAGAGTGGCTCCAGTGTTTCAGGACATTGATGTAGTTGCGGCTACATTGGAGGAAAAGTTTCAAATTTATACAGTGCAAGGGTTGCGGCCACAGTGATGGGCAACTCTCTGAACTCCCATGAGGTTTTCCTTACTGGACTCAAGGAGTCCCTCAGGACACGAGGAATTAGGGTTAAAAGAAAAGACCTTAGGTATTTTTTTACTTTTATCCATGAGACTTGTCCATGGTTTCCCCTAGAGGGCACTATTGATCACAAACAGTGGAAAAGAGTTGGTGATGCCCTTCAAGATTTTTATCGGACCTTTGGCCCTGAAAAGGTTCCCGTCTCAGCCTTTTCATATTGGAACCTTATTCATGACGTCCTTGAGGTTCATTCACAAGATCCTGACATTAAAACTATAATCAAAACAGGAGAAAAAGCTCTCAGAGAGGACTCCCGACCGCCCTCTGCCTGCCCTTCTGTAGCCGTAGATATTCCTGATGAACCCATAACCCATACTGACAAATCCCCCGAATCTCAACCAGACACAGAATCTCCAAATACCCATGATAAAATTGATACCCAGGACATAGCTGATCCCCCTAAGATTCCAAATATTTATCCTGCACTTACGTCCTTTAAATCGCAAACTGAAGAACCCCTAGAAAATCAGACCATCCCTTGCCAGGCTGAAAGAGACCCCTGGCGCCCTACAGCGCCACCCTTTTATAATACCACCTACATAGGTTATAGACCCCCTCCGTATAATCCCACTCTTCCAAAAGGCGCCCCCATACCTCAAAATCCTACTCTAGAAGTACTTCATAACTTATCTTCTTCCACTGACCCCATCAGGCAAGTAAAACTTTCTCTAATTAAAGAAGTCTCTTCGCTTAAAGAGATACTACAACAAAAGCGTGAACATGTTCAGCTCGTTAAAGAGATTAAAGCCCTTGACTCAGAGCTCACTTCACTACATTCTGCGCATGCTTCGTCGCTTCCTAAAAAACCCACGAAGAATGCGAAACCTAAAAACCCAGTTTTAGCCTTTCCAGTCACCCGCGGCCGCCCGCTCGTCCGTGGTCGCCGCCCAGAGACCCCCCCAGAAGTCGTAGGAGAGAGTGAGGATGAAAATGCCCCCGATTCTCAAGATCCAGATATTTCAGACCAGGAACAAAACCCCGAGGGAGAGCCCTCAGACCATGAAGAGCCCAATACCAACATAAGAGATCCAGTTAAAGCCCAAAAATATCACCGCCTGAATCTTAAACATTTAAAAGACTTAAAGGCAGCCGTCACCAATTACGGCCCCGCAGCTCCTTTCACATTAGCATTAATTGAAAGCCTGAGTGATCGGTGGCTAATCCCTAATGACTGGCTTTCCCTAGCCCGAGCTGCTTTGTCAGGAGGAGAGTATGTCTTATGGCGTACTGATTTTGTTGAGAACTGCCGTGAGACCGCGCAGCGCAATAGTGAAAGTAAAACCTCCCGCTCATGGACAAGAGATAAGCTTCTCGGCCGAAGTCCCTATGAAACAAACGAAGCCCAAGCTGCCTTCCCCCCAGGTCTCCTAGCTCAGGTCCAAAATGCAGCCCTTAAGGCATGGCGACGCCTCCCTCCTAAAGGCTCCGCCACTACCTCCCTAGCAAAAATCCGCCAAGGACCTGATGAACCTTACAGTGATTTCATTAGTCGCCTAACTGATGCTGCCGAGCGGCTAGTTGGGGGAGGAGAAACAGAAAGTGCCTTTGTTAAACACCTAGCTTATGAAAATGCTAATCCGTCCTGCCAAGAAACCATAAGACCGCATCGCTGTGGCAGTCTCACTGATTATATTAAACTCTGTTCAGGCATAGGTACCTCCCATGCAATTGGATTAGCCATAGGAATGGCACTTAAAGACATCAAAATAGATAATAATAAACAAAAAACCTGCTTTAATTGTAAACAACCAGGACATTTTGCTCGCCAATGCCAGGCAGAGACTCAGCCTCACCCACCTCGCACTTCCCTGCCTCATACACCCCTGCCTCGTGCTCCCCCCAAAACCCTATGCCCTCGATGTCGGCGTGGTTTCCATTGGGCTAATGAATGCCGCTCTAAAACGACTATTGAAGGTACCCCCCTTCCACCACTCCAGGGAAACATCGAGGTTTAGATCTTCTCACAGCAGAACAGGGAGGTATCTGTTTAGCCTTACAGGAAAAATGCTGCTTCTATGCCAATAAGTCCGGCATTGTTCGAGATAAAATAAAGATTCTCCAAGAAGATCTCGAGAGAAGAAGGAAAGAACTTCAGAACAACCCTCTTTGGACAGGACTAAATGGACTCCTCCCATACCTCCTTCCTATATTAGGCCCCCTTTTAGGATTACTACTAGTACTTTCTTTCGGCCCCTGGGCTTTTCAAAAACTTACAATGTTAATCAAACAGCAAATTGACTCCCTCGTAGCAAAACCCATACAAGTTCATTATCACCGCCTTGCTTTAGCTGACCAAGGTGTGAATCTTTACATAGAGCCCTGAGCTGGCGACAAAATAAACCAGGAACGAGCTATGTCAAGGTTTCTTGTCCTGTCCCTTGACAACATCTCTGGGCAATTAAGGCGGGTAGTCAATGACGGGTAATTAAGAGGTTGTACCTGCAGAAATACAGGACAGACATAAGACCTCTGATAAAAATAACAGGGGCCGATCTAATACTGGGGCAAGCTCCTATTTATGTAGGCCGATCCAGTATTAGGGCAAGCTCCCCTGAAGATATCAGGCCGACTCCAAAAAGAGGCAAGCTCCTGAAAAACAGAGGCCAGGTACAAAACCTCTAAACCTAAGACAGGCACCGTCTACCCAGTAGATAAAAAGCTCCAAGTTCCTGTTCCAATCCCTCCTAACTCATCCAACAAGCCTTAAGAGACCTGCATTATTTGAAATTGCAGACGGCTCCCCCACTTGTAAATCATAAGATCTAAAGTCAAGTATGGTAGCCAGTGACGGGTAAGATATGGTTGAATAGTAAATACCAACCTAAGACAGGGAGTGGTCGACAGAGGACTATGCCCCCATGACGGGTAAGGATTTACTTCAACCGTACAACCTAAGACAGGCACATACCTTGACCCAGTCTGAGTTAGGCTGGTTATTTTATTAAAGAAAAAAGGGGGAGATGTTGGGAGCCGGGGCTATGTCCCTTCCCCCACGTCTGAACGCAGCATGGGAAAGCACAAGCTTGAGAGCAACCGGTGCAGTCCTTGGAAGTTATCTGCTCACAAAAACATATCTTGTCCTTGAAGATGAGCCAAGACTCCTCGCTCTGAAAATAGGGAGACCTTGAGGATGTGTGAAAACACCTCCCCGCCAGCGCCACCTAAGGTCCAATTATCTCCTGACCCACCCCTTACTTGCTACTTGTATAAATTGAGCCTGTAAACAATAAACTTTGCCAGCTTGATCAGACACCCTGTCTTGCTGGTCGTTCTTTGTGTCCCTTGCTTGTTCATTTCTGCAGGCGTCTCCGGCTACACTCCACGTTAATCCCTACCATAATTGCACATGGTAGGAATGTATGGCTATTCCTGCTCCTGCTGTTCCTGTGGCCACTGCAGTAGTAATCCCGAGGCCTACTAGGAGCGGAATAAGCTGGATGGCTCTTTTATAGCGGGGATGCCCTGCAATATACTCAAGGCTGGGTATGGGGATAGGTTCTTCTCCTGGGATAATATCAATATCTGGGAGAATACTGGCTTGTACACATAACCCAGTCCAATTTGAGGGTAAGGCAGTGAAGGCTAGGTTTCCTCCACAGATAAAAACTTGTCCAATAGCGGGGCAGATAGCTGAGGAATAATTAGAAACTTGGGAGCAATTTGTGAAAGCGGCAAATCCTACATTCACGTCATCACCATTATTCTGGGGCTGCTTTTGTATGCATAGGGATGTGTTAAATCCTACAGGCTGTACTCTAAAGGGTGAGTTAATCCCTCCTCCCCGTCTCCCACTTTACAGAGTGCCTCTGACGCCATCTGGTTAAGTTTGGGACCACAGCCGTTACCATGCAGGAGAGCCAAGCTGACAGGAAGTAGAGAGAAACTAGGGACTAGGGGCAGGGGACCCACCCTTAGTTTGGGTGGGATTGGTATGCAATGAACTGACTTCATAATCATCACAGAGTAACAATCAGGGGCCAGCCTCCTCCTTGGTCTGGGGCTGCTGCTGCTCAGGGCCCCTGTCAGAAGTGGGGTAGAGCCAAGGAACAGGACACATCACCCCTGGGCCACTCCCAGATTGAATGCTCTGTGGTTACAGCAGCTCTGCCCTTCTCTGAAGGTCTCAAATGCTTACACCTGTTCTCTTCAGAGCTGCCCCAGGAAGGATAAAGATGGTAAGAGAAAGGTACCTGCACATGGAGGGAGGTGCCTGGGGCCCTGTGAATAAACATAGGGGTGCATCTGTCTTTTTCAAACTGGGCTGCTGTATTCTTAGGGTAAATTCCTAGAAGTTGGCCACTTAATTTTGTACTAAAAATATGTATACTCAAATCTGCCCTTTCATATCTGATATTTAAAGTACCTAGTTTATTAGAGAAACTATAGAAAAGTAAAATAAAATTCATCTGTAATCCCAGAAATAACATTGTTATTTCATTCTGGTTTTCCTTTAGGATGTATAATTCATAAACAAAACTGTTTCATTCAGACTTGCCTAGTCTTGCCCTGCTAAGCCAGGAGCACTGCCCCCATGAGCAGAGAGGTGGGCCTTCTGGAGGAAGCTGCTCGACAGGCCACCTGTGGGATGGTGGCTAGCTTGGGCTTTCCATGGGAGCAGGGCCTCTGAGCAGAGCGGGCGGCACAGATGTATCCCTAGAGCTTAATACCTAAGTGTGGACATTTCACCAGGAGGCCAGGCCTGTGATTTATAGAGAGGCCACCAAATGCAAAGCCCATGAGGCCTTTGGCCCAGGGCTCTGCAGCAAACTGAGGGTGGCCCTGCCGGAGGGCTCTTGCTGCCGGGACACACAGTGCTTTCTTTCTTTCTTTCTTTCTTTGTTTTTTAATGATAATAGGAATTGACCTTTATTCTTTTTTTTTTAATTTTATTTTGGTATCCTTAATCTACAATTACATGAAGGACATTATTTTCACTAGGCTCCCCCCTTCACCAAGTCCCCCCCGCATTCCCCATTAGTCACTGTCCAACAGTGTAGTGAGATGCTGTAAAATCACTACTTGTTTTCTCTGTGTTGCACAGCTCTTCCCATGCCTCCCCCACATACTTGCCAATCATAAGGCCCCCTTTCTTCTTCCCCCAACTTCTCCCTCCCTTCCCACCCATCCTCCCCAGTCCCTTTCCCTTTGGTAACTGTTAGTCCATTCTTGGGTTCTGTGCTTCTGCTGCTGTTTTGTTCCTTCAGTTTTCTTTTGTTCTTATACTCTACATATGAGTGAAATCATTTGGTACTTGTCTTTCTCCACCTGGCTTATTTCACTGAGCATAATACCCTCTAGCTCCATCCATGTTGTTGCAAATGGTAGGATCTGTTTTTTTCTTATAGCTAAGTAATATTCCATTGTGTATATGTACCACATCTTTTTTATCCACTCATCTACCAATGGACATTTTGGTTGCTTCCATATCTTGGCTATTGTAAATAGTGCAGTGATAAAAATAGGAGTGCATCTGTCTTTTTCAAACTGGAGTGTTGCATTCTTAGGGTAAATTCCTACAAGTGGAATTCCTGGGTCAAATGGTATTTCTATTTTGAGCATTTTGAGGAACCTCCATACTGCTTTCCACAATCGTTGAACTAATTTACATTCTCACCAGCAGTGTAGGAGGGTTCCCCTTTCTCCACAACCTTGCCAACATTTGTTGTTGTTTGTCTTTTGGATGGTAGCCATCCTAACTGGTGTGAGATGATATCTCATTGTGGTTTTAATTTGCACTTCTCTGATGACAAGAGATGTGGAGCATCTTCTCATGTGTCTGTTGGCCATCTGAATTTCTTCTTTAGAGAACTGTCTATTCAGCTCCTCTGCCCATTTTTTATTTGGATTATTTGTTTTTTGTTTGTTGAGGTGTGTGAGCTCTTTATATATTTTGGATGTCAACCCTTTGTCGGATCTGTCATTTATGAATATATTCTCCCATACTGTAGGATACCTTTTTGTTCTATTGATGGTGTCCTTTGCTGTACAGAAGCTGTTCAGCTTGATGTAGTCCCATTTGTTCATTTTTCCTTTTGTTTCCCTTGCCCAGGGAGATATGTTCAAGAAGAGGTCACTCATGTTTATGTCTAAGAGATTTTGCCTATGTTTTTTCCTAAGAGTTTTATGGTTTTACGGTTTACATTCAAGTCTTTGACCCATTTCGAATTTACTTTTGTGTATGGGGTTAGACAGTGATCCAGTTTCATTCTCCTACATGTAGCTGTCCAGTTTTGCCAGCACCATCTGTTGAAGGACTGTCATTTCCCCATTGTATGTCCATGGCCCCTTTATCGAATATTATTTGACCATATATGTTTGGGTTAATGTTTGGAGTCTCTATTCTGTTCCATTGGTCTGTGGCTCTGTTCTTGTACCAATACCAAATTGTTTTGATTACTGTGGCTTTGTAGTAGAACTTGAAGGTGGGGAGTGAGATCCCTCCCACTTTATTCTTCCTTCTCAGGATTGCTTTAGCTATTCGGGGTCTTTGTTGTTTCCATATGAATTTTTGAACTATTTGTTCCAGTTCATTGAAGAATGCTGTTGGTAATTGGTAGGGATTGCATCGGATCTGTATATTGCTTTGGGCAGGATGGCCGTTTTGATGATATTAATTCTTCCTAGCCAGGAGCATGGGATGAATTTCCATTTGTTAGTGACCTCTTTAATTTCTCATAAGAGTGTCTTATAGTTTTCAGAGTATAGGTCTTTCACTTCCTTGGTTAGGTTTATTCCTAGGTATTTTATTCTTTTTGATGCTATTGTGAATTGAATTGTTTTCCTGATTTCTCTTTCTATTAGTTTATTGTTAGGGTACAGGAAAGCCACAGATTTCTGTGTGTTAATTTTGTATTCTGCAACTTTGCTGTATTCCAATATTAGTTCTAGTAGTTTCGGATGGAGTCTTTAGGGTTTTTTATGTACAATATCATGTCATCTGCAAATAGTGACAGTTTGACTTCTTCTTTACCAATCTGGATTCCTTGTATTTCTTTGTTTTGTCTAATTGCTGTGGCTAGGACCTCCAGTACTATGTTGAATAACAGTGGGGAGAGTGGGCATCCCTGTCTTGTTCCCGACCTCAGAGGAAAAGCTTTCAGCTCCTCGGTGATCAGTATGATGTTGACTGTGGGTTTATCATATATGGCCTTTATTATGTTGAGGTACTTACCCTCTATACCCATTTTGTTGAGAGTTTTTATCATGAATGGACCTTGAATTTTGTCGAATGCTTTTTCAGCATCTATGGAGATGATCGTGTGGTTTTTGTCTTTCTTTTTATTGATGTGGTGGATGATGTTGATGGATTTTCGAACGTTCTACCATCCTTGCATCCCTGGGATGAATCCCACTTGGTCATGGTGTGTGATCCTTTTGATGTATTTTTGAATTCAGTTTGCTAATATGTTGTTGAGTATTTTTGCATCTACGTTCATCAGGGATATTGGTCTGTAGTTTTCGTTTTTGGTGGGGGTCTTTGCCTTGTTTTGGTATTAGGGTGATGTTGGCTTTGAATGAGTTTGGGAGTATTCCCTCCTCTTCTATTTTTTGGAAAACTTTAAGGAGAATGGGTATTATGTCTTATCTGTATGTCTGATAAAAGTCTGAGGTAAATCCATCTGGCCCGGGGGTTTTGTTCTTTGGTAGTCTTTTGATTACCGCTTCAATTTCATTGCTGGTAATTGGTCTGTTTAGATTTTCTGTTTCTTTCTGGGTCAGTCTTGGATGGTTGTATTTTTCTAGGAAGTTGTCCATTTCTCCTAGGTTTTCCAGCTTGTTAGCATATAGGTTTTCATAGTACTCTCTAATTATTCTTGGTATTTCTGTGGGGTCCGTCGGGATTTTTCCTTTCTCTTTTCTTATTCTGTTGATGTGTGTTGACTCTCTTTTCCTCTTATTAAGTCTGGCTAGAGGCTTATCTATTTTGTTTACTTTCTGGAAGAACCAGCTCTTGGTTTCATTGACTTTTGCTATTGTTTTATTCTTCTCAATTTTATTTATTTCTTCTCTGATCTTTATTATGTCCCTCCTTCTGCTGACCTTAGGCCTTATTTGTTCTTCTTTTTCCAATTTTGATAATTGTGACATTAGACTATTCATTTGGGATTATTCTTCCTTCTTTAAATATGCCTGGATTGCTATATACTTTCCTCTTAAGACTGCTTTTACTGTATCCCACAATAGTTGGGGCTTTGTGTTGTTGTTGTCATTTGTTTCCATATATTGCTGGATCTCCATTTTAATTTGGTCATTGATCCATTGATTATTTAGGAGCATGTTGTTAAGCCTCCATGTGTTTATGAGCCTTTTTGCTTTCTTTGTACAGTTTATTTCTAGTTTTATGCCTTTGTGGTCTGAATAGGTGGTTGGTAGGATTTCAATCTTTTGGAATTTACTGAGGCTCTTTTTGTGGCCTAGTATGTGGTCTATTCTGGAGAATGTTCCATGTGCACTTGAGAAGAATGTGTCTCCTGTTTCTTTTGGATGTAGAGTTCTATAGATGTCTATTAGGTCCATCTGTTCTAGTGTGTTGTTCAGTGCCTCTGTGTCCTTACTTATTTTCTGTCTGGTGGATCTGTCCTTTGGAGTGAGTAGTGTGTTGAAGTCTCCCAAAATGCATGCATTGCATTCTATTTCCTCCTTTAATTCTGTTAGTATTTGTTTCACATATGTTAGTGCTCCTGTATTGGGTGCATATATATTTATAATGGTTATATCCTCTTGTTGGACTGATCCCTTTATCATTATGTAATGTCCTTCTTAATCTTTTGTTACTTTCTTTATTTTGAAGTCTATTTTGTCTGATACTAGAATTGCAACACCTGCTTTTTTCTCTCTGTTGTTTGCATGAAATATGTTTTTCCATCCCTTGACTTTAAGTCTGTGCATGTCTTTCGGTTTGATGTGAGTCTCTTGTAAGCAGCATATGAATGGGTCTTGCTTTTTTATCCATTCTATTACTCTGTGTCTTTTGATTGGCGCATTCAGTCCATTTACATTTAGGGTGATTATTGAAAGGTATGTACTTATTGCCATTGCAGGCTTAAGTTTGTGGTTACTAAAGGTTCAAGGTTAGCTTCTTTACTGTCTTACTGTCTAACTTAACTTGCTTATTGAGCTATTATAAACAAGGTCTGATGATTCTTTATTTCTCTCCCTTCTTATTCCTCCTCCTCCATTCTTCATATGTTGGGTGTTTTGTTCTGTGCTCTTTTTAGGAGTGCTCCCATCTAGAGCAGTCCCTGTAAGATGCCTTGTAGAGGTGGTTTGTGGGAGGCAAATTCCCTCAACTTTTGCTTGTCTGGGAATTGTTTAATCCCTCCTTCATATTTACATGATAATCGTGCTGGATACAGTATTCTTGGTTTGAGGCCCTTCTGTTTCATTGCATTAAGTATATCATGCCATTCTCTTCTGGCCTGTAAAGTTTCTGTTGAGAAGTCTGATGATAGCCTGATGGGTTTTCCTTTATAGGTGACCTTTTTTTTCATCTCTGGCTGCCTTTAATACTCTGTCCTTGTCTTTGATCTTTGCCATTTTAATTATTATGTGTCTTGGTGTTGCCCTCCTTGGATCCCTTGTCATGGGAGTTCTGTGTACCTCTGTGGTCTGAGAGGCCATTTCCTCCCCTAGTTTGGGGAATTTTTCAACAATTATTTCTTCAAAGACACTTTCTATCCCTTTTTCTCTCTTCTTCTTATTCTGGTACCCCTATAATGCAGATATTGTTCCATTTCGATTGGTCACACAGTTCTCTTAATATTCTTTCTTTCTTGGAGATCCTTTTATCTCTTTCTGCATCAGCTTCTTTGTGTTCCTGTTCTGTTTTCTCGTCCATTAATGGTCCCTTGCGTCTTGTCCATTCTGCTTTGAAGTCCTCCCAGAGATTGTTTTATTTCTGTATTCTCCCTCCTTTGTTCTTCAATATTTCTCTGCAAGTCCATCAGCATGGTTATGACTTTTGTTTTGAATTCTTTTTCAGGGAGATTGGTTAAGTCTCTCTCTCCAGGTTCCTTCTCAGGGGAAGATGTAGAAGATGTCGAAGATGTCTGGGTTAGTCTTGTCTGGATCAAATTTTTTTGCCTTTTCATGTTGATAGGTGCAGTGGTATGCTTTGGACTCATCTGTCAGCTGGGAGAGCCAAGACTTTTTCCACTTGCTTCTGGCCTTTCTTTACTGGGACAACTGCGACCCCTAGTGGCTTGTGTTGGGCAGTTGTGTATAGGCTGGGTCTCTGTGTCTTGCCTGGCTGGTATGGGGGAAACTCCCTTGCTGTGGGCGTGGCCAGCCTCAGGCTGCTGCTCTGCTATGGCGTGTCCCTGGAGGGGTAATGGACGGGGACTGTTTGGCTGTTTACCTCCATGAGGGGGTCTCAGAGCTGTTGCCCAGGGGGTTAGTGCACCCGGAGTTCCCTGGAATTTCCAGCTGCTGGACTGTGACCTGGGATGCTTCTGCCCAGTTGTGGGGTCCCTGTCTCTTTAAGACTTTCAAAAAGCACTCGCTTTTCTTAGTCCCAGAGGCGCCGGCTGTGGGACCCGCTCACAGGTCTTACTGTCCTGCTTCCCTTGTTTCCAGCACCCCATGTATGCACTGTGTGTCTGCGCTCTGGTGTGGATGGCTAGGGCTGGGTGTTTAGCGTTCCTGGGCTCCCTCTCCCTCCCCGCTCCAAGTCTTCTCCTCCTGCCGGGAGCTGGGGTGAGGGGCCTTGGGTCCCGCCAGGCTGCAGCTTGTATCTTACCTCTTTCACCAGGTGCTGGGTTCTCGCAGGTGTGGATGTAGTCTGGCTATTGTCCTGTGTCTTCTGGTCTCTCTTTTAGGGATAGTTGCATTTGTTGTATCTTCAAAAATATATACGTTTTTGGGAGGAGATTCCCACTGTCCTACTCATGCCACCATCTTGGCTCCACCCCCTCACAGTGTACTTTCTTGCAGGAACAGGTAAAGCAGGCCTTCCTTGCCGTCCAGGTAGGAACTTCTAAAAATAGCGGGGCAGGGATTGCTCAGGTGGAAAGTGGACCCTGGTCCTCATGCTTTGTACTGCAACTAACGCAAAACCACCAGAGAAAGCCCTCGGGGGATGCATATGGCCCACGAGTCTTTGGCTTGTGATCTCTACTTTTTTTTTAGTAACCTTTTTATTGAAGTGTAGTAAGCATGCGCAAATTAATAAAGCCATTAAAAACTTTGTTTTAAAATACAAAATATCCATAGTATTTTGGTTTCTTATTTTAAGTGTGACCTCAAAAAAGTTTTTCTTAGAGTTAAAGTTAACTTTCAAAAATGAAATGGCTTTTTTAAAGATTATGAAGGCAATATAAACTCAGTTTAGAGAAATCAGAAACTAAGGGCAAGTATAAAGAAGTGACCTTTAAGCTGGAGACACCCGAAGGGTGTTAGAACATAAAATAAAGAACCTGACAAAGGAGGTCAGTCTCTGATCTGGTGAAGGAACCTGTATTTGGTGTAGAGAGTCAGTAATGCAAGTTTCTGGGCCCCTCTGAATCGGCTGACGGCAGCCTAAAGGCTGAGTCAGGGGTCCTGTGGCGCGGAGGTGGGAGGTTCCTGAGCCTGTCATCAGGGTTTGTTGGGAGGCCGAGGGGTAAAGCCAGCTGGGACAAGGCCCTAGTCAGTCAGGTGTGCTCAGCAGGCTTCCCAAGCCGAGCGGCGCTGTTTCCCCTGGACAGCTGCTCCTGTTACAAAGACCTTTCTTTTGGACTTCCCCAATCTTTCACCCATTTGGTGTCAAAAGAGCTGAGTGCGTCCCTCCCAGGCAGCCTTTCAGGCACCAGACGTGATGATTTCTCTCCTCTTCAGCCTGGTGATGCAGCCCCCCAACAATATCCCCTCTGGTCTCCAGGCCTCCTCTAAAGTAGTTCTAGCATAGAAATCACTTTCAGACGCACCCCTTATTCCACCATCATCAAGTGGGGGTCAACTAGGGTGGAGGGTACATGGGAGGGCCCGTGGCTGCACCACAGGGCTGAGCGCTCACTTGCCTTCGCTACACCCTCACACTGAGGTGCAGATGAGCTACCAGCTCAGTTTCTCCCTGTGCGCCTGCCAAGCCATCATGCTTCCAGGGCTGATTTTCAGACCTCAGTACAGGTTCTTACTTTGATCACTACATAGATGTATTTAGGTGGATTCAGCCCAACAACTCAGGATGGCAGGACGCTTGGGGTCTCTCTGAGTCTCCTGTTCTCTCACCCTGTTATCGATCTATTTAACAAACATAGTTTCTGTTTCCTCATCCACATTATGGATACAAATGCAGAGGAAGCAGGAATGCTGCTTTTAAGGCAGGTAGTGCAAAATGCCCGTCCTGTCCAAAATACTGCCTCCTCTGTGAGGCTGCCTACAGCTGCCTGTGATGTCCACATCCTAGTCCCTGAAACTGAGAATGCTACCTGCAAAGGCAAAAGGAAGTTTGCAGACGGGACTATGTGGAGGGTCTTGCAATGGAGGGATCATCCTGGGTCACTGAGCCTGCCTACCTGCAAACATCAGTGTCCTTATGGGGGAACAGAGGGCGACTTGATGAGCGGAGGTATGATGGCAGTGTGGCCTGGAGCAGACAGCAAGTGGAGCCATGAGGCCAGGAGCTGGGGATGCCTCAGCCTCTGGAGGCAGAAGGCACAGGGACTGGGCTCCCTGGGAGCCTCTGGAAGGAGCCAGCCTTGCCAAGAGCTTGACTTCAGGCCAGTGAAACTGATCTCAGCCCTCTGGCCTCCAGAGCTGTGTGAGAATGACTTTGTGTTGTCTCAAGCCCATAAGGCTAGGCTGGTCTGTTACAGCAGCCACAGGACTAACACTGCCACCGAGGCTGCAGACGCTAATTCAGCCATGGTCCCCCAGGCATGGAGGTGGGCGGCCCTGTCTCCAACTGGCCCACCAGCATATCTTGTGGCAGCCAGTCTGGCACTGGCTGAAATTCAAGTACAGTGTTACTTTTTACTTCTGTCTTTTTCACCCCTTGATGGACAACCACAATTGGCCCCTGATGCTTCCTCAGCTTGCTATTCCCTTAGACACTATGTCTATTACCAAAGTCCATTTAGAATTAAATATAGAGATAATAATGTAAGTCAAACTGAAGATTTGGTACTTTTGCAATGTTTTTTATTCATGAGAAGATATGTATATGTATATATATATATATATACACATACATATATATATTTCCTTTTCAATTGACTTTGTTGGTATACAAACAACATATGGTAAAATAATCTATCTTAAGGGTGTAGTTTAATGAATTTTGAAGTGTTTATCAGTGTATATTCAAGTATATACTTGTGTAACCACCACCACAGTTCAGATATAGACCTTTGCATCTCGCCAATAGGTTTCCTTGTCTTCTGCGGTGGCCCTTTCAGCAGTCACTGATCTGCCTGTGGTCAGTGTAACATCTTGGTATATTGCGCATTTAATACGTTTGTAATCTTTAAGAGAATTTGGGATGTTAGGGAGTCTGACAAAATAGGCTTGTAATTTCTATGTAAAATGTATAACAATTTTAGACCTGTAATTTTTAAGTTAGAAGATTTGACAGCACTTAAGTTTGAAACAATGTTGGAATATATACAAGAATTTACAAGTTCCTATACTTATAACTTCAATTTATTATATTTTTAGAGAGTTGTTTAAAGTTGTAAAGTTTTGTCAGTTAGGTTGCACCATTCAGACATTTGAAAAATTCAGGAAGAAAAATGAATATGTTAAATTTATAAATGCAGTTCAAAATGTTGAGAAGAATTTTATTAAAATGGACTTATTTTTAAGAGTTCAATTGATTCAACTAATTAAAGGTGGCCATTCTTATTATATATATAATATATATTATGTGAAGTTTGCTGGTTTTATACATAGTATAACAAGATTTGAACAATGAACATAAAAGCTAAAGGAAAACAAGGTTTTTTATTTTGAACTTAAATAATGAAATATTAATTTGAAATCTAAGAAGCTGTACATTTCTTTCTGTACAGTAAAGTCCCCCGAGCTCATTAAAAAATAAACAAACCCCACACACAGTGACTCATTCATTCTTACCTCTTTAGTTTATATAGTGCTGGCCATCTCACACACTTAACAGCTAATAATCGCATACAGGCCTTTGCGATCTCTCACTACGCCAGCTGTCCCCGACTTCGGAGGTGAGGTGGGGGAGAGCCGACATCGTGATAATGTCGTCATGGGAGTGAACATGGCAAGAGGAACCTTCAGACTTGCGCTCAGACCTGTGATATTAGTGTTGGATTTTTCTTAAGGAAAAAAACAGTCTTCCTTCCCAGTCCACATTGCCCTTCTGCAGGTGGTTCTGTTCTTGGCCCACGGCACAACACCCTCGTGCCATCACCCGGGAACCCGGCAGGTCCCACTCTGAGAGAGAAGATCTGTTTTCATCGTGCCCTTGGCCAGCAGCAGGCGCTCCACAGGGCGGGCGACCACGCGTAATCAGCCAGCAGCCTGCCCCTGCGACAAAGGGCCTGGAACGCGATTGGCCTCTTGGTTTGTCTGGGTAGGGCCCTAAATGCCTTATGGACAAACCTGAGAGGACAATGAGGAGGAACGGAGCCACATCTCCACCCCCACACACTTCCACACACCCGCAGACTCGAGATAAATGCTGAAAGGTAGGTGGGGATGTGCTTTCTGAAAGTTTTTTGAGGATCTTGGAAATAACACTTTTAGGTTAGGGATGCCTTTAGAGCCATTCTGCTTTATTCCATCACAGGTGAGCCCATTGCTTGTGTTTGGGCCACCAGCACTCCACGAGTCTCCCAAGACACCGTAAGTCAGGGGTGACAGGATCCCCAGGGGGAGCCGCATGGGCGCCCATATGTGGTGGTCCCACGCTCCCTTCCTCCATGACTTCTGTTTCTTGTCCACCTGGAGTGCCCACCTGCTGCCCCCTCCTGTCCCTGTTGGCTGTGGTGGATTAAGCGTTTTCTTCAGGTTTACTATAAAAATGTATACACTTCCTCTGAACTTAGGTCAGAGAATGACTGACTTTTAAGAGTTCTATTTTTCTGTTTATTTTGCTTTAAACTTTCAGGAAAAATTAGAAGGAAGTGACCTCCTATATTCCACAAATGAATCTCTGGCTCCGCATCTGGAAGCTCCAGCCCAGCGGAGGCCCTTGGAGACTGTCTGCCCTAATGGCCCATATTGTGGGTATGCTCTGCAGTCCTGGGGGGAAGCAGAGATGTCAGGCCTACTTTGCATGCATCACATGCATGTTCATGCTGCACACAGATGGAGGGACAGTGCCAGTGTCTCAGAGAAAGGTGAGCTGTTGGTGCCTACATCCTGTTTACTGAGTGGATTATTAGCTCCTTAGGATCTACTAGAGGGTCTTGTAGAGGTTGCAAGTTTTGATCCAATGGCCTGGATGTGTTTGGCGTTTAGCAAGCCCACGGCGTTTAGCAAGATGGGCTTTCTTATTCATTCAATATTCAGCACATATTTATTGAGGACTTATTCAATGCACACTAAACCGTTTAAAGAACTGTAAACCATTTTTGTTTTCCCCATTAAAAAAGGTAAGGAAAACACATAAAATCGCTCAAAGAAGGTTCCAAGTCAGGGACAACATTATCTTTCTCGGGTCTGTTCAGAGCTTGCCCACCTGACTTCCTTTAGGGCCAGCACTCAACGGGAAGGTTGTCAGCAGGGCTAGGCAGCTGCATGGGCAGAGCCGTGGCGACCTGCTTTCCCTGCCGCCTTTCCTGTGGTCTCCTTCACTTCCACCAGCAATGATTTTAGAGTGAATAATGACAAGAAGGAGGATGGGCAGTGGTGACATGAGAAGGAAGAAGGAGAGGGAGCCTTTTGGAATGAAAAAAACATTCCGATTCTTGCCCTGGTGGTGCTTGCCTCGGTGTGCTCAGATTCACCAAGCGGTATACTGAGGCATGGTGTCCTGTGTGTGCGGCTTAGTTCAGTTTAAAACCTTTTTTTTCTGACTTTTGAACAAAATACAAAATTCTAATTGTGGTAAAATACATGTAACATAGGAAGCAACCTAAGCATCCATCAGTAGATGAATGGATAAAGAAGATGTGGTACATATACACAATGGAATATTACTCAGCCGTAAGGAGAAAACAAATCCTACCATTTGCAACAACATGGATGGAGCTAGAGGGTATTATGCTCAGTGAAATAAACCAGGCAGAAAAAGACAGGTACCAAATTATTTCACTCACATGTAGAGTATAAGAACAAAGAAAAAAACTGAAGGAACAAAACAGCAGCAGATTCACAGAACCCAAGACTGGACTAACAGTTATCAAAGGGAAAGGGACTGGGGAGGATGAGTGGAAAGGGAGGGAGAAGGGGATTAAGGGGCATTATGATTAGCATGTATAATGCAGGGGGGTCACAGGGAGGGCTGTACAACACAGAGAAGACGAGTAGTGGCTCTATAGCATCTTACTATACTGATGGACAGTGACTGTAATGGGGTTTGTGGGGGGGACTTGATAATGAGAGGAATCTAGTAACCACAATGGTGCTCATGTGAAACCTAAGCATAAGATTGTATATCAATGATACCTTAGTAAAAAAATAGAAATAAAAATAAAATAAAATAACACTCCTAATCCTAAAAAGAAAAAAATTCATATAACATAGAATTTACCATCTTAGCTATGTCAAAGGGCAGAGCTGTAGCATTAATATGTCACGCCATTGTGCGACCATCTCACCACCCATCTCCAGGACTTCCTTATCTCACAAAACCAAAACGGCTCAGATTTCCAGCCCCTGCCCTCCCTCCCCCAGCCCTTCTACTCCCTGTCTGTGAACCTGACTCCTTCCAGGCCACACATAAGAGGGGTCAGCAGTATTTGTCCTTTGGTGACTGGCATATTTGCATAGCATATTATTCTCATGGTTCCTCCATGTGACAGCATGCCACAGGATTTCTTCCCTCTTTAGGGCTAAATAATGTTCCATTGTCCATATAAGACCATTTTGTTTTAAAATAAAGGTAAAAAGGAAAGCTGGTTGGGCAGCTGTGGGTTGTTTTCTGTATTTACACTGCAGCTTAGTTAAGCCCTACTGTGGGTCAGGCCTACACAGGCATTTTCTGTCCATTCTGATTTACTCCTCACAACTTTGTCTCTGTTTTTCAGATAAGAAATTCACCTACAAAGTCAAAGAGGTGAAGCAACTTCCCTGAAGCTGCATGGATGGAAAGGAGGGTGTAGAGCTCAGACCCTGTTTGTGGGCCTGAGTACCTGGGCTGAGGCTGGGACCCCTGCCTTACAGGATAGGATGCCATTAATTTGCAGGGCACAAAGATGGAGGCATCACTGCTGGGTACACGCACTACACTGCAGAGACCTCTGCCACCTAGGGCCTGCTCTGGCTGTCCTCATGTCCGCTCCCGGCCCAGGGTCTCTCCTGTCCTGCAACACTGGGTGCCCTGAGTCAGGGTGGGGATGCCCCTCAGTGCCACCTGTGCACAGGCCTTCCAGCAGTGAGGCTTCTGTGCACAGGCCCCACTTCTCTCCAAAGCAGCCGGCTTCTGTCCTTGCAGTGGGAAGTGTGGGACTTCTCACCCATTCATGTTTTGTGGGGTTGAGTCGGAATGCTGGATTTCCTTAGAGCCTGGAAGCACCCAGGCCGGCTTGTGTTTGTTACGCTGCATCCTTGTAAGGCAGCCCCAAAGCCCAGTAATGAAGCAGGAATAGATAAGTAGGAACTGCCTTCTGATTAAGTACTTGGGAGTTGGACACATCATAGGCATTCCCAAGTGCATAAACACAAAGACAGAAATGTATAACTATTTACATTATATACAGAAAAGTCTTCTCCAAGAACGATAAACTACAGGCTTGCTGGCAAAAGAGAGCTCTCCACTCCTTAAACCCACCGGAGCTTAGCAGTATTCTGGATGGAGGACTTAAGGGGACGTTCAAGAAGATTGACAATTACAATACTTTTTCTTCAGGAGAACACATAGCAAGAGAGCAATGCTAGAAGAACCCTTGGAAGACACAGGTTTAAGTTAGCCAGTGCCTGTGGAAAGAGAACAGCCATTACAGTAATTTCTCAAGCTTCTTTTGTAGGAAAGAAGTTTCTGCTTCTTATTATACCTAAAATAATAAAAATTGTTATTTTGAAAACCTGCTCAGGAATTCTATCAATAAAAACAATTCGCCAACTACAGAACTAGTGATTTAAATTTAAGGCCACTCTTTATTACTTATCCTATACAATGTTTACTTTCAGTTGCAATTTAGTCAAGGAAAGATAACTGTTGTAGCACAAAAATTATGTTTTAGTAAGAGTTTTGTATATATTATGGTCTAAGTTAACATTTACCTACAAAACATCTTCAAATACAGTACTAGAAACAGTTCATCGCTTTTAGTATTTCTTAAATTCTTGACTGGCCATAGGCAGTGTTGCTCTGACATTCTACAATGTGAAAGGGAGAAAAAAATCTTTTGGGTAAGAATAAGTCTTAGAGTGAGTAAAGCTAACCTTTGCAGTGTAATATATAAAGTTAAAAAGAGAAATATGTTTCTCAACTTGAATGTACAATGTCCACAAGTTATACTGTATTTAAAAGTTAGAGATTGTCTTGAACTCCCTGGAGGTGGGGGTGGGGTATTGGTGGGATTTTTGATCTTTACAAAAACATTTACCCTTTGAAATCCTGTAGTACTCTTAGGAATTTGTTTTGGTGGAGATGCATAAATCACGTTACAAACATCTGAAGAAAAAGCTCAGAAGAAAATATTTCAGAAAAAGGACCTTATTCAATAATATTGAAGAATTAAATGAAGTATTAATAGGAAAAAAAAAAAAAGCCTGAACTGGAAAAAGACCTAAATCTCATTCATTTTTTTAAAAGGCTATTTGAATTGTATTCATAGGTCTCATCTTCTTTTAGGTATTATTGTGAAAGAAATCCATGCTCTAGCTACTTAAAGATCAAAGCAAGCCAGGATATATCAGAAGTATTCTGGCTTACTCTTTTTCCCTTTTTCTTTTCTTTTTAAAGATAAGTACCTTTTTTTTGTTAATTTCATGGGGGAAAAAAGAATAACTCAAAGTTTACAAAGGAGAAAGGGAGTGATTATGTAAGTAATGCTTTAGAATTTAAAGAAATGGATGTGGGACTATAAATGCAGTCCTGCTCTAGGCTTTGGGACGGTCATAGACTTGTGTCATGCCAACTGGATGACTGGGCTTCTGAGAACAGGGACAGAAGAAAGTAATTGTTTTGTATACTGTAGATTAAGAAATGTGTGTAAATATAATAGGTATGGCACTGGAGTTTTACAATAAGCTTAGGGATATAAAATTTTTCCTATTAAATCAAGGGAAAAATAGTTTCAGTGAAATTTCCAAATAATTGACAGGCTAGAAAAAAATATATTTGGAATCTTGACCACAGGGAGAGGTGATTTCTTGTTTTTATTTATTGCACACATTAATGCTTAAAGTGATTGGTTAAATAGAAAGCAACCTTTCACACTGCCCACACCCCTGTATTGGAGAAGGACCCTGGTCATGGATACATACAAGAGCCACATATGTAAGCTTGCAGAGCAGCACTCCCTGTGGGTGACGAACAGGGTGAGGGTCTGAAACCAGTATGTGCGCTGACACAGGACATAAAAGCCAGGCTTTTATTTACACTATGGAAAGCAAACAAGCTGCCCACAAAAGGATGGTTAGGAAACTTTAAGAGTTTTATTCTGTATTGTTAAGAAAAAGGTAGGCCTTTGAATCATCTGTATAAATAATTTTTCTGGTGATAGTAGCAAACTTTTAGCCTCCCATCCAAAAACCTCACAACTTCAAGTGTTTGAAATGTACTTAAAATTTCCCTGTTTTTATTTTATCTAGTATGTTCTTATAGTAATTAGCCAACCCATTAGGTAGGAGAATTTCTTTTAAAAGAAATTTCAAATCTTCAGTAGTATGTGGTGGGACAAATCAACATTCTCTTGGTCAGTATCATTGTAATAGTCTTTCATTTCTCCTTAAAAACAGAAGATGGGGGCAGATAGGCACGCCTGTAACAATTCAGACCAAAGCAGAAGATACCACTTAAAAACTAAACACCCAAGGCATACCTGCCACACTTGTATCTCAATTTCCTCAGTTGTTTAAAATACCGTAAGTGTTGCTGCATTTCCAGTGGCTTTCCTACCAGCTACGTCTGGCTCTCGTGCTGAGCCCCCCGCCTCTGGAGGGCAGCTGCCCACCGTCACTGTCACGAAGCCTGCAGTGTGATATCCTGGGCTTCACACGCAATTCCGGAAACCCAGATGACACTCTATGGACTAGCTCTAAATCTTTTTTTAGTCCAGTTTGGCAAATATCCCAAGTGAAATTCAACTCTAAGTTAAAAGTATCAAACAGAGATAGGGCTAAGTGCGTCTATGACTTTCTGGACCGCCCAGAGGTCCTGGAGAGCTCAGGAACGGAAAGCCTACTTGCCCCCGAACTGCGGCGACGGCAGACAGTAGCCGCCTCACGCACCAGCACCGCTAGCGCGGCCCAGGTTCCGGGCTCCCGGCCGCTGTGAACCGGGGCCGCTGCGCCCGCGCTGCCCGCCGCACCTGGGAGGCGCCAACCCGCCCGCTGCCCCGCTCCACCCCGCGCGATGCCGCGGCCACCCTGCGGGTCCCCCTCCTCCCGCTCCCGGGCTCGCTCTCTCCCCAGAGGCCTCTCTACCTGCTGATTTCAACTGCACTTTGTTGCTAGAAAAACGGTTATTACAACGCTGTCTGGAGACCAACCCTAGACGGCCAAGTCCGTCGGTCTGGCCCGACCGCCGCTGGCCCCGCTGGCCCGCCCGGGGTCTGCGAGGGGCAAAGCGGGCGAGCTGGTCGCCGTCGAGGCGGGAGTCCCGTCCAGACTGCGGCCGGTCCGGGCTCCCGGAGGGGCGGGCTCGGGGCCTCCGGCCGCGCCCCCCTTGGGTCGCTGCGGGCCGCTGCCTGCCGGGCTCGGGGACGCCGAGGCGGACGCCCGCTGCTCGGCCTCCGGGTCGGCCCAGTTCTGCTCAGCCATTAGCAGGTGGTAGGACGGGGCCGGGGGGCCCTCGTCTTGCGCTGCGGGCGTAGAGGCCCCCGCACAGCCCGAGGCCGTTGCCTGCCCCAGCGAGGGGGGGCGCCGAGGGTAGAGGGGCGGGAACTCGACGGGGACGGCGGGCGCGGCGCAGGGCGGCGGCGGGAGGAGGGGGCTCCCGCCGCCGGGCTTTGCGGCCCCCGCCCTGGGCTCTGGGGTGTCCGCGCCGCGGTGGCTGGTCACTCCCTGCTTAAGCTTCTTCCAGCCCAGGTGGTAGATCTCCAGCATGTTGAGCAGGAGGGACAGGCAGGCCACGGCCAGCATGAAGACGATGAAGATGGTCTTCTCAGTGGGCCGCGAGATGAAGCAGTCCACCGTGTTGGGGCAGGGCCAGCGATCACAGCGGTACAGCGGCTTCAGCTCGAGGCCGTACAGGAGGTACTGGCCGGCGATGAAGCCCACCTCCAGCAGCGTCCTGAAGATGACGTTGAACACGTAGGTGCGCAGCAGGGCCCCGGCCAGGCGCACCTTGCGGCGGTCGGCGCGCCCCGGCAGGTCCGGATCGCGGCTCGGCGGCGCCTGCTCCCCGTCCTTCTTCTTTTCGTCTACGCGCACGAGGTGCAGCACGTGGCCCAGGTAGACGAGGGTGGGTGTGGACACGAAGACGATCTGCAGCACCCAGAAGCGGATGTGGGAGATGGGGAAGGCCCTGTCGTAGCACACGTTCTCGCAGCCCGGCTGCTGCGTGTTGCACGTGAAGTCCGACTGCTCGTCCCCCCACACCTCCTCGGCCGCCGCGCCCAGCACCAGGATGCGGAAGATGAACAGCACGGTCAGCCACACTTTGCCGATGACCGTGGAGTGCTCTTGGGCATTCTCTAGCAGTCTCCCCAGGAAGCTCCAGTCGCCCATCGCTCCAGATGACCCACCTGTAAGGGAACACTGCTGGTTAACAGGCAGGTGGGACGGGGGCGCCGTCCAGGCGGTGTGGGGGACGGCCACGTCCAAGCGAGCGAGGCGCTGGCCAGCTCTCCGCGGGGATGTGTGTGCGTGGGCAGATGTCTCTCCAAACCCCGGGCCAAGCAGAGTTAAATAAACATCCACATTACACAGGCGAGGGCCCGCAGGCGAGGTGACTGCAGGCTGTCTAACCTGTTGCTTCGGAGCTCCAAGGAGAAATGACCTGCCTCAGCAACCCTTCCCCGGCACCCTCTCCCACCCTTGTCTCCCGAAGCATGGTCTCCGTGGGGGCTCTGGGCCTGTGCACACAGCACTGCACCTCCCAACCCAAGGCTTGCTTCTCTGGTTTGATCAGGGCACCTCTCTCCAGGTGCCCTTCCCAATTCCTGCCACACGGACCCTCTGCTCTGCTATTACGAACTATGTCTCACTTTGCAGATGTTCCGTCAGTGGCTAACTAGCTGCATGTCCCCAAGCAGCGGGCGGTGCCCCCTTCTGTGAGGCAGGGATGATGGTCGTACTGTCCAACGCAGTGACCTGCTTCTGGGATGGAGGCCGGTAAGACCTCGGGCCCTCCTTGTGAAGGCAGCCAAGTCCCTCAGAGGCAGGGGACCAAGGTTAGAAGGTGTCTCCCACGTCAGATGGCCAGGCGCTTCTGAGAACTAAAGGCGCTGCTGTCTGTCCACTGCTGCTCTCTGCTGCAAGAAAAGCTCTGTAAACTACATGTATATATACAAGTCTCCTGAGGAAGGCAGGCAAACTCTTTTCATTAAAATTTTAAAAATGTTTAAAAATATTAATTTGTATGAATTGGTTCAAAGGCAAAACTTTACTATGATCTAAAGAAATAGACAAATGTTAACCCTCTGTCACAATAAACACTTGACTTTGTTTTGATCTTTTGAGCTCTTTAGAGAAATCTGACTATTCATGTATCCTACCAGCTTTCTTGCCCCATATTGTGACTGATGTCTTCTATTTTGTATGTTCTTAGAAGGTAAAATGCTTCAATTTAGAAACTTATTGAGTATGACACAACCCACTCTCCCATAAAAGATGTCAGGTGTCAGGGAACCATTCTAGGTTACGACCTGCTTCTCTGAGATTTTGATTCTAATTCTTATAAGGACTCCACAGCCATCCTTCTGGGCTTGGAAGGACACTCACCTCAACCCTAGACTGTCACTCAGCCCCTAACTGGCGTCTCTCCCCAGCCCTAACCCCTCGCTACCCTTTGCTGGAGATCTACCCCTGGGCACCACCCCTCGGTCCGGGTCCAGCACTGTGGGGAGACCAAACTTTCTGGGGTCTCTGAAATTCTACCATTATACCTCTCCATATGCTATTTCTTCAGCTTCAAACTCAGCCCCAATCCAGGACTGGCCTGCTGGCCTGTCACTGCCTTCAAGGGTGGCCAACTCAGGCTGAACCAGGTGTCCTGTGTCCTCTTTTCCTGTCACTGCCCAGTTTTAGTGGTTGGCTGTCATTGCCCTTTATGTTCCAGGAGGTGCTCTCCATCCCCCCGCCACACCCCACCTGCTAAGCTTCAAAGAGCATCCCCTCTCTCTCCTGCCGGGACAAGCACAGCCCTCTGGGTTTCCACAGAAGGCCACCCTGTCCACTGGTGGACGGTCTCTTCAATTCTAGTTCTGAGGTTGAGGCTTGCATGTGCAGCCGTTCCTTCTTGATGTCTGCAGGCAGAACAGCCGAGCAGTGCGTGTTTTTGGGTGTCTCTAAGGAAAATCAGTGTGGAGAAGTCAATGCTTTCTCCTGCCTCACTGCACGTGTTCAGGCAGTTCTGCCTTGCTGAGCATAGTATAGCGTGTTTGCTAAAAGGCAGTCAGTGCCACATGCTGGAACCAAGGGCCTGGGAGGCTCTCCACACATGCTGGTGGCACATAGTGGTGTGAAGGGGGGCAATTCTGCTTGTCACAGAGACTGGACAGTGTTGCTGGCATTTGCCTGGGGGGGACTGGGAGGTAAAATGTCCACAGTAATGGGGCTGCCTATTGCCCCACATACCCGTTGTGCACATCTTGAGAAACGGGGCTGGAAAAGTATTTATCAGTTAGCGAATCAGACGGCAGATAGGCAACCTATCCTGGCATCTATTCTTTGCTGGCTCAGCCTCTCCAGGGTCTCTATGTCCACGTGCTGCAACACTTTAAAATATGTCTCCTTAAAGTTCCATCATGACCTCTGCGTGTAACCACAGAATTATAACGTGTCATCATCTGCAGAGTTATTAGCTGGTACTCAGGCAGCTGCCATGGCTCAGTAAGTCCTAAGGATGGGACTTAAAGATATGTCCTGAAGAGGGTGTCTGAAGGGAGCACCATCTCTCATATGACTGGTAGCAAGAGATGTAAATGTAATGATACCTCTGATTCTACTTCTAGGATGTCATACGAAGACAATAATCACAGATTTTGACAAACGGATGTACATGGTGTTTACTGTAATGTTTCTTATAAGAAAGAATAATTGGAAGCAGAAGTGCCCACTAAGGGATGAGCTGTTAAATAAATGACAAGTGGTTGTCCGTGGCTGACATCATGATCGGGCTTCTCTGGCTCCTACTGCAGGTCCTCCTCTCTCCTGCCTGCCTCTAATGCGACCAGGAAGGGGAATTCTTGCTTTCCTATCTCCTCCTGTGGCTGGAGGTGGCTATAAAGGGCAGTTCTATCCAATGAGGTGTAAGAAGCGCCTAGAGGAACTCCGGGAATGCCTGTGATTTCCTAATACAAAGGCAGATGCTCCCTGGGCAGCCCTTCCCTCCTTTTCTCCACACTGAGTACAGATGTGATGCATGCACCTGGGCAGCCATCCTGCAAGCATGTGAGTGAGAGGGAAGGGTCAAGAAAGTCCCAAGGCACCTGCTGTGACACTGTGCACCTGCTGAATCACCCCCAGCAGCCACCTCCAGACTTACACGAGGACAAAAACCCTATTTGTGTGACTTAAATTTTCTTCTACTTGCAGACAAAATAATTTCTAACTGATACCCTATCACAAATTCTTTATAGAACAAGGCCAAGTATAAATGAGAAGCTATGGTCCATTCATAACTACTAAAATATACAGTATTCTTTAGATAGAAGTCTAAGAACATTAATGAAGTAATATTCATGCTGTAATGATAAATTACAAAAGCCTAATGCAAAGCTGTAGTCTGATAGCAAGGATGATATTGAAATGTTAGCCACAGTGTTTCTGGGAACTGGGTGGTTTTTCTTGTCTTTTCATATTTCTTTGCATTTCCTAGAGCAACCTATTCTATTTATCATCAATTTGATTTTTTGAAGTTCTAGTTTTTGAAAAAGTTTGATTCCTTTTTCAGTGTTCTTTCATCATAGTTTCTATTGCTTAGATCTCTTTAATCATGTTTCTAAAAAGCACACAAGAGGCCAATGTATATATGTTATTAGCCCAATATTAGGGAATAATTATCCTGGGGTTGCTGAGGACCACCACGAACCCTGAAGGAGGTTATCCCTGAGGACACGGAGCTTGAATTGGATTCCATCTCTTGCCATGGCAGCCTACAAGCTTGCCCCAAAGACCCTGCTTGCTGTTGGTCTCTCGCTGCTCATTGCGGAGCCTTACTGGTATACTTCTTGGTTTTGTTTTTGTTTCAGAGAATGCACGCATGAATAAAAAAATTAACTGGAGGATTTAATATCTTTTGGAAGGCTGGCAATATGGGTCAAGGTCCAATCAAGTTGGGAACCTTCCAAGTAGAAGTGAAATCCTCCTCCTCATCACTGTCAGAAGTTAGTCTGCCCCAGATGGCATGCAGAAGTTCTTGAGGCATTTTATCATTGTTACTGTTTAATCATGCCCCTAATGCCACTTAAATAAGAAAAGAACTGCAGAGGAGCCAAGCTTTGTGAGCTAAGTAAATACAGAAAATGGGCGACAGTGGAAACTCCAGGGTCTGATGAGGGCTGAGGTCAGGTGAGATGGTCTTAAGTTAGCCAATGAAATATTCTGAGTACTGCTTGACAGAGGAACACAAGGGTTTATTCTCACCACCAGTGAGAATAACAAAGCTGGAGAAACCTCTGCGAGCTCCCGGGTGACAGCTCGCCTTTGTAAGTGTGTAGGTTCCACCAGCGCGGTGCCGCATGCCCCGTCAGTGAGCACTTTCTAGAAAGGGTGGTGTGCACTTCGCTCGGATTATGGGACAGTCATTATCTCCATGCGATGGCAATTGTTCTTCATTTTTATCTCAATGAAAACTTTGATTCTGACACTACTGCAGAACAAGGTCTTATATTTCAAGGTTTATGTGGCTTCTGTCATGTTCTGTGCTCTCACATTCTTTGAACAGTTCTATTTCTTTTCCAAAGTTACATAGTTTTCGGGGTATGTTGAGTTTCCCTTCAGGCCAATCAATAGTTACTTACTGAGAGCCCATCTGTGCTCAGCTCTGGCGCACAGGTCGGGTGGGGCACAGGAGAAGGGCAAACACAGTCTATCTGGTGGTTTATTTGTGGACATGGGGACATTCAGGAAGATGGGGAGCAATAAGTTCAGAGGGATTTCAGAGAAAAAGGATATTAATAGTCAAGCATGTAGCCAGGGAAGGCTAGTCAGGGAAGAGGGGAATGGCACTGGGGTTAGAAGAGGTGGCCCTGGATGGGAGGAAGGCAGACAGGAGTGCATTTCAGACTTAAAAGATGTCCCCACAGTAGTGGGAATATTTGTGTCCTGGGTGAATCAAAAGGGCCACTTGCTCAGCCTGAAGAACTGGAGTGTGTCATACCCCATGCACAGTAGGTGTGCAGCAAACACTGATGTGCCAACGAATGAGAGGTAAGAAGGCCACTTAACCCAGCGAGAGGGAGATGCATGTGGAGGCTGCTCAAGGGTGAGTGGGACCCTGGTACAGCTGGGCTCCTGGGCAGGGAGCTGAAGGCTGGGCGGGATGACAGGAGGGGCTGGTTCAAAAAAGGAAGGGGTAGAAAGTAGACATATTCTGAAGACAAAACTAAAGCAGAATACAAATGTCTGACTAGAGTTGAGAATGATAGAAAGAGGTAGGAAGAGAGAGGAGCCCTACATTTTTAAAGTATGGCATGTGGGCAGACACCAAGAAGTGTTGAGTAGGATTTTGAGGGCCAAATACAGGCTCAGGTAGAAAGCATTCTATCTTCAATCAGTAACGTCTGCTGGGGTTTGATATGGGGCAGTAGTGACCTAAAAGCTAATTTTTGCCATCCCTTACAATCTGAAAGGATGTGGTAAGCTGAAATAATCATAAATATGATAGAATGAAAAATGGGCATATCTGATTACTTTTTAGCCAGTGGAAATACTTTTCCATTAGTTCTTTTCATACTTTACCTGATTAATTTCAAGCTTTCATATTTAAGACCACAATTTCCAGATGCCATGAGACCTAGACTATGGTATGATGTACCTTTCAAAACTTTTCCATAATTCTGGTCTGATTCTTTGAAAAGGAAATCAAATTTAAAATAAATTTGTTGAAATAACAAAAGACCCTTTCTTCTTCTACTCTATAGAGCTTATCCCAACATTTAGCTTTGTCTAAGCTACTAAGACTAAAGAGCAAGAATGGAAACCAGGCCTTTCAAAGCCGGCCACAGTTATAATTCAGTGCCACAGCAGCATGGAAAAGTTCAACTATATACACAAGCATAAATGAGGAAAAGTCGAACCTCTGAATTTCATACTGAATAACATGTGATATTTGTTTTATAACTCCAGAAGTAAATGACTGATCACACCAAAATCCAGAATACCCAGTGGCAACGGTTTCTAGATATACTTGATATCTGGTAGGACAAGCCCATGGCTTTGTACTTCATATTTGTCTTGACAATTTTTTGGCTTTTTATTTCTTCCATATGAAATTTAGGTAGAACTTGACAAGTGCCACAGAAATCTTAGACATGATTTTGTTTGGAATTACACGAGATTTATAAATGAATCAAATTTACCTCTTTACAATAAAGTTTCCCAGTCAATATGCACAAATGACCCATTGGTACAGAGCTTCTTTAAGCCCTGCAACAGTGCTTTGGGATGCTGTCTGTAAAGATCTTACACATCTTTTGTTACATTTATTTCTACATACCTTATAAGTGTTCTAATTCTTTGTTTGAAATATGTTTTTCATTATAATTTCTCAATGGTTATTATTGATACTTAGGAACTTTTTATATATTAATTTGTATCCAGCAACCCGGTAGAGAGCCCTTATTTGAAGAGTTAGGGTATTTCTTTGGGTTTTCTGTGTAAGGCACATCATCATATCATCTGCTTTTCTTCTCTTACTTCTAACTCCTGCACAGCACTCCCAGCACATTGTGGAGATGATGACATCTTTTCTCATTTCTGCCTTTATTATGAGTAATTCTAAGGTTTTTTATGCAGGATGATGTTTCAACTTGTATCAGGTTAAGGAAGTTTCCTTCCAGCCATTTTTTGCTATCAGTTTTCATTTTCTAAATCATGAATGAGTACTGGATTTAGTAGAATACTTTTTTCCTGCATCTATTGTGATTTTTAGATGGTGAAGCACCCTATTTGTCATGGTCTTATTTTTAATATAATATGAAATTCAATCTGCTTCTACTTTATTTTGGATTATTTACTTGTTCATGCCTAAGATTTGTCTCAATGGTTTTTGCACTATCATTGGATTTTTTTGAAGTGTTGTTGACATACAAATTTATATTGGTTTCAAATAAACAACACAGTGGTTCAACAGTTACCCATATTATTAAATTCTCACTGCCATTAGCACAGTTACTATCTGTGAACAGAGGAAGCTGTTACAGATTCATTGGCCGTATTCTCCATGCTGTACTACCATTCTGGTAACCAGCTTACATTACGAATTCTCATTAGATTTTAGTAAGATATGTTAGCCTAAAATTAATAATTCTCTAAATAAGCTTGTATAAGAATCTTATATGAGATTATACAAGTGGAGGATTAAAGCTGGAGGCCTCCTCCCAAAGCCACTATAATACGAAAATATAGTTAATACAACAAATTCTAAAAAAGCAACAGGAAAGAAGGCTGCGCCACACTGCATACACCTGGAGAAAAGATCAGACATCATGGAACAGGGTAACATATCAGAGCCATGATCTGGTGGGATCCAAGCCCTTCCCCTGTCCCAGCTCACTGGCAGGAGGAAGAGAAATGGAGTGGGGAAGGGGTGGAGGCCTAGGACTGCTGAACACCCAGCTCTGGAGATCTGCTCTGGGAGTACGAACCTACATTGTATGGTGCTCTGGAGATTAGTGGGGTTGGAATGCTAAGACAGGCAGAACATTTGGAGAGACTGAGATTCCAGCTGCTTGTGGAAAACAGGGATCCACATGTGGCTGCTCTGGGACAAAAGAAAGGTGGGCTTCCTGAAAGACTTCCTAACAGTGAGAGGGCTTCTAAAGGGGCAAGGATTTCACAGAGCTTGCTGCTCAGGAAAAAGGACAGGTGGACAAAATTGTCCAAATGCACTCTACACAACAGGTTGGGAACTTTCAGGAGCTTCAGGTGCTCCATCCCCCTGGCTGGCGACACAGCTCCAAGGCCCCCCACCATGATACACAGCCTGCTATGCCTTCCTCCCAGCTGGCAGACACTGACTCACAAACTGCCAGCCCCTGCCCTGGTGTCAGGCCAGCCAGAGGGAGGCCCTGCCTATGGCAACTACAAACACAAAGGACAGAGGCCTAGACCAGTGTGCTCAGCCCACTGGTTCTGGTAGTGGAGAAAGGAACAGCAGCCTTGGAGCAGGAAACAGCTCTTTCTTCCCCCCGGCACCAGTGTCACTCTCCTGCAACCCCCAACATCAATCCAGGTGCTGAGCAGCTCCAGAGAGTAGAGATTTGGGCACTAGAGGATGCCACATGCAAATATGAAACATCAAAGGAACCTGGTTCAACCCCAAATCCCACAAACACCAAAAAAAGGGCCAAGTGAAACTGAAATAATCAATCTTCCTAAAAGAGATTTCAAAATAAAAATAAAACATGCTCATGAAGGTACAGAAAATATTCAAGAACTCAGGGACGAATTCAGGTCTGAGATTCAATCATTAAGGAATACAATTTCTGAAATGAAACATAAAATGGAGGGATTCAAAAGCAGATTAGATGAAGGAAAGGAGACAATAAATGAAATAGACATTAGAGAACAGGAATACAAAGAAGCTGAGGAATAGAGAGAAAAAGGATCTCTAGGAATGAAGGAATATTGAGAGAACTGTGTGACTAATCCAAATGGAACAATATTTGCAATATAGGGGTACCAGAAGAAGAAGAGGGAAAAAGGGATAGAAAGTGTCTTTAAGGAGGTAATTGCTGAAAACTTCCCAAATTTGGGGAAGGAGATAGTCTCTGAGGCCATGGAGGTACACAGACCTCCCAACACAAGGGACCCAAGGAAGACAACACCAACACACATAATAATTAAAATGGCAAAGATCAAGGACAAGGACAGAGTTTTAAAGGCAGCCAGAGAGAGGAAAAAGGTCACCGACAAAGGAAAACCCATTAAGCTATCATCAGACTTCTCAAAAGAAACCTTACAGGCCAGAAGAGAATGGCATGATATATTTAATGCAATGAAGCAGAAGGGCCTTAAAACAAGAATACTCTACCTGGCAAGATTATCATTTTAATTTGAAGGAGGGATTAAACAGTTTCCAGATAAGCAAAAGTTGAGAGAATTTACCTCTCACAAACCATGTCTACTGAGTATTTTGGGGGGACTACTATAGATGGAAGTGTTCCTAAGGCTAAATAGCTGTCACCACAGGAAATAAAACCACAGTAAAGAAAGCAGAACAATTAATTACTAAGCAGATGCAAATCAAATCAACTACCTCCAAAGTCATCAAGGGATAGACAAAGAGTACAGAATATGATACCTAATATATAAAGAATGGAGGAGGAAGAAAAAGGAGGGAAAAAATAACCTTTAGATTGTGTTTGTAATAGCATACTAAGTAAGTTAAATTAGACTGTTAGATAGTAAGGAAGTTACCCCTGGACCTTTGGTAACCATCAATCTAAAGCCTGCAGTGGCAATAAGTACACACCTATCAATCACCCTAAATGTAATGGTCTGAATGCACCAACCAAAAGACAGAGTCACTGAATGAACAAAAAAACAAGACCTATTTATATGCTGCCTATAAGAGACTCACTTGAAACCCAAAGACATACACAGACTAAAAGTAAAGGGATGGAAAAAGATATTTTATGCAACTAACAGGGAGAAAGAAGCAGGATTTGCAATACTTTCATCAGATAAAATAGACTTCAAAACAAAGAAAGTAACAAGAGACAAAGAAGGACATTATATGAGGATAAAGGAGTCAGATCAACAAGAGGATATAACCATTATAAATATATAAGCAGCCAGTACAGGAGCCCCAACATATGTGAAACAAATAGTAACAGAATTAAAGGAGTAAACAGAATGCAATGTATTCATTTTAGGAGACTTCAACACACCGTTCACTCCAAAGGACAGATCAACCAGACGGAAAATAAGTAAAGGGACAGAGGTACTGAACAACATATTAGAACAGGTGGACCTAATGGACATCTACAGCACACTCCACTCAAAAGCAACAGGATACACATTCTTCTCAAGTGCACATGGAACATTTTCAAAAATGGATCATACACTAGGCCACAAAAAGAGTCTCAGTAAATTTAAAAGGATTGAAATTCTACCAACCAGCTTCTTAGATCACAAAAGTATGAAACTAGAAATAAATTACACAAAGAAAATGAAAAAGCCCACAAACACATGGAAGCTTAATAACATGCTCCTATATAACCAATGGATCAATGACCAAATAAAAACAGTGATCAAGCAATATATGGAGACAAATGACAACAATAACTGAACACCTCAAACTCTGTGGGATACAATGAAGGCCATGCTAAGAGGGAAGTATATTGCAATACAGGCTTACCTCAAGAAAGAAGAACAATCTATATGAACTAGATTCACAATGAATGAAACTAGAAAAGAAGAACAAATGAGGCCCAAAGTCAGTAGAAGGAGGGACATAATAAAGATTAGAGCATAAATAAATAAAATTGAGAAGAATAAAACAATAGAAAAAAATCAGTGAAAACAAGAGCTGGTTCTTCAAGAAAATAAACAAAATAGATAAACCCCTAACCAGACATATCAAGAAAAAAAGAGTCCACACACATAAACAGAATCAGAAATGAGAAAGGAAAAATTCACTATGGACACCACAGAAATACAAAGAATTATTACAGAATACTATGAAAAATTATATGCTAACAAACTGGAAAGCCTAGAAGAAATGGACAACTTTCTAGAAAAATACAGCCTTCCAAGGCTGACCAAGGAAGAAACGGAATATCTGAACAGAACAATCACCAGCAACAAATTTGAATTGGTAATCAAAAAACTATCTAAGAACAAAACACCTAGACCAGATAGCTTCACCGCTGAATTTTATCAAACATTTAGTAAAGGCCTAATACCCATCGTCCTAAAAGTTTTCCAAAAAGTAGGAGAGGAGGGAATATTTCCAAACTCATTCTATGAGGCCAGCATCACTCTAACACCAAAGCAGGCAAAGACACCACACACACACACACAAAAGAAAATTACAGACCAACATCTCTGATGAACACAGATGCAAAAATACTCAACAAAATCTTAGGAAACCTAATTCAAAATACATAAAAAAAAAATCACCCATCATGCTCAAGTAGGATATATTACAGGGGTGCAAGGATGGTACAATATTCAAAAATCCATCAACATCATCCACCACATCAACAAAAAGAAGGACAAAACCACATGTGCATCTCCACAGATGCTCAAAAAGCATTCGACAAAATTGAACAACCATTCATGATAAAAACTATCAATAAAATGGGTTCAGAGGGTAAGTACTTCAACATAATAAAGGACATATATGACAAACCCACAGCCAACATTATACTTAACAGTGAGAAGCTGAAAGCCTTTCCATTAAGATCAGGAACAAGACAGGGATGGCCACTCTCCCCACTTTTATTCAATATAGTGCTGGACGTCCTTGCCACAGCAGTCAGACAACACAAAGAAATAAAAGACATCCAGATTGGTAAGGAAGAAGTTAAACTGTCACTGTTTGCAGATGATATGATATTGTATATAAAAAACACTAAAGAATCCACTCTAAAACTATTAGGTACCTGATCTAATATCTGAATTCAGCAAAGTTGCAGGATACAAAATTAATACACAGAAGTCTGTTGCATTTCTATACACTAATGATGAACTAGCAGAAAGAGAAATCAGGAAAATAATTCCATTCACAATTGCATCAAAAAGAGTAAAATAAAAGAATACATAGGAATAAACCTAACCAAGGAAGTGAAAGACATATACCCTGAAAACTACAAGACACTCATGCGAGAAATTAAAGAAGATACCAATAAATGGAAACACAATCCGTGCTCATGGATAGGAAGAATTAATATTGTCAAAATGGCCATCCTGCCTAAAGCAATCTACAGATTCAATGAAATCCCTATCAAAATACCAACTACATTCTTTAATGAACTAGAATAAATAGTTCTAAAATTCATGTGAAACCACAAAAGACCCAGAATACCCAAAGCAATCCCCAGAAGGAAGAATAAATCAGGGGTAATTATGCTCCCTGACTTCAAGTTCTACTACAAAGCCACAGTAATCAAGACAATTTGGTACTGGCACAAGAACAGACACATACATCAATGGACTAGAATAGAGATCTCAGTTATAAACCCACACAGATATGGCTAGTTAATATATGATAAAGGAGCCATGGACATATGATGGGGAAATGACAGCCTCTTCAACAACTGGTGTTGGCAAAACTGGACAGCTACATGCAAGAGAATGAAACTGGATCACTGTCTAACCCCATACACAAAAGTAAATTCTAAATGGATCAAAGACCTGAACGTAAGTCATGAAACCATAAAACTCTTAGAAAAAATCATAGGCAAAAATCTCTTGGACATAAACATTAGTGAACTTCTTCATGAACATATCCCCCTGGGTAAGGAAAACAAAAGCAAAAATGAACAAGTGGGACTATATCAAGCTGAAAAGCTTCTGTACAGCAAAGGACACCATCAATAGAACAAAAAGATACCCTACAGTATGGGAGAATATATTCATAAATGACAGATCCGATAAAGGGTTGACATCCAAAATATATAAAGAGCTCACACACCTTAACAAACAAAAAGCAAATAATCCAATTAAAAAATGGGCAGAGGAGCTGAACAGACAGTTCTCTAAAGAAGAAATTCAGATGGCCAACAGACACATGAAAAGGTGCTCCACATCATTAGTTATCAGAGAAATGCAAATTAAAACCACAATGAGATATCATGTCACACCAGTGAGGATGGCTATCATCCAATAGACAAACAACAACAAGTGTTGGCAAGGTTGTGGAGAAAGGGGAACCCTCCTACACTGCTGGTGGGAATGTAAATTAGTTTAACCATTGTGGAAAGCAATATGGAGGTTCCTCAAAATGCTCAAAATAGACTTACCATTTGACCCAGGAATTCCACTTCTAGGAATTTACCGTAAGAATGCAGCACTCCAGTTTGAAAAAGACAGATGCACCCCTATGTTTTTCACAGCACTATTTACAATAGCCAAGAAATGGAAGCAACCTAAGTGCCCATCAGTAGATGCATGGATAAAGAAGATGTGGTACATATACACAATGGAATATTATTCAGCCATAAGAAGAAAACAAATCCTACCATTTGCAACAACATGGATGGAGTTAGAGGGTATTATGCTCAGTGAAATAAGCCAAGCGGAGAAAAACAAATACCAAATGATTTCACTGTATCTGTGGAGTATAAGAACAAAGGAAAAACTGAAGGAATAAAACAGCAGCAGAATCACAGAACTCAAGAATGGGCTAACAGTTACCAAAGGGAAAGGGACTGGGGAGGATGGGTGGGAAAGGAGGGATAAGGGCACAGAAGAAGAAAGGGGGTATTATGATTAGCATTTATAATGTGGGGGGTGGGGGAAAGGGGAGGGCTGTGCAACACAGAGGAGACAAGTAGTGATTCTACAAAATCTTACTATGCTGATGGACAGTGACTGTAATGGGGTTTGTGGGGGGGATTTGGTGTAGGGGAAAGCCTAATAAACATAATGTTCTTCATGTAATTGTAGATTAATGATAACAAAATTTAAAAAAAGAGAGAGAGAAAAAAAACTAAAAATAGAAATACCATTTGACCTAGGAATTCCACTTCTAGAAATTTACCCAAAGAAAACAAGTTCTCAAATTCAAAAAGACATATGTACCCATATGTTTATCACAGCACTATTTATAATAGCCAAGATATGGAAGCAACCTAAGTGTCCATCAGTATGTGTATGGATGAAGAAGAGGTGGTACATATACATAATGGAATACTATTCAGCCATAAGAAAGAAATCCTACCATTTGCAACAACATGGATGGAGCTGGAGGACATTATGCTCAGTGAAATAAGCCAGGCAGAGAAAGACAAGTACCAAATGATTTTCCCCATTTGTGGAGTATAACAACTCGGCAAAACTGAAGGTACAAAACAGCAGCAGACTCACAAACTTCAAGAAGGGACTAGGATTACCAAAGGGGAGGAGTGGCGGAGAGTGGATGGGGTTGGAGGGAGAGGGGGATTGAGGGGTACTATGTTTAGTACACATGGTGTGGGGGGGATCATGGGGAAGAGAGTGTAGCACAGAGAAGACAAGCAGTGAATCTCTGGCATCTTACTACACTGATGGTCAGTGACTGCAATGGAGTATGGGTGGCGAATCGATAATATGGACAAATGTAGTAACCACATTGTTTTTTATGTGAAATCTTCATAAGAGTGTATGTCAATGATACCTTAATAAAAAAATAGGATTATAGAAGCGATTGGGACTAATGTCTTTTTTTTAGGGAGTTAGGAGGAAGACAGATTATAAATTCTATTATTAACTATTATTGATGTCAGTAGATATGCTATTTCTTGTCAGTTTTGATCATTTATATCTTTTAGAAAATTCTCCATTTCTTTCATTTCAAATTTATTGGCATAAAATTATTCATGGTATTTTCTTATGATATTGAAACTATGCCATTCGTCGTTAGAGTCCTTTGGTTCCAAATATTGCGTATTTGAGACTTTAAAAATATTATTGTTGCTAAAAGTTTTTCTTTTATTAAAGGTCTAACTTTGATATGCTGTAAAAAAAATGAGAGTTTATTTTACTTTTTCCCATGTCTTATCATGTATGCTGTATTCTTGGTATATAGAATAAATCTATAAGAAATTCTTATAAATATATTTACTAGATAATGCATATTTTAGTATTTGTTAGTATTATTATAAATACACATATACCATTTAAGGGTATCCTTATCTTAAAATTATGTAGTAGTGTATAGCCACAGAGCTTTCCTTCTCTAATTTTCACTGGATGGGTTGTACTACTTAACTTTTCAATAATCCAATGCTCTGGCAGGAAACACCACTGTCAACCATTGCCAAATGATTTAATTAAATTATAAAACAATAATTTTCCAACTTCTTTATTTATAATTCTAAAGTACTGCTAGGATTATATATTTTTATTGTCAGAGACTAAATCTCCAGAAATATGAAATTGTTTTTAAATTATATTTTTAATCTACCTATTTTATTTATTAAATAAGAATGTATGGAAAACACTTATAATAGTGCCTGCTACTCATGTATTATATTATCTTCATATTTTTAAGTTAATATTGAAATCACTTATATCATTTAAAGTTGTGAATATCTGAAAAGTCATATGCTCTTAAGTCTTTATTTGGCTAAGGCAAATATGGTTAACACTTCAATTTTCATCAAAGGGAAGAACCTATTACATTTTCTTTTGTGTTTGACCTGTAACGTAAAAGCTTAGTGAGAGCTAATTTTAAGTTGGACCAATTTAAGCAACTGTTAGTTTAAGATAAATGTCTTCAATGTTTTATATTTGAGAATGGCAAAGTTAAAAATACACTTAACTTTTTGTCCACATATTTCTTCTTGACATACTTGAGTAAAATACTCCCTCCAGAAATCAGTATTAAATCACCATTTCCACAATTAGAGTTCTCATATTAGAACTAGAAAATCAATTAGAACTAGAAAATAACAGAGTTAGAAAATCAATAGCTTCTGTTTAATGGACAAAAATGTAGATAGTCTGGAGCATAATTAGAAACATGACTACCTTCTAATCCTGTTCATTGCGCGTTGGGCTTCCTTTTTAAACCCTCCAAATATCATCCCTGCTCCATTACCCTGTGGCATATTCTTGTTTCTTTTACATTCTATTAAATTACAATGACTTCTGTGAAAGACCCTAGAATACCATTAGAATTTTTCACTTATTCAAACATTTTATTTAGACATGTTAGTTATGTGTTAATTTTAATGTACTTCAGCATTAGTTCTCAAAGTTTTAAAAATGGACTAATGAAAAAAACAGCACCACTTTTAAAGTAAGATAGAATTTACCAGTACTCTTTCTTAAGGGTCAATAACAATAAAGAAAAAGATAGGGGAGCTTTTGAGCCCAGTTCTCTGAACAGGCTCTCAGCGTGCCCCAAACACAGGGCCAGGCTCTGGATGGTATACCAAGCGCTGACTTTATAAATACAGCATGCTCAGTTAAAAGCCATGAAAAGCCAAATTACATCATTCAGGAATCACACTCATTATCCATGGAGGAAATATGGAATATTAGCATTTAAGAGTTAGAAGAACCTTAGCAGTGGTCTAGTTGATCCTCTCATTTTACAGATCAGGAAATGAAGGCCCAGACAGGGTACTGCGATTTGCCTAAGGTCACACAGCACACAGTGCTGAAGCCACCACAAAAATCCCTGACTGGATTTCAGGTGCAGGGAGCCTTCCCCTCCCACGTGATCCCATGGGGTCATGCACCAGGCAGAGTCTTCAGATTACAACAGTTGCCTTTTGAGTTACAGCTCTCTACCACACTTTAAATCAATGTTTAGAAACATGGGTTAGAGCACATTTAAAGCTTTTGCCCTTTCTTCCAGTCCCCAGTGTCTAATATTGTTAAATATTATTGATATGCTAACAGTCCAGTTACTTCCTCACATAAATTGGAATTCTCATTTTAAAACAAGTTCAGATATTATTTTTATTCTTTCTTAGTGAACAAAACCTCTCAGCCTTACAATTATGGTATTTCATTATTTCATTTCTATTACTGACACAAATTACCTCTGTTAAAATGTTTTCTATTTTTGAAGAAGTAATTTCTACAGTAGTTTCACTTTCCTTATTCAAATCTACCTCTATTAGTACATAACCAAAAATCTCTCATTCATTTTAAAGCTAACTAGGAAACAGAGTTTCATCAAAAACAAGCAGTAATTCATGAAGAGAATGAGGTTTATGGATGAAAAAAATTAAGTGATTTTTATGTTTAGCATCATTAGTTTAACAGAAAATTTAAAGCAAACCACTAATTCTTCAAATTAAAGACAATGGAAGAGTGCAGGAACTGTTCACATCAACCATTAATAAGCCATACTTCTGAAGATGCATAGATTTAAAAGACCAAGCAGTAGAATACTAATCTAAATATGAAGAACCTAATGATGAAGAATTTTCCACCACAGTAAGAATGAAAGTCAAGATTAAACTTTATCACTATTTTACTGCCTTTAAGAATTACATTGAAATTGCAAAAGCATACTGTTTTCAGAGACCCTGTATACTAGTTGTAGTCACATGTATTGGATTTTTTCCTCTTTTAATTTAGTAAACATTTATCAAATAGCTATTACATGTGTGGCACTGTGCTACCCACTAAGGATATCCAAATAATTACGATAAGGTCTTTCCCCCAGAAGGTTCATTCTCTCTTGTGAGAGAGGCCGACTTATAAAAAACTGATCAAAATGTAATATGACAAATGCTACATAGTACTGGTAATGGCCATGGCAGGACAGGGTGGAAGGGGAAAGAGGCTTGTCAATGAACACAGCTACCGATTTTGGCTGTTTCTTAATACAGAGATCGTGGGAACCATGCTTTCTGTACAGGGTAAAATGTTTCTCTCTGTGTTAGGCACATGAACAAGTCATGTCATCATCTGAAAGACTATAGTTTAAATTCTTTACATGCATGAGGCTTTATAAATGGCTGTGATAAACACATATGATTAGTTTAAAATTTCAAATGTGTAGTGTTAAAATTATTTTAGTTAAGTGAACACAACTTGAAATGTAAGTAACATTCAAGGAACTGGTGTCAATTTTTTTTCTTATTGGGCAAACAATGACATTTTGTTACATGCCATTACTGTAAGACAGGTTTAAGCCCGGTTAAGGTAAATAGCATTGTATAATTTGTTACAGTGGTAAAGTTTTTGTGAATTACCTTACACTACAGAAACATGTGCATTGCCCTTCTTAGATGCTTATCTCAACACCAGTCAAACTGCTGAGCCAGTGGAATATGTGCCAAATTAGCTGATGTTTACTTTGAATACTCTGACCTTTGGAAAACAAAGTTCCCTTTTCCTCTTTAATCTTTTAATGTTTATTTTGCAAAATATTTCATAGCACATTGATAGACTGGCAAGTGAAGTGATGCACCTAGAGTACATCATCATCTGGAATTCGTAGGTAATAAAAACCAAAGCGTAATTCACATCCCCGCCGTTTGTATATAGCCGTTTTTAATGGCATATTTTCGCGATATCGGAATGAAATAAGAACTGGAGTGATCCATTTGTCTCCGAAGTCCCCGTCAGAAATACTCATCCGCATACGAGGAGCGCTGTGCACTAGAGCGTAGTGGGACAGCAGAACACGGTGTCCGTCAGCCAGACCCTAAAGACGGAGTGGCCCGAACGCGGACAGGTGTTTCTCCGCTGTTCCTCACGTTCTTTATACTTAACCACAGCGCGACGAGCATTCAGGTCACGAAATAAGGTCGTGGCACTTATAGCCAGGATGTTTCTTAAAAAAAACAAACAACTTTTAAAAAGTTTCTTAAAAGAAACAGGCGAGCGGGCCCAGCTCCTAACAAAAGCCGCACTGCGCAGACCCAGCGAGGCCGCCCTAAATCCCCAGCCCGGGCGCCGCCGCCACCCCGACCCCCACTGCCCAGCCGGGCACTCCTTCAAGAAAAGCCACCACCCCGCTGACACTCGGCGCTCTGCAGGCATCTCCAGGGGCAACGACACGTCAATCCGAAAGTTTCTCAGCCCGGATCTCCAGCCGCGCGGCGCCCACAGTTCCCAGCGATTCCCAACAGAACACTGAGGGGCTCCCGGCGCGCCCAGCCGTCCTGCCGCCCGGCCCGGCCCGCGCTTACCCCGCTCCGCCCAGCGCAGGGCTCTCGGCCACTCCGAGAGGGTCACTTCCTTTCACACCTGCAGCGGACTCAACGCGTGCGCCCCGCGCCAGGGCCCGGCCTCCCCGCCCAGGCGGCCATCCGGCCCCAGCGCACCGCGCTCCACGCCGCAGCCCGCGCGCCACGCCCCCGCGCCTTCCCCAGGTCCCCGCGCGGGGCGGCGCCCCGAGCACAGGCCCCCGGCCCCCGCCCCCGGGCCCGGACCCGGCGCGCCCGCACGGCGCTCTGCGCCTACGCCCCGGGCTCCCCGCCGCCGCCCTCGCGCCCCCACGCCCTACGCCCGCACTGCCTCCCCGAGCCCGCACGCGCCCCACAGAGCCACCTTGCACCTGCGCCCATCCCGCGCACCCACGACCCGGCCCCTCACTCCACATCCTGCGCACCCACCCTGCACTCGCACCCTTACCCGGCGTGTGACCCCACCGCCCCGGCGACCCCCACCTGCAGCCGCGCCCCCAGAGGACCGCTCCGGGCTCCGCGCACTTTCGCGGGACGGGGCTCTTGAAACAGGCGCCGCGCGGCCCCGCCCTGCCCTTCCTGGGGCGCCCCAGGCGCGCGCTCCCCGCGCTGCCCTCGGGCGGCCCCGGCTCGGAGTTTCCCGGGTCAGGCACTCGGGCTCCGGACGGCCTGCGGGGCGGACCGGGGCGGCCGGGCAGGGGTCCTCCCATAGCCTGCCGGAGAGCCCCGGAAGAGCCACCAGGCGGCTATAAATAGCGGCCGCGCGCCTGGTTCCCATCAGACGCACTCCCACTAGCCGGCAGTCACTGGGTTTCTTTTTTTTTTTTAAAGACTTGTTTCAGTGCACTTGAGACTTGGCCCTGCCTGAGGGAACAGGAGAGGAATCCCCGCAGGTCCTAGTGACGAGATGCTAGGGCGCGGCTGACCGGCTTGGCTCCTGGTCAGAGCTGTGTCGCGTACAAGGAAGGGACGCCTGCTGCAGAGGGCCTCTGAGCAGCACGGAATCCCGTCTGCTGTCTCCGTTCAGGTTAGAGGGCCCTGTGTGCCCTCCCGGCTACTCTGGATTTGCTTTTGGGTTCCCAAAGCCCTGTGAATATTAGCTGACCGAATTTCGTTGACCATTCTGAAAGCTGCAGATGATCTTGGAATTCCTTTTAGGAGTGGTGCATCTATTAAAGGACTGTGGTTACACTGGAGTCTGGTTGCTGTCAGACTCCATGCAGCGGCTTGCGTTCCTTGCCTTTGTTAGAGCTTAGACCTATTCTGGCTAGCAATCTGTCTGCCCTGGAGAGTTTACCTGTTCAGTTGAGGTCTGAATTTAAGGTTATTTCAAGGAGAAAGAAACTAAAGCTTCTAAAATATCTTCCCCCTTGTAGAACTTCTGGAGGAGTATGTGTGTAGTAGGTGGTAGCTATATAGACTTAATTTTTTAAATTGAGAAATATTACTCTATAAAGTCTTCAAATATTTTCTCTATTTTTTATTCTGTCTGAGAAGCCCAAGAATAGTTTTTATTTATTTTTTTCTTGATTATAAAAGAAGTGAAAGTTCATAATACTTGTAGTCTCTTTGCCACACAGTACTACGGGTATTTCAAGGGTAAAATATGGAAATATAATAGTTCAGTGATTTGAAACTTTTCATTAAAACTATAGGTTAAAAATGATATCGTGTAACTTGAACAAATATTTGACACCTATGTTCATTGCAGCATTTTTCACAGTAGCCTAAAGGTTGTGAAACCCTGTGTCCATCCACAGATGAATGTGTAAAGGAAATGTGGTCTCTACATACAAGTAAATATTATTCAGCCTTAAAAAGGAAGGAGACTCTGACACAAGATACAACACAGATGACCCTTGAGAATATTATGTTAAGTGAAGTAAGTCAGACACAAGAAGAAAAAAACTGTATGATTCTACTTGTATGAGGTGCCCAAACAACAGAGACACAAAGTAGAACAGTGGTGCCAGGGGGAATGGGGAGTTAGTGTTTACCAGGAATAGAGTTTCGCTCTGAGAAGATGAAAAAGTCTGGAGACAGATGGTTGTCATGGTTGCAGAACAATGTGAATGTACTTAATACCACAGAACTGTGCAATCAAAAATGGTAAAAATTGTAAATTTTATGGTATGTATATTTTGCTATAATAAAAATTTTTTTTAATGATATTGTGTAAAGACTTGCAAAATTAAGATAATGGATTCTTTACTATACCCATCATACTGTTTATTTTCTAGGTAGATAAGATGTAAATCATATGGTTTAATTTTTAATTGTAAAGATATTGCTTCTCATTTGGTTTCAAGAAAGATTGTGTGTAGGATAATTTCAGTGTATATATACATATACATATATGCCAAACTGATTAGAGCTGAATTCTCAATTGATAAGTCCCGTTTCCGTATTCTAGTAACATTTCTAGCAAAAAAGGCATGCAGTGAGGCTTGACTATGTTGTTATTGTGTCAGTAGGAACCCTTCACAACGTGCGGCTGAGGAAGCACCTCTGGCCTCTCTTCTTTTCTACCATTAAGATGTGCTTGCCTAGGGTGCCCCCTGCTAGTCGTGGCAGGAACTACATTTTAGGGACTATGGAACTGCATAAATCTTTGTGCTTTGCATACATACTGGAAGTTGAATGAAAGTCTCTGTCACACCCTACTATTATTATTTCAAGGGAAAAATATGGAAATAGAATAGTTCAGTGATTTGAAACTTTTGTTGAATGTTGGATGTATATCTCCTTCCTTTTAGAACAGCCCAGAGTGAACACAGTAATCTTGTCTATGATTATGTGACAACAGAACTCAGTGGTACTTTTCCTTAAGCACCTAAATTAAAGATGTATAAAAGAACTGTTAACCTGATTTTTTTCCTTTTAGTTTAAAATTATTGTATAGACAATACCATTTGTTACCTACTTAAACAAATTGGCAATGCATACTATTTTAGTTACGCTATGAGCTGTACATATCTTTATAGTACTTTTGTAAATTAATTCAATTGATGTTTATTTAACTTCTGGTCATACAAGGTCATGAGCTGGGTCTTGGGGGAGATGAGAAGCTTCCACTTTCTATAATTAAAGAATTCATTGTGCTGAGCTCTGTCCACTGGAGGAATTTACAATCTGTTCTGAATTACAAAGTATTAATTCACAAATAAACACTCCAAACCCAGCTGGTCTTGGATGCAGACAATGGCAGAAAATAAAAATTTATAGTAATTTAGATAGCTTCTGCCATGATTATAAATGTTCTGTACACATTTCTTAAAAGATATGTTAGATAGGGAAAAAAGATAGTGGTGTGAGAAGTGAGGCAGAAATCTCCTCCTGAAACCAAATATATTATGAAAATACACCAAATACAACTATTACTAAGAAAGTGACCAGAAATAAGATAGCACCAGCCACTCTACATCTGGGAGAAGAGAACATCTCATGGAAAAGCATAATGTAAAAAAGCCACAACCTGGTGGAACCGAGCACTCCCCCCACCTCAGCTCACTGGAAGGAGGAAGAGAATCAGAGGGTGAAGGCAGATGAAGCACAGGACGGCTAAATCCCCAGCCCTAGAAATCTACTCCAGGGGCACAAACCCACATTGCATGGTGCTCTGGAGATTACAGGGGGTGAAAACAGCAGATTAGATGAGGTAGAGGAGACAGTAAATGGAATATAAATTAGAGAACAAGAATACAAAGAAGCTGAGGCAGAGAGAGAAAAAAGCATTTCTAGGAATGAAAAAATATGAAAATAACTGTGTGACCAATCCAAACAGAAAAATATTCACATTATAGGGGTACCAGAAGAAGAAGAAGAGAGAAAAAGGGATAGAAAGTGTCTTTGAAAAAATAATTGCTAAAAAGATCCCCAACCTGGGGAAGAAGATAATCTCTCAGGCCATGGAAGTACACAGATCTCCCAACACAAGGGACCCAAGGAAGACAACACCAAGACATATAATAATTAAAATGGCAAAGATCAAGAACAAGAACAGAGTATTAAAGGCAGTCAGAGAGAGAAAAAAGGTCACCTACAAAGGAAAACCCATCAGGCTATCATCAGACTTCTCAGCAGAAACCTTACAGGCCAGAAGGGAGTGGCATGATATATTCAATGCAATTAAACAGAAGGGCCTCTTACCAAGAATACTCTACCAAGCAAGATTATCATTTAAATATGAAGGAGGTTTTAAAGAATTCCCAGATAAGCAAAAGTTGAGGGAATTTACCTCCCACAAACCATCTCTACAGTGTATTTTAAAGGGACTTCTCTACATGGAAGTCTTACTAAGGCTAAATAGCTGTCACAGAGAAAGTAAAACCACAGTAAAGGAAGTAGACCAATTAAATACTAACCAAATGCAAAATTAAATCAGCTCCCCACAAAGTCAGTGAAGGGATACATGAAGAGTACAGAATATGACATCTAACATATAAAGAGTAGAGGAGGAAGAAAAAGAAAGGAGAAAAAAAAAGCATCTTCAGTTTGTATTTATAATAGCATAATATGTGAGTTAAGTTAGAATGTTACAGTAATGAAGCTGCCCTTGAACCTTTGGTAAGCCTGCAGTGACAATAAGTACATATCTATTGATAATTACTCTAAATGTAAATGAACTGAATGCCCCAATCGAAAGACATAGAGTTACAGAATGGATAAAAAAGCAAGACCCATCTATACGCTGCCTACAAGAGACCCACTTCAAACCCAAAGACATACACATACTAAAAGTGAAGGGATGGAAAAAGATGTTTCATGGAACTAATACGGAGAAAAAAGCAGGAGTTGCTACAGTTGTATCAGACAAAATAGACTTCAAAACAAAGAAAGGAACAAGAGATAAAGAAGGACATTATATAATGATAAAGGGCTCAGTCCAACAAGAGGATATAACCATTATAAATATATATGCACCCAATACAGGAGCACCAGCATATATGAAACAAATACTAACAGAATTAAAGGAGGAAATAGAATGCAATGCATTCATTTTGGGAGACTTCAACACACCACTCACTCCAAAGGACAGAACAACCAGACAGAAAGTAAGTAAGGAGACAGAGGCACTGAACAATGCATTAGAACAGATGGACCTAACAGACATCTATAGAACTCTACACCCAAAAGCAACAGGATACACATTCTTCTCAAGTGCACATGGAACATTTTCTAGAATAGACCACATACTAGGCCACAAAAAGAGCCTCAGTAAATTTAAAAAGATTGAAATTGCACCAACCAACTTCTCAGATCACAAAGGTATGAAACTAGAAATAAATTACGCTAAGAAAACAACAAGGCCCACAAACACATGGAGGCTTAACAACATGCTCCTAAATAATCAATGGATCAATGACCAAATTAAAACAGATCAAGCAATATATAGAAACAAATGACAACAACAGCACAAAGCCCCAACTTCTGTGGGACTCAGCAAAAGCAGTTTTAAGAGGAAAGTATATAGCAATTCAGGCCTATTTAGAGCAGGAAGAACAATCCTAAATGAACAGTTTAAATTCACAATTACTGAAACTGGAAAAAGAACAAATGAGGCCCAAAGTCAGTAGAAGGAGGGACATAATAAAGATCAGAGAAGAAATGAATAAAATTGAGAAGAATAAAACAATAGAAAGAAGTAATGAAACCAAGAACTGGTTCTTTGAGAAAATAAACAAAATAGATAAACCCCTAGCCAGACTTATCAAAGTGCTTGATCTTACTTGAGCCTCACAACAAAAGTGTGAGGGAAGAGGGAAGGGATCACATCCCATTTCAGAGGCGGAGTGGGGATGTGAAAGGTCTGAAGAATTTTCCACTGCTGGTCAATAGTCCACAAGCCCACATCTTTGGACTACACATCTGGGGCTTTTTGTGCAACTCTGAGACTTCCGAGGTTGACTAGGAAAATAACTTAGTCATTTATGAACTAGGAGAAGTCTTGGTAACATCTAGACAGGGATGGTAGCAGCAGGGGTGAGCCACCAAGCTGCAGTCCTGCGACACAGGCCACCCAATTATCGTGACAGCTTCTGCAGTGCTGGTGTGTTTTCATTTCTTACTTTTGGCAGAAATGGTCTTTATCCTCTATAATCTGCTGTGGAGATGTTGTGGTATTTTGCCTATGAAAACTGGGGAAGCCAGCACAGAAAAAGATAATGACTTTTCAAGAGGCTGACATTCTTTGGTGGCAAATGGATTATATGTCTCAGATTAAAATTTTATCATGAAAGGAAACAAGAGAAGTGATTTGTATAGTTAAAGCAAATTCTCAGATTTTGCCTCAGGAGAGATTGTATTTTAATGTGTTGATTTCTGCTTCGTCTCCTCTGCCCTTCTGGCTTATAGCACATGGAGTATTTCATGTGATCTGTCTAGCCAGCTGCTGTGCTTGGTGTGTGTTGGAGAAGGTGTGTGCTGAGGCGGCCTCGGTCCCACGGACTGGCTGTGCCCATTGGCAGCCCTTGTCAGGCCTCCTGACTCAGCTTGGCCCCCCCAGTCCTGAGGTTAACAAGGAGGACTTTTCAAGCTGTGACTGGAATGTGGTCCCCTCCAAACTACTGGGAACCACATGGGTGTCGTCTAAAGACCTTGGGGCCAGCCAGGCACCTCTCCCCCAGCCTCTGGAAAGTGAGCTTCTCACCAGCTGAGCCACAGCTCTGACTGAGACCCTTTGGATTCTTAGGGCCTACCAGGCCTGCTCTGCTCTCCTCATATCTGTATTTGGCCAAGCCCAGGGATTGTCACCTTCACTTGTTTACCAGGCTGCACCTCCTCCCTGCATCTTCCCCCCACTGACCACGCCCATCACAGGCCCCATCCTGCATGTTGGCCACCCACTGTAATCATGGCCTCCCTGGCTACTTGCCTCTGAGGCCTATGTTCCCGGGCACAGCTTCTGGCTGTGTCGAAAGGGGCAGTCATTCCTTCCACCCACCCCTGGGTCTCATGGCCTGGTGCCTGCATCAGTGTACCTGCCTGTCTCAACTCCTGACACCAATGGAGGAGGCCCAGGCTTGCTTTGGCCTAGGAAGATGGTCAAACCATAAAGAAAGATGCCTTTTTAGAGGTATAAGCATACATTCCTCTTCTCTGTTATTTAAAAAAAAAAGTACTTTCACAGATAATGAATCAAGGCAAAATAGTGGCACAGGTCCATGTGTGCCAGCAGATGGTAGTGGCGGAAAACATCTTGTGCCAGCAGAGGTAGGCTTGCCAACAGGGCTGTCAGAGCAAGGAGATCAGGGCCACATGCTCTGAGGACCACGTTTCAAGGGTGGTGTTTAGTTTTGGACTCAATCCAATCAGAAGGCTGATTAAATGGATACCACCCATTTGAAAGAATGGAGCAGGGACTGAAAACCATAAAATATGAAGAGTGGTTGAAGGGACCAGGACTATTTCACTAGAGGAAGGATTCAGAGGAGGTTTTTTGTCCATCCAATGAGTACTTACATGTTCAGGCACTCAGCTCAGAAATTGTTGTGTATAAGCTCACTTAATCCTCTCTGCCTGTCCATCCATGGGTGGATAGATAAAGAAGATACAGTGCATATCTACAGAGGAGTATTATTTAGCCATAAGAAGGAATGAGATTTGTGGCAATATAGATGGACCTAAGGGGTATTATGATAAGTGAAACAAGAGAGAATGACAAATGCTGTATGATCTCACTTATATGTAGTATCAAACCCCTGCCACCCAGACAAACCCAGAGCTCCTAGACACAGAGAACAGATTGGTAGGCACCTGAGGTGGGGGGTTGGCAAAATAGGTGAAGGAAGTCAAAAGGTGCAACCTTCCAGTTATAAAATGAATTAATTAATGGATATCATGTGCAGCATAGTGATTATAGTTAATGATACTGTGTGGTATATTTGAAAGTAGCATGAAGAGTGAATTTCGAAAGTTCTCATCACTCTCATCACAAAAAGGGCAAAATCTTATAAAAAATCACATGTGGTGGTAGATGTTAGCTGGACTTAATGTGATTATTTTGCAATATGTACAAATATAGAATCATTACATTGTCCGCTTGAAACTAATATAATGTTTCAAGTTAATTACACTTTAAAAAAATCCTCACAGCAACCCAATGAGGTTGATAGGATCCCCAGTTTTCCAATGAAGAAGTGGACACTCGGAAAAATTAAACAAGTTGCCCAAGGTCACACAGCTAATGAGTGGCAAAACCAGGATATTAATATGAATCTCCTGGTTTCCAAGCCCTTGCTCTTAACCAGTAGTGTGTGTGGTATGTGTGTATATTTTATATAAATACATACTTTATATTTATACAGTAATGTGTAAGTAATCTTGTGATGTATTTCTGTGTGTATTTTTTGGTCAGAAACTTTAGGCTTGCTAGGCATGTCCTCTAAAGGAGAAGGGCATCTGCTGCAGTCCACTCTGTGCACTCTCCTGTGGTTGTTGAGAAGTGGCTGGCTTCAGGATGAGGTGGTTTGCACAGCTGGAGGTCCAGCAGGGTAAGGTGGTAAGAGGTAGAGGGGTGTCTGAGCAGGGGTATACCTCTGAAAGGTGGCCAGAGAAGGCATCCGGGCAGAGGTGATGGATGGCAGCCGTCTGGAAGAAGGGATGAGTTCAGATCTAATTATACTTGATATTAACACTGTGTCAAAGCATTAAGTAAAACCTGTCTGATGACTCAGTTGATTTTGGAAATCTGTAGAATACCTGCACCATCTCGTATACGGTGCAGGAGGAGAAGGTGTGTCTTTGAGTCACTAGGTGGCGGCCTCAGATTTCCTGGGACTTGACTCTGCCCAGGTCATTGACACAGAAACGGAAGAATAAGAATAGGTGTGCCCTGAACTCCTGGAATCATCCCCTTAACATGACTTTTGCTCTTAGAGGAGGGAGAGATGGCACAATAGTGCTGCAGAGCGCCAGGAATGGAGGCTTGGAGGCACTGCTCCTCAAGGGGCTGATGAACAGGTTTTGCTCACTGATTACCTTTCTGGATTCCTTTTTTGCTCTCTTTCTTGGCTTCTACTGGCTACATTTTCTTCTCACTTAACTTTACCAGTCCTCTAATTTTAATTTTACTTTTGCCTGATATATCATTTCCTCTTTCCCTAACCCAGTTCCTCAATGCTGTTTGCTCTTCTCTCCCAAAATTCCCCCCAATGCACCCCTCTCCCCACTCCTCCTCAACTGTGATGGGAATGCATGGAAATGGTGCCGGGCAAGCCTCCCCAACTAATCTCTGCTGGCAAATTTCCTACCATCAGCAGCAATTACCAGATAAGTAGTAAGTATATTCTTTAGAGTAATTAAGAGAATGTCTGAGTCCAAATCACAGGTCTCTCCCTCATTAGCTCTCCAGCACTGGGCCAGTCCCATGGGCCCAAAATGGCACAAAAATGGAGATTATCTACAAGGGATTGTTTTGAAAATGAATCAAGGTGACCCAGCATATGAAATAGTCTAATACAGTGCCTGGTACATAGTGGCAGCTCAAAAAATAGTACTCATTATTATTACTTGGAAACTTTTATAGCATTTTGTTATTACTATGACATGTGTACTATAATTTACAAAGGCACCAGTCCTCCAAGATTAGGGAAAGAAAAAACAACCTTTCACTACAGATGATAGGAAAAGCACTGGTCTAGATATCATTATTTCCCCTTCTTTGCAAAAGCTACTTACTGTAAATAGAGTCATTTACTTAATCAGTGAATTCCTCAAACGTTTATCAAGTGTAAAACAGCCTCAGATTTTAGTTTGGGCAGAGAATGAACAGGTAGGAATGAAAACACCGCATAAACCTTATTTCTATGAAGTGAATCCATACCCTCCTTTCTTTTGCCTCTCCGAGAGGCCCCCTTGTCATGAGCAGGGCAGTCAGTGAGGGATTTGTCTGTGCTCACCTGGCCAAGCTCCTCCTCTGCGTAGTCATACTTGATGAATGCAGACCAGGAACTCAATGTTCCCTCACAAGAGGACAAAGTTAATTTCCTTTATTTTATTCAAGATTCAGTTTTATTTGATATGGGAGGACAATGTGTTCATAAATGGTTAACAACACCAAGAGCACATAGGTGCGCCATTTTCTTTTTTTTTTAATTTGGTGTTATTAATCTACGATTACATGAGGAACATTATGTTTACCAGGGTTCCTCCCCCTTCAACAAATTCCCTCCACAATCCCCATTACAGTCACTGTCCATTAGTGTAGTAAGATGCTGTAGAGTCACTACTTGTCTTCTCTGTGTTGCACAGCCCTCACTGTGCCTCTCCCTACATTATACATGCTAATTGTAATGCCCCGTTTCTTCCCCCGCCAATCCCTCCCTTCCCACCCATCCTCCCCAGTCCCTTGCCCTTTGGTAACTGTTAGTCTATTCTTGGGTTCTGTGATTCTGCTGCTGTTTTGTTCCTTCAGTTTTTTCTTTGTTCTTATACTCCACATATGAGTGAAATCATTTGGTACTTGTCTTTCTCCGCCTGGCTTATTTCACTGAGCATAATACCCTCGAGCTCCACCCATGTTGTTGCAAATGGTAGGATTTGTTTTCTTCTTATGGATGAATAATATTCCATGGTGTATATGTACCACATCTTCTTTATTCATTCATCACCTGATGGACACTTAGGTTGCTTCCATTTCATGGCTATTGTAAATAGTGCTGTGATAAACATAGGAGTGCATCTATCTTTTTCAAACTGGGCTTCTGCATTCTTAGGGTAAATTCCTAGAAGTGGAATTCCTAGGTCAAATGATATTTCTATTTTGAGCTTTTTGAGAAACCTCCATACTGCTTTCCACAATGGTTGAACCAATTTACATTCCCACCAGCAGTGTAGGAGGGTTCCCCTTTTTCCACAACCTCGCCAACATGTGTTTTTGTTTGTCTTTTGTATGGTGGCGATCCTTACTGGTGTGAGGTGATATCTCATTGTGGTTTTAATTTGTACTTCTCTTACGACAAGTGATGTGGAGCATCTTTTCAGTTGTCTGTTGGCCATCTGGAATTCTTCTTTGGAGAATTGTCTGTTCAGCTCCTCTGCTCATTTTTTAATTGGATTATTTGCTTTTTGTTTGTTAAGGTGTGTGAGCTCTTTATATATTTTGGATGTCAACCATTTATCAGATCTGTCATTTATGAGTATATTCTCCCATACTGTAGGGTACCTTTTTGTTCTATTGATGGTGTCCTTTGCTGTACAGAAGCTTTTCAGCTTGATATAGTCCCACTTGTCCATTTTTGCTTTTGTTTCCCTTGCCCAGGGAGATATGTTCATGAAGAAGTTGCTAATGTTTATGTCCAAGAGATTTTTGCCTATGTTTTTTTCTAAGAGTTTTATGGTTTCATGACTTACATTCAGGTCTTTGATCCATTTTGAATTTACTTTTGTGTATGGGGTTAGACAGTGATCCAGTTTTATTTTCTTACATGTAGCTGTCCAGTTTTGCCAGCACCATCTGTTGAAGAGACTGTCATTTCCCCATTGTATGTCCATGGCTCCTTTATTGAATATTAATTGACCATATATGTTTGGGTTAATGTCTGGAGTCTCTATTCTGTTCCACTGGTCTGTGGGTCTGTTCTTGTGCCAGTAACAAATTGTCTTGATTACTGTGGCTTTGTAGTAAAGCTTAAAGTTGGGAAGTGAGATATCCCCCACTTTATTCTTCCTTCTCAGGATTGCTTTGGCTATTCAGGATCTTTGGTGGTTCCATGTGAATTTTTGAACTATTTGTTTCAGTTCATTGAAGAATGCTGTTGGTAATTTGATAGGGATTGCATTGAATCTGTAGATTGCTTTAGGCAGGATAGCCATTTTGACAATATTAATTCTTCCTAGCCAAGGGCATGGGATGAGTTTCCATTTTTTAGTGTCCTCTTTAACTTCTCTTGAGAGTGTCTTGGTAGTTTTCAGAGTATAGGTCTTTCATTTCTTTGGTTAGGTTTATTCCTAAGTATTTTATTCTTTTTGATGCAGTTGTTTATGGAATTGTTTTCCTGATTTCTCTTTCTGTTAGTTCATTGTTGGTGTATAGGAAAGCCACAGATTTCCATCTATTAATTTTGTATCCTGCAACTTTGCTGAATTCCAATACTAGTTCTAGTAGTTTTGGAGTGGAGTCTTTAGGGTTTTTTATGTACAATATCATGTCATCTGCAAATAGTGACAGTTTGACTTCTTCTTTACCAATCTGGATTCCTTGTATTTCTTTGTTTTGTCTGATCGCCATGGCTAGGACCTCCAGAACTATGTTGAATAACAGTGGGGAGAGTGGGCATCCCTGTCTTGTTCCCAGTCTCAGAGGAAAAGCTTTCAGCCTCTCACTGTTCAGTATGATGTTGGTTGTGGGTTTATCATATATGGCCTTTATTGTGTTGAGGTACTTGCCTTCTACACCCATTTTGTTGAGAGTTTTTATCATGAATGGATGTTAAATTTTGTTGAATGCTTTTTTAGCATCTATGGAGATGATCATGTGGTTTTTGTCCTTTTTGTTGATGTCGTAGATGATGTTGATGGATTTTCGAATGTTGTGCCATCCTTGCATCTCTGGGATGAATCCCATTTGGTCATGGTGCATGATCCTCTTGATGTATTTTTGAATTCGGTTTGCTAATATGTTGTTGAGTATTTTTGCATCTACGTTCATCAGGGATATTGGTCTGTAGTTTTCATTTTTGGTGGGGTCTTTGCCTGGTTTTGGTACTAGGGTGATGTTGGCTTCATAGAATGAGTTTGGGAGTATTCCCTCCTCTTCTATTTTTTGGAAAACTTTAAGGAGAATGGGTATTATGTCTTCTCTGTATGTCTGATAAAATTCCAAGGTAAATCCATCTGGCCTGGGGGTTTTGTTCTTGGGTAGTTTTTTGATTACTGCTCCAATTTCGTTGCTGGTAATTGGTCTGTTTAGATTTTCTGTTTCTTTCTGAGTCAATCTTGGAAGGTTGTATTTTTCTAGGAAGTTGTCCATTTCTCCTATGGTTTCCAGCTTGTTAGCATGTAGGTTTTCATAGTATTCTCTAATAATTCTTTGTATTTCTGTGGGGCCCATTATGATTTTTCATTTCTCATTTCTGATTCTGTTGATGTGTGTTGATTCTCCTTTTCTCTTAATAAGTCTGGCTAGAGGCTTATCTATTTTGTTTATTTTCTCAAAGAACCAGCTCTTGGTTTCACTGATTTTTTTCTATTGTTTTATTATTCTCAATTTTATTGATTTCTTCTCTGGTCTTTATTATATCCCTCCTTCTGCTGACTTTATGCCTCATTTGTTCTTGTTTTTCCAATTTTGATAATTGTGACTTTAGACTATTCATTTGGGATTGTTCTTTCTTCTTTAAATATGCCTGGATCGCTATATACTTTCCTCTTAAAACTGCTTTTGCTGAGTCCCACAAAAGTTGGGGCTTTGTGCTGTTGTTGTCATTTGTTTCTATATATTGCTTGATCTCTATTTTAATTTGGTCATTGATCCATTGATTATTTAGGAGCGTGTTGTTAAGCCTCCATGTGTTTGTGAGCCTTTTTGCTTTCTTTGTACAATTTATTTCTAGTTTTACACCTTGTGGTCTGTGAAGTTGGTTGGTAGAATTTCAATCTGTTTGAATTTACTGAGGCTCTTTTTGTGGCCTAGTATGTGGTCTATTCTGGAGAATGTTCCATGTGCACTGGAGAAGAATGTGCATCCTGCTGCTTTTGTGTGTAGATTTCTGTAGATGTCTGTTAGGTCCATCTGTTCTAGTGTGTTGTTCAGTGCCTCTGTGTTCTTACTTATTTTCTGTCTGGTGGATCTATCCTTTGGAGTGAGTGGTGTGTTGAAGTCTCCTAGAATGAATGCATTGCATTTTATTTCCTCCTTTAATTCTGTTAGTATTTGTTTCACATATGTTGGTGCTCCTGTCTTGGGTGCATATACATTTATAATGTTTATATCCTCTTGTTGGACTGACCCCTTTATCCCCTTTATCATTATGTAATGTCCTTCTTTATCTCTTGTTACTTTCTTTGTTTTGAAGTCTATTTTGTCTGATACTAGTACTGCAACACCTGCTTTATTCTCCCTGTTGTTTCCATGAAATATCTTTTTCCATCCCTTGACTTTCAGTCTGTGCATGTCTTTGGGTTTGAGGTGAGTCTCTTGTAAGCAGCATATAGATGGGTCTTGCTTTGTGATCCATTCTATTACTCTGTGTCTTTTGATTGGTGCATTCAGTCCATTTATATTTAGGGTGATTATTGAAAAATATGTACTTATTGCCATTGCAGGCTTTAGATTTGTGGTTACCAAAGGTTCAAGGTTATCTTCTTTACTATCTTACTGTCTAACTTAACTTGCTTATTGAACTATTTATAATAGTAACACAGTCTGATGATTCTTTATTTCTCTCCCTTCTTATTTCTCCTTCTCCATTCTTTATATATGTTTTATTTTGTGCTCTTTTGTGTTTACTTTAACTACTTTTGTGGGTAGTTGATTTTATTTTTTGTCTTTAGTTAGTATTTGGTTGGTCTGCTTTCTTTGCTGTGATTTTATTTTCTCTGGTGACATCTATTTAGCCTTAGGAGTGGTTCCATCTAGAGTAGTCCCTCTAAAATACCCTGTAGAGGTGGTTTGTGGGAGGCAAATTCCCTCAACTTTTGCTTATCTGGGAATTGTTTAATCCCTCCTTCATATTTAAATGATTGAGAAGTCTGATGATAGCCTGATGGGTTTTCCTTTGTAGGTGACCTTTTTTCTCTCTCTGGCTGACTTTAATATTCTGTCCTTGTCCTTGATCTTTGCCATTTTAATTATTATGTGTCTTGGTGTTGTCCTCCTTGGGTCCCTTGTGTTGGGAGTTCTGTGTGCTTCCGTGATCTGAGCGACTATTTCCTCCCACAGTTTGGGAAAGTTTTCAGCAATTATTTCTTCAAATACACTTTCTATCCCTTTTTCTCTCTCTTCCTCTTCTGGTACCCCTATAATGGGGATATTGTTCTGTTTGGATTGGTTGCACAGTTCTCCTTGTTTCATTCCTGGAGATCTTTTATCTCTCTCTGCGTCAGCTTTTCAGTGTTCCTGTTCTCTGATTTCTATTCCATTAACAGCCTCTTGCATCTCATCCATTCTGCTCTTAAGTCCTCCCAGAGGTTGTTTTATTTCTGTATTCTCCCTCTCAACTTTATTCATTAGCTCTTGCATTTTTCTCTGCAGCTCCATCAGCATGGTTATGACCTTTATTTTGAATTCTTTTTCAGGAAGAGTGGTTAAATCTATCTCCCCAGGTTCCCTCTCAGGGGATGTCTGTGTGATTCTGGTCTGGATCAAATTCTTCTGCCTTTTCATGGTGATAGAGCTAGTTGTGCGCAGTTGGCACATGTGTCAGCTAGGAGAAAAAATGCCTTCATGCTTGCCTATTGCCTTCCCTTCCTGTGAGAATGGCGACTCCTAGAGGCTTGTGCTGGGCAACTGCATGCTGACAGGGCCTCTGAGTCTGGCCTGGGTGGCTGCGGAGGAAGCTGTGTGCAGCTGCTGTGGGTGAGGCTGGCCTCAGGCTGCTGCTCCGCTATGGTGGGGCCACACCAGAGGGGGAACAGGCAGGAGGTTGTTTATCACCGTGAGGGGCCTCAGAACTGCACTGCCACCTAGGGGGTTAGGGTGCCCAGAGTTCCTCGGGATTCCCTGCTTCTGGGCTGTGTGTGCTGGGATGTTTCCATACAGCTGTGGGTTCCCTGTCCCTTTAATACTTTCAAAAAGCACTTGCTTTTCTTTTGTCCCAGGGGCGCCAGCTGCGGGGACCCGATTGCAGGTTTTACTGTCCCGTTTCCCTAGTATCCAGCACACCATGCACTGTCTGTGTGCACTCCTGGTGCGGATGACTAGGCCTGAGTATTTAGCAGTCCTGGGCTCCCTCTCCCTCCCCGTTCCGACTCCTCTCCTCCCGCTGGGGAGTTGGGGTGGGGGGTGAGCTCATGTCCTTCCGGGCTGTGGTTTGTATCTTACCCCCTTTGTGAGGTGCTAGGTTCTCGCAGGTGTAGATGTCACCTGGCTGTTGTCCTGTATCTTCTGGTCTCTCTTTTAGGAATATTTGTTGTATTTCCAAAAATATATATGGTTTTGGGAGGAGATTTCTGCCCCCCTACTCATGCCATCATCTTGGCTCCTCCTGTTTACAGGTGTCATTTTCTTAACAGATAATATCACCAACCCTCTTGAGAAAAAAAAATGATATTACTTTCAATGGATTCCCATGTGATATCACCAAGGCTGAATTTGTTGCCACAAAGGCAAAATGAAAGATTATATGTGTGTCGATTTTAGAAAACAACATTCTGTTCACAAAGGCTGTGTCCGTTATTTCCTAAGAAAAAGAAAACATAAGCTGTTGGGCTCTCCTGACGGTACTTACCTTGCTTTTTCCTCTAAAAGAATGAGGTATGTTGAATCCCTTTATTCCCAGCAGAGAGCTTAGGCCAGTCAGGTATTAGGTGTTACTAGCTTGAATACTGGTAATCCAGCAAGTGCCAAAGTGCAAGTAGCCCTGTTCTAGGAATTGTGGGGCTCCTATGTAAGCATCGTGGATCTATAGCTACCTTGGGGAACTCATCCAGTCCACTACATAGCTGGGTGACGGTATTGACTAGGACAAAGAGAGCAACCAGGCTGGGGTGTGACTGTGCGTTAATTTGGTTACTGTTTTCCTGGAACTTACTGTCTAATGGGAATCATTAGACAGGTAAATACTCAAGCAGACATACACTGCATTTCATTGAATCTAAAGTACCATATACTGAAGACATACCATTACTCATGTTCCACCAAAATAAAAACTATGATTCGGATGATAAGATGTCATTAATGGTAAGACACAGGTCTCTATTTCAGAGATGTTAAAATGTGAAAGAACTGTTTATCTTGGATTCTGCATGTATAAGCACTAACTTAGAAATTAGTTATTAGTCATGGTGGGTGCTTTAAAGGAAAAAAACCAGGGAGTTAAAAGAAAGACTAATAGAAAGGCCAAATTTAGATTGGGTGACATTAAGGCTGAGGATTAAAGGCTAGGAATGGGAGAGAAGTCAGGGGCTGTCTTGAGTGACACCGGAAATGAGGGAAGGCATTGCTTAGAGGAGGTAGTCAGTGTGGATGGGAATAGTTAGGAAGGAGCTGAGCTGGATTTTGAATGGTTTGAGTGATAGCTGGAAAGGAAGGCCAGGACAAAGGACACAACAGTAGCAAAAGCAAAGAACAAAAGATAATGGGTGAAAAATCCATTCCAAAATTCATATAGAATCTCACAGGATTCCCTCCAAAAACAAGCTTGAGAGGCAAGAACAAGCTTAGAGGACTCACACTTCCTGATTTCAAAATTTACTACAAAGCTATATTAATAAAAACAGTGTGGAACAGGCATAAAGACAGACATATAGATCAATAGAATAGAATAGAGAGCTCAAAAACAAATCCTCACAAACATGGTAAAATGACTTTTGATAAGGGTGCTGAGACCATTCAATGACGAAAGGACAGTCTCTTCAAAAAATGGTGCTGGGAAAACTGGATAGCCACATGCAAAAGAAATGAAGTTATACTCTTACCTAACTGTGTTAAAAAATTAACTCAAAATGCATCAAAGATCTAGACATAGACTAAAACTTACTTTTAGAAGAAAACATAGGGCTAAACTTGATGACAATGGATTTGGCAATGATTTCTTGGGTATAACACACAGACACAGGAAACAAAAGGTAAAAATATACAAATTGAACTTCATGAAAATGAAAAACTTCCATGCATCAGAAGACTATAGCAACAGAGTGAAAAGAAAATCCTTAGGAAATATTTGCAAATTATATATCTGGTAAGGGATTAGTATCCAGGCTATACAGAGAACTCTTAAAACTCAGCAACAAAACACCAAATCAATTTGAAAATGAGCAGAGGACTTGAAAAGACATTTCTCCAAGAAGATACATGAATGGCCAATAAGGACATGAAAAGGTGCTCAACATCACTAATTGTTAGTGAGAGTCATCCCAAAACTACATGAGACAGCATCTCACATACATTAGGATGGCTATGAACAACTACCACCGCAACAGGAATTAATGAGAGTTGGCAAGCATGTGAAGAAATTGGATACTTGTGCACTGTTGGTGGTCATGCAAAATGACCCAGCCACTGGGGAAAACGGTATGGCAGTTCTTCAAAAAATAAAAATAGAACTACCATATGATCTGGCAGTTCCACCTCTGGGTATCCACCCAAAAGAATTGAAAGTTGGGTCTCAGAGAGACATCTGTGCACCTACGTTCATAGCAGTATTAGTCACATGGATGCAACACAAGTGCCTATCGACCAATGAATGGTTAAGCAAAATGTAGTCTATACATACAGTGGAGTGTTATACAGCCTTATAAAGGAAGGAAATTCTGACACTGACACATGCTGTAGCAGGGGTGAACTTTGAGGACATTGTGCTAAGTGAAATGAGCCAGTCACAAAAAGACAAATACTGTATGATTCCACTTATATGAGGTCCCTAGAGTAGCCAAAATAATAGAGACAGAAAGTAGAAGGGTAGCTGCCAGGGCTGGGGGAAGGGAGAAATGGGGGCTGTTGTTTAATGGGGACAGAGGGTCAGTGGTGTAAGATGAGGAGAGTTCTGAGGATGGACGGTGGTGATGGCTGCACAACCATGTGGAAGTGCTTAACACCGCTGAACTGTACGCCTAAAAATGGCCAATTTTATGTTGTGTGTTTTTTACCACAATTAGAGGAAAGATCTTGGGATGTGTACAGATCCAGGAAGAGACCATGTGGGCTGGGGTGAAGGACGTCACCAAGAAGCAGTCGAAGGTGAGTTTGGAGGCATAGACTTGGATTAGGTGTGAAAAGCCCTTGGATGACAAAAGCAGCGAGGAAGAAATTTCTCTCTCAGGCAACAGGAAAGCCCGGTGGGAGTCTCCCCTACTCCCTGCCAGGGCACTGGGCCTGGGAGGGGAGAGACAGGATGAACTCGCTTCCCAGGAAGAGCCAGGAGTTAGAGCCTGCAGGTCCGGAGAGGAGGCGGGATCCAAGCCCCACTGGGATGAGCTAAAGACCTGCTGTACAGAACCAGGGCCCAGTTGGGCCACGACAAGTCAGCAGGCAGGTGCCCAGCACAGCTACACAGCTTTCCCGGCAGGAGCGGTGCAAGGAGAATGCGTGGCCAGCCGGTCCAGAGCTGGGATTGCCACGCTGGATGCCCCAAGGGCCAGTGTGGCGAGGGGTCGAGGTGCCTAAAGGTCTGGGTGGCGGGAAGCTAGGAGGGGCGGCAGGCAGGAGGACTGGGGGCCCTGGGGGATGAAGAGAAGCTCTGAGTGCGTGGCCAGGGCGGCAGCCAGCCGAGGGCACCCAGAACCCTTGGCCTTTGTTGGGCACTCGCCACGTGATGGTGCTGGGCTGGGAGCAGTGCTACCTGCGAGGCGAGTGGGCAGGGAGCAGGCGTGTCCGTTGCAGGGAGACCTGAGTTTACACCGAGGGAGGCGCTCTTCAGGCCCGCTTTACCTCCCACGCCGAGACATGGCGCAGACCTCACGCTTGGAACTTCTTGGTCATAGGTGAGGGATGCTCACCCCTCCAAGCCCCAAAGAGATGAGAAGTGGTAACTGAATGTCAACACGGTCAGTGATGAGCTGTAGAACGGGGACCCAGCACAGACGGCTTGTGTCTTGGCACTTGGATGAGGACTGGCCCTTCTGGCCTAGCCTCCTGGGTGGGTGACCGGGTGGCTGGGGTGGGGGTGGGAGGCTACAACCTGCACAGCCCTTAGAGACTGCTGATGCTTAGATGGTGAGTATGGCCGTCAGAGAGCTGAACAACTAGGGGACCACCTCCCTTACCCCCGACAATCATCCCATCTTTTGTAAATCTGACTATTTTCAGTCACACCATGTGTTCTTAATATCCTCTGAGTTAGAAAATAAAAATTCACTGAAAAGCGCTCTGCTTGGTTTTCTCAGCTTTTTTCTCAATAACTTATAAAACTAGCTTTTTCACTGCTTTGAGGGTTGAAAGAGAGAGGCATGTCTCTCCGTATCTCTTAGGCCAGAAAATGGCCCCAGGTAGAGCAAGCTCTGTGCAGAGGGCAGCCCCTCCGAGGGGCAGGAGGGTGCCTCACGCTGTGACAGTTGTATGATGTGACCTGTGAGGGTGGATGGGGGTCATTGGAGTGGACGCCTAGGCTGCATGACACTGGGGTGGACAGATCACCCCATTACAGCAGAATCTCCCAACAGGATGGCGGGATCAGAAACGTAGGACGACTCTAAGTCTTCCAGAAATGATGGACATTGCAGGTGGGTAAATAAAAGGCAATGAGGAGAATTGAGAGGGTTTGCAGGGGCCTCAGTGAGCTTCAGCAAGAGAACTGTGGACTCAGCTAGAGAACACTGACCCTGGTCTGGGCAAGGGTGTAGGAAGACAGTGGGTCTTTGGGGGAGCCCTGAGGTTGGCACACAAGAGGGTATGGAGGTCTCACTGCTCAAGCTGTCACTACAGTCCAGCACGCTGCACTCTGTCCCACCCCTGTATCCTGAAGCCCTCTTCACCTCACCCAGCAGTCTTCAGGCTTCATTCAAACGCCCTCTGCCCTGCCAAGCAGCCCCAGCCAGCCGGGCAGAGCAGCCCCTTCTGCCTCTGCGCTGTGGAGACAGATTCCAGACATGGGCCTGGGCTTTTGGAAGGAGAAGCAGCCGGTCAGTGCCCAATAGGCGCTGTTTGAATAAGTGGGTTGGAAAGGGTCAGGAAGGCCTCTTCCCAGATTTTTGGGATGGAGACCCATGGATCCAAGATTCTCCCATTGCTGGGGCACGGGCTGGAGTACCCTGGGTGTCCTGCTGTGTCCTCAGCCAAAGCAGTGGCATGGCTGACATGACTTCCTGACTTCCCAGGGAATTCCTCCTGGCCAGGCTTGCTCACACCCACAGGTCCAGGACCCAGCAGTCATGCTGAGTGCCTCCTCACCCATGTCTGTCACAGGCCTGGGCACTGTCCTGCATCTCCCCAGTCACTTCCACACCTAGTTCAAAGGCACTGGCAGGGTATTAACCCCTCCTTGCTGAGGGCTCTGTTTCTTCTCCATTGGTTGTTGAAGATGAGGTCCCCATGCCCTTTTAAAAACCTGTCTTACCCAGTGTTTGCTGTGATTGAGTCTGACTCAGAGAGAAGTAAAATGCTTGCTGAATCATCAACACTTCCTATAACGCCCTAGCATTTTCATTAATTAAGGCCTCCCTGTCAAATCACTCCAGCCTGAGACTGGAAATCAGGGCACGCCCCTGCTGCAAGGGGCTATTTAGTAGTGTGAGCTGGTGTCCTTTTTACCAGAGCTACAGGACAGGGGCCTCCTGCCATCAGCATAGTGGCCTCCTCCACACAGGAGGAAGTGAACACACATGAACTGGTATAAGATCATTTCCCTTCTATTTGTCTTGGCATAAGTGTTTTGGAATTCACACACATGTACTCTTGACCCTGCAGTGGTGGGGTTTTTGAAAACATTTTCCTCTCAAAGGAGCATTAGTTAAAGTCACTGATTCTATGCCATTTTAAAAACAGGGAATGTACTTATGTTGCGTGCCAGTTGGTGAAATACTAGGGAAGTTTAAAATAATTACCAATTAACATAAAAACTTTCTGAACATACATTCAAACTGAATTACACATTCAAAGGTCACAAAAAGCGAAGTCTTTCAAATGCCCCGCCACTTGCAGCTGTGTTACCTTGGAGAAGCCACCTGGTTCTTTGAGGCAGTTTGCTCATCTGCAGCATGGGGAAAGCTTCTGTTTTAATAACACTGTTGAGATGAAAATATGTGCAAGGAGAAAGGACAACTATATCTGCTGGGGTTGACTATGCCAGCTGCCCTGACAAGTGCTTTCTCACACTGATATCTTTTAAGTTTGTCTGAACACTTAAAAAGTTGGGCAAATGTTGGGTATTATTGTACGTTGTATAACTGTGGGGGAAGTTTATTGATTTCTCTGAACTTAGTTTACCTTCGAACCCAGAATAATACCACCAAACTCAAAGGGTTGTGTAAGACCTCATATAAATGAATTCATAGAGTACAGGTGCTAGGTAAAGGCTATAAAGCAGCTTACAAATATTAGATATTATGATTGGTGTTGATGATGCATTTGTAAATTGCTGCTTGAGAATGACCTTGACAGTCTTCGTAAACGGATGTATCTTTCTAGTCTGAGTGGTGGCGCAGTTAATGACTGTGTGGCAGAATATCTATGAATCCTTTTATCCAACCAGACTTTAAATACATTCCCTGATTGATCACAGCATCAATTTTAAAAAGACCTCAGAGCCAAAGTTTTGCATTCCCACTGACAATGTACAGGAATTATTTCTAATTCCTACTGCACAGCATGAAAAGTTAGGTATGTTTGAGCCTTCTTCTCTCTTTTATCTGCCATAGTTAATCTGTTGCCAAGTCAGGATTATTATAAAACATTATTTAACATATATTTCTTCCTTTCTACCAGTAAATTAATTTGGCCACGTGAGTATATCTGACTATTCCAGTAGCCTTCCAAATAGCGTCCCTTCAGTCTTTCTTCTACAACCATCTCGAAGTCAAAGTCACCTTTTGGGAGCCTAGCTCAGATTGTGTGGTTCCCTGCTCTGCAGCATTCAATGGCTTCCCATTGCCCACAACACAAGCTCCGCCTCCTTCCCTTTCTGCTTAGGGGCTCCCTGGCCCAGCCCAGCTGACCTGCCTGCCTGCCTGGGGGCACTGGCTGATATGCACCCAAGCTTCTTCCTTTCCCACTTTGCACCTCTGTGTATGTCGTTCTTGACCTGGAATGAGTCCAGCATTTCCACCTCACCCCTCCTCTCAGGGAATATGAACAATCTGAGCTTCCTTTGCTCTCATATCCTTTTGCAAGGCCCTAGAGCCCTGGACTGAGTTTTACAGGTTTTTATAATTCCTTCAGAGCCTTGATGGGACTGAGTAGATGGACCTCGAATTCTTTCACATATTTCACCCTTGGAGTTCACTGAGTTTTCTCATAAGCCTTCTGGGCTCCCCTGTGCTATTCTTTGCTTGAACATAAGTAACTTGTAGAATCAAAGGGCTGAACATTTGCCAATTCCAGCCAGTACTGCTTTTTAACAGAACCATGCCTTACCTCTCTGTTCTGACTGTTAAATTAACATTTGTTGAATGGAACACAGTGTGCTGGATGGTGAGCTGCGGTTCAACAATAGACCACGAGGGAAACCGAGACAGAGAAGCTTATTATCACAGGTCTTGGAGCAAGTACCCAGCACACTTCAAGGGGCCACATGGGGAGGTGCAGCAGGGTGCAGACAGAGAGAGGTAGGACTTCTTCCAACCCCCAAATGCTTCTGAATATCGAGGATGTGATTATTATGAACACCTTGCTTCTGTTTGGGACAGAAATCAGTCAATTCAAGCCAAGACAATTGGGTTTTTGGTAAACTCCATGGGGGTCTTATCTAAGGGGCACACGGAGGGAAAGCCCTGGGAGGTGGGGAGGCTCTTGGTGACAAGCACTTGGTGACAGGAACTTATGTTTGATGATGTCTGAGGGCTGCTGTCTAGGGCATGTGGTTGCATGAAGGGCTAGTGTCGGTTCAGGGCCCCTGATGGCTTCTAGGCCAAACAAAACGGATGTCAAGGCAGCAGTACCAATGAGTAGCATAGCTAAACTTTTGACATTCTCCCTAACCAATAAACAAAATTATTTTCCTATTCATTTTAAAGCAGAATGAGCCAGGAAGAAATCATTGAATGGAATTTTAAAAGGGAAAACAATAGCAACAACAAAAGGTGTCCATTTCCATTTCCTCATAGACACTCGACTTTGTTTGCTACTTTCTAGAGTGTTGGAGTACGTCTTTGGAAACCCAAAGGTAGTCAAAGATTCTTGGGGATGAAATCCCATGAAAAAATTCTCTTTTTTTGACTTAAAATTTGTTGTACCGTTTGTACAGCTGGAAGTTTGCTGGCCATTGGGAACAACTTCTTCCAACCCCCAAATGCTTCTGAATATCGAAGATGTCATTATTATGAACACTTCGCTTCTGGTTGGGACAGAAATGAAAACTAGACAAGATTGCTATAATGAATTCTAATTCATACCAGCTTTGGGAAGTAAGTTGTCAGGGGACACCACCACAGGGACTTAGAGAAATGTGAGCTTTTAAGAGCTGGCCATGGGAGTATCCCATCCATCCCCAATTTTTATCAGCATTCTTGGGAATGATTTTTATTCATAATATTCTACCTGGCTTGGGCTACAGAGAATACTGTAAATGTTTTTAAGATTAGGAAAGGTAACTTCTAGCATCTGAGGTAGAGTACTTTTCTGGTACTTCTTCCCTAAATGACTTGGCCAGACTTGAACAGGATTGTTTTTCATAGGGCAGGGAAACACTCAACTGTGTGCTCAGACTTGTCTTATTAATTTAATGCTTGTGTTTAATATATATGGAATTTATTTTGGTGCATGACAGTGTTAATGGAATAGAGACGTTAACAGTGTTTGATGTGTGTCTGAGTTCAGAGTACTTCTTAACATGTCTATCATTTCAACCAGTGTCTCCTATTGGAGACCATCCATTGTCTTTTGTGTTGAGAAAAGATATTTCTTTTTTTCACTTAAAAAAATTATGGTAAAATACATATAATATAAAATTTACCATATTAACCATTTTTTGTGTGTTTCTTTTCAGGCATAGTCACGTTATTGTGCAACCATCACCTTCATCTATGTCCACAACTTTTTTATATCCCATTAAAGCTTTGTACCTATTAAACAATTACTTCCCCTTCCCTCAGGCTCTGGCAGCCACATTTCTGTTTTCTGTCTCTGTGAATTCTGCTGCTGTGAGGGCCTCATGTAAGTGAAGTCATGCAGTATTTGTCCTTTTGTGACTGGCTTATTCACAGTCCTTTTGTGACTGGCTTAATGTTCTCAAGGCTTGTCCATATTGTAGCATATGCCGGAATTTCCTTCCTTTTTAGGCCTAATAATATTTCATTATACTTATATATCATGTTTTGTTTATCTATTCACCTGGCAATTGACACTTGGGCTGCTTCTAACTTTTGTCTATTGAGAATAATGCTGTGGACATGGGTTTTCAAATATCTGCTCAAATTGAGATCTTTCTCTTTTGGAAAAAGCAGGGCAAATGGGAAAAAGTCATGCTGTCTTTAGTTATTGTGACTCAAAATTGGCCTAACCCTATTTTTTCAGGTTTTGAAAAGACATCACAATTATTAAAGAGCCTGAGAAATTTCAGTGGAATATATTAGGTGATTTTCCCCCTCTTAACAATATAGCATAAGTAAAACGCAAAGGGTGAATCTTTAAAGAGCTGCTGTGTTAATATTAGATGACGATTAAAAATTAAAAAAAAACCAAGAGATTCGCTGCCCCCACCGCCCCATCCCCCAACACACAGAGGAGTGTTGAGTAGAAAATAGCATTTATGGTTCTAGATGGTAAAATTTCAAAATCCGAGTGCAGAATACTTAGAGAAACCTGAGGAAGTCACCCAAATAAGAACTTTGTGAAAAGCCGCTAACTACAACCATGAGAGCACAAAAGTTGGCCAGTACTGCTTATTTATTATTTATTATTTATGAGAGGAAATAGTGTATGTTTATGTGTGAATTTTTGTTTTTAATTTTTTATGGTTACCGTAACAAGACAACAAATCGGAAACATAAACTCCGGGGCAATGGAAGCGATGAGGTTTTTCTGGAGGGGTTATTGTGGCTGGTAGGTGTACGGGTCTCTTAAGGAAACTGACGGCTGGTCCGGCGGCCGCGGCTGAGGGAAGCGCCAAGGACCCAGCCCCTGCAGTTATCCACGTCGACAGCAGATGGCAGCAGAGAGAGGCGTTCACGTCCCTGCGTGGCCCGGTCTAGGCTAAGGGCTTCTGAGAAACCGCTCAGCCTGTTCTATCAGACGGCAGAAGGGGTCCCCTTGATGCGTTATTTAACTTCTCAAAGAAATGGAAAAGGCCAGACTACCTCTTAGTTTCAGGTCTTTTCCTGGCAAAAGCCTGCCATCTTTCATTTGTAAAGTAACCCACCTTATACATATCTGCCTTTACACTGTGACTTTTTTTGTTGTTTGTTTTGGCATTTTTTAAATTTTGGTATCATTAATCTACAATTACATGAGGGACATTATATTTACTAGACTACTAGACTCCCCCCATCACGAAGTACCCCCCACAAACCCCATACAGTCACTGTCCCTCAGTGTAGTGAGATGCTGTAGAATCACTACTTGTCTTCTCTGTGTTGCACAGCCCTCCCCGTGCCCCCACTACATTACACATGCTAATCTTAAGGCCCCCTTTCTTTCCCCCCTTCTCCCTCCCTTTACACTGTGACTTTTTAAAATTATCTTTGTGTTTGTCAGGGGCCCAGAAGTGAGGCGCTAACCAAATGTGTTTTTGAAATGATTAATGAAATCATAATGTAAGATACTTCACAAAGTTTGTCATACTATCCTTACTATTAAGATGAAAACTTGTGAACTGGATGTAGCTAAGTAAATTTAGCCTTAAAACTCCAAACTCAGATGATGTTGGTAAAGGAACTGATGCCAAACTCTAAGAAAATCCTTGGTGACATTCCAGATTCAACATTTTTATTGGCTTAACTGACTACAGAGAAAGCAGGCTCATGAAACTGATAGATGGCATAAAGTTGGAGGGAATTGCTAATAAACTGAATACAGAGCTCAAAAAAAAAAAATCTGGCTGGATGACGGGGATGAGCCAAAATCAGCAAGATGAAATTTAACAGGGAAGGTATGAAGTCCTGAATTCAGATTGGACAAATTCATGCAGCATGTACTACAAAGGGAAAATCTGGTTTGATAAGGAGTGGGTAAGGCAGGGGGATCTTAAAGAGAAGGGAGGGGGAATATTCACTGTGAAAAATTGGAAACAATACAACTGTTCATTAACAAGGAGATGGTTAAATAACATGACTCAGTCATTCTATAGAATATTGTACATCTGTTAAAAAGAAATGTTATACCTATGCATTCTGGCCTGGAAAGATTCTAAGGCGTATTACTAAATGAGAAACTATCACAGAAGAAATTATGTAACAAAAGCAAACAAAAATGGTAATGTATATTTGCATGTAGATGTATATAAATATTTGTGATTGCACAGAAAAAGACTGAAAAGATACATCAAGATATTTACAACCATAGTTCCAAGCAGGGCTGTGAAGTGAGATGTTCACTTTGAGACTTTTTATATATGTCTGTATTTAATTTTAAATGCAAATGCCTTTTTATATTCATTCTGTAGGTAAATAAAGCACATTGGTGGCCTTTTAATTGAAAATGAAGAAAGGCGATAAGGCCATCAAAAGGCTGACTCAAAATTATACCACTTTGTAATAAGGCTGTATCTAGACCAGTTGCCCATCCATGGCCATGCTGGGGTGCTGTTCTTCGTACTGGGTACCATCTCCCTTCTAAGGAACCCTGATGTGCCAGAGAGTATATCTCCTCCTCAAGGGGAGCCTGGAAATTGCTGGCTCAGCTACCACAGCTGACTGCCAGAGATTAGGGAATGTGTTTTATTTTTTCTTATCTTCCTGTACCTGGTAGGTTGGCACACAGTAGTTGTTTAATACTGAATCAATGAATGAATGAGCAAATGGGGAATGTGGAGCTGTGGAGCTGGAAAATAACGTTGGGGTTGCACTTGGATCTCAAGTAGAATGTGGACTGACTGTGTGTGCACCAAAGGGCAGAGCAGCCCTGGAGGGCAGGTGTTCTAAACAGACCCGTTTCAGCCCATGATGGATGCTTCCCGGGCTCAAGAGGACCTGGACAGTCCATACCACCTGCCTCTTCATGGCCTCACTCTTCCCTTTTGCTGTTTTACTTTTCTGTTGTGCTTGTCTGCAGCATATACTGTCTGCAGTATTTGTTTATAGTTGGCCTCTTCAGTATGAAGGCAGAGATTTTGTTTTGATCACAGTCCCAGTGCCCACTAGTTCCTGTCAATCAGCTGGTTTTCAGTAAATATTGGCTGAGTAGATGAGAAAGTAGAGGTGTGCAAGGCATGGAGTGGAATGCCTCCAAAAGTTGGGACTGCCTCCTCAACCTGATAGATTTTGGGGAACACGAGCAGTTGTGGTGTCAGCTACCTGTTTCAGGAATGAAATGTGCTAGGGGAGTCTAGAAGCCCAGACCACATTCTGTGCGCAGGACCACCTGCTATTGTCCTTTGAGTGTGGTTTGTCATCCCCCCGAGCTGCCCCTTCAGCACCCAGTCAGTAGAAAGATGACTCTCTGAAGGCCCAACACTTCGCAGAGCTGTGTGAGGACTGAATGAGATCACATACCTGCATTTAGGTGTGTTAACATGTGTGTAAAGATTCTAGAGGCCCTAACTAGATGAATGGAATCCTTCTTTATTAACTGTTGCTTTTTCTCTAATTACAGAGTAAACATAGTTGTCCTCACTTTATCTTTTTGCGTTGATGTATTTGCAACCACCCATTCCTCTCCCACCTTATGTAGCTAGTCTCTCCTCCCCATGTTGCATTTATTTCAGGCTTTGTGTAAATGTGCATTTTTCTCAACCTTTCAGTTTCTCCAGCTTTGCTTGAGTTACTCCTATCCATAATACCAGCTATCAGTTTTCCAGCTTGGGATCTATCTAAAGGAAAACAGATGATGGAAATATTTTACTTAGTGCTTTACTATGTAGAGAGCATTTACATAAATCATCTTATTTGTCATTAACCTTGGGGAGTATTCAGTAAGCTCATTTTGAGACAAAGAAAATGAAGTCTGGAGAAATAAATGAGTTCCTGTCCATCACCACAGACCCTTCTCAACCCTTTACCTGCCGCCCTCCAGCTGACCATTAGGTCAGCCTCAGCAATGACAGACAGCTTGGGCCCAGCCCACCCTGGAGAGGTCTACAGCTGTCCCCCTGAGTAGACCCTGATCTCGTCATACCAACGGAGACCCACCTTTTGACAGTTGCACATTCAAGGGAAAGTTGTTTGGGACCACGGCTCCCAATTTACTAATAAACCTCATGCAAAGGAGAATCAGCAGCTGGGCTGTACCCACTGTGTCCTGGGCATCCAGAATCACACACACGGATGTCCAGCCAGCACCAGGCCCCTCCTGAAGGCAGCCTGTGTGAGGACTTGATGTGGCCAACATCACACAGAGCTCTTTGGTAGAATCTTAAAAAAAAAAAAAAATCAGAGCTTTTCTTACCTAGTAGAGATTGTAAGTTGATGACTTGATAAACATATATTCAGGATTACTATTTTCAGAGTTCAAGCTCTAATTTCAGGGATGTGGCCAAACCTTTCTGAAAGTTCTTAACAAGTGGTTGGTAGCAGTCTGTACTTATTTTGACCTGGTCTTTTGAACCTTTACAATCTTCATAGCTTGTAAGAGTTAGACATATGCATTTACAAAATCATGTGCTGTTTTAACAAGCTATGTGCAGAGCATTTTGGAAGGTAGCTAGGGGCTGTTTCTTACTCCTATTCTATCATCTGGAGGAAAATTGACTGGTTTTTGTCCTTTAAAATCCATTGAAAAAGCATGCGGTTCTCCAAAAAATACTCATCTTTATTAATGTGTCGAATGCTGTGTAGTCCTTGGGCCAAGGCTCCTGGGAAGGATGTGCTGTTGTTGGCTGTCCCGGGTGTGGTGGGGGTGAGGGGCAGTGCCGGAGGGCCAGGTAGGTGAGCTGGGGGTGGCTGGCAGTCACACACACACACAGGGACAGGCTGACCCATCAGGTTTATTTCCCATGGAAGTGGGCACCAAAGAATAAAAAGCAGTTTCATAAGACCACCTTTGGTTACATACAATACATAGAAAGAAAATCCCATAGGAAAGACACCTTCTAGAATTTTTCTTACGCCTCAGCCAACCTTCACTTCGAATAACATTTTGTAAAAAAATTAAAATATCATTGACATACAATCTTATAAAGGTTTCACATGAACAACATTGTGGTTTCAACTGAATAACATTTTAAAGTGTCAGCTTCCATGATTCTTCCAGGAGCCAATCTGGTCACGTGAACCAGACTCAGCATTCTCCAAGCCGCACACAAATCCGTGCGCCACACTGCGCCTGTGTTCATCAAAAGCCTGCTATAGGTGAGCATGGGTTAAGGGCAGACACACTCTTTCATTTTCCCTTCCCTGTCAGTCTTTCTGGGGACAGAGAACTTTCTATAATGGGAGCAGAAGAAGCTCAGAGTGGCGGGCATACACCCTGGTGACCTACCCGTTTTGGTTTTACAATATGTAAAATATTACATACGTATACAAAATTGGCTATAGATGAAATTAAAATCTGCTGTTCTATTAAAACTGTAATAGATTTTAAACAACTATTATATGAATTAATTATATTTTAATATTTTAAATGACATTTGGGACATTACAAAATTATTTTAGTTACAATCATGTAATTAAGGCTATTATTTATTATTACAAAATGTTTTTACAATGCTATTCTCGGCAACAGAAAGACGTGTACCCTCACTGAAGTGTGTTAAGTACCATTTTCTGGAAACCATGTCAAGCATAATGATAATATTAGGGTTCAATATTCTTATAGAATTGCTACTTATCTAAACTCTACTTTCTATTTTTAAAAATCTATTAATTCTATTTTCACTTAAAACAATTGGATGCTGAAGAGGGAAGCAAACAACTTTTGAAGTAGATAAAACTCATTTTTAATCATCAGAATTTAGGGGAGAGTCCAGCCTTTCCATCGGTTCTTTAAACATAGCAACTACCCCGCACCCCCCATTGTTCTGCACCATTAAATTGTACTGTGGCAATAAAATACTCCCAAGCAATCTCCTGAGATCAGTGTTCCTGCCATTTACTAGCAAACATTGTTAGGTAAAAAGGGGGTCTTGAGCCAGTCTGTACTTGGTAGCAGCTGTGGTACATCCAGTCTGTATTTCTCATGCAAAATTACCTAAATTTTTGAAATGAGGCCACTTGTTAGTGTAAGCTTTCACTGAGAATCTCTAGTTTGTCTCACTTGAGAGAGGTTGAAATTCTTTTATGTGCTACATACCACAGTGGACAGCATCTTGGGGAATTCCAAATTGTTTGTAACTAGGAGGCCATATTTTAAATTCAATGATAGTTCCTAATTTTACACCATTTAGTCTTTGAAATAGGAGGAACATATAAAGGTTATTAGAACATCTTGTAGATCAAAAGAATGTATCTTAAAGTTTTCACTTAAAAAAAGTATAACAGTTTGAAGCATTAGGTAACCTTGTCCATCGTTACAGATTAAAACTTCCAAAGCAAGTAGAAGAAATGAGATTCTCTATGTTTATCCTCAGTTTGGGAAAACGGCAAAGGGAACAAGGAGACCAACCAAACCTTGGCGGGATCCTCCCGGGACCTGGTGTCTCTCTTTCCTTAGAGAAAGAGAAAAACACCCACATTGGTTGTTTCAAATGTGAAAGTACTAACACCCATAACCCCACCAGCATGGGGCTTCATTGGCACTACTTTTAGTAAAAATAAGTGTGGGCATAGAATTAATGCTTTGTTTTGAAGCTTTAGGAGAGTAGAGCTCCTTTGGAGGCATCTGGAGTTTTACTTGGAATCTACAGGGATTTCAAACGGTTGCTTTAAGGTAAGAATCTTTATCTCGGGAAGTGCTGGTGGCTGTGCCTTGACAGCTAAGCACAGACTGCCTGCTCCTTTTCATGCTGTGTTTTAACTAGTAGCTGGGTTATGTGTTAAACTGGTTTTTTGGACTTTGCTGAACAGTATCTAATTAGCAAATAACACAACTCAGTGACATTCAGCAATATGCAAATTCCAGACACTGCAATCATGAAAACTGTAAAGACAGTTTTTTCCGTGGGCCTGGAAACAAAGCAGTCCACTGTGTTGGGACAGGGCCATGCATTACATTTCACCAAACGCTGCATGGAGAACCCGTCATACATGACATAGAAGACATACATGAAGGCGGCTTCGAAGATGACCCGGAAGAAGATGCTGCTGGTGTAGGTCCACCATAACGACCCTTCTATACGGACCTTCTGGGTTTTGATCTCTTCAACGTCCTTAAATTCACTTTTCATCTCTCCCTTAATGAACTTCCTTTTCTTCTCATGTCTCTGGTAGGCAACATGCATGGCCACCAGGAGAGCTGGTGTGGACACAAAGATCAGCTGAAGAGCCCAGAGTCGGATGTGTGATATGGGGAAGTAGTGGTCATAGCACACATTTTTGCACCCAGGCTGTAGAGTGTTACAGACAAAATCGGCTTGCTCATCTCCCCACACTTCCTTTGCAGCTACAACGAGGATCATAATGCGAAAAATGAAGAGGACGGTGAGCCAGATTTTTCCAATACTGGTGGAGTATTTATTGACACCTCCCAGAACAGTCTGCAGTGCGCTCCAATCCATTTTTTCTTCTGGGCAGTTTGCACTGGAAAAGACAAAATGAACACAGTAAGGGAGTGTGTAGTCAGGACAGAATCTGGGAGAGTTCTCTTAAATCTCTTCCTGAGCAAACACCAGCTCTTACACAACCTCACCAACAAAGGTAAAAACAAAACCACCTTAGTTTGCCATTGGATTGGACGTACATTGAACGTGTTCTCTAGTAAAGCGTACTTTTTCACCGAGTAATTCACCCAATCTTCAGCACATAAGCACTTGTGTGGGGTGGGGGGTGGGGGGTTGGGGGGCACCACAAGCACAGGAACTTGCTAACCTAAAGGCACTGAGTAGTGATGAATGAGCCCTCCACAGGACCCCCCTGGGTCTTGCCCACTCTGCACAAGCGATGGCAGGCACCAGCTGCATCTGCTGGTGAGCCTTGAGTTCTGGGTGGTGCCACTGGGACTGATAGCTGAGACTGGCACTGCCTTCAAGGCCAACCAGCAGTCTTCCTGCAGAGCCACTTCACTTAAAATATTTCAATGAATTTTCACAGACTTGGGATGTAGCGGTGACATGACTGTTACCAATGGTCAAGCTTAAAATGGAGGCACTCCCAGTTAGAATGAAAAGGATGGATTTTTGCCTAGGTTTTGTGTATGGATCGGTAGTCTTTATTGTCATGCTGTGAGTGATTGCCAGGTTAGTACTCAGGGATATCTGTTTTGATAAGTTGCAACTGAGCATTTTTATTGTGGCTATGGCTTTAATTTAAAAGTGTTTCTAAAGAGGCACATTATGAAAAATGGCGGAAAATTTAACTCAGCGATTCCCTAATTACTGGCCCTGTAAGTTAATGCCACTACATTGGAGGTCAGAACTGAAGCTTGCTGGGGTAATGTACTACTTATTGAAGAGGATTTGGAGAAGCATGTGGATCGGTCTCCTACGGGCCAGTGGCCTTCTCTTCAACCCAGGCCGTGTCTGTCTTCGTTTGTTCATAGCTACACTTCATCTGAGTCAATCAACCCCCTTCTCCCATCCTGATGAGTAATTTGTTTTCTAGCACATTTAAGCTAGTGGTGAATCTTCCTTCTTACTTAAAAGCATAATGCTGTCCTCATTTTGAGCAAGTTGGGTCCTATATCCCAGTGGACTTCCTAAGCAGGCTGGGATGAATGGCCATCACTGTGCCTCATCAGGGCATCAAGAAACCATCCAGTGCCACACCTTGGTCAGGGGCGGCAGCAGAGACATGCTGAAGAGTCATGGACACAGAAGTTACATAAGACTGAAATACACTCAAGGAAACATTTAGCCTTTCTCAACTTGAAAAAGAGAAACATCATTGGAAAAACCTGTTTTAGTCCCGGTTCAGCCCCAAGCCTTCGAATGCAGACTGTCTGGGAGGTCCTCAACAGCACAACCTAAGTCTGTATTTTAACTAAGCCATTGTATGAAATTAGACATTTCAGTTTTCCATCAGCACTTAGTGGAAAACAGGACACTCGCGGAAATAGACTGCCATGGGTTCCATCAGTACAACTGACTAAAAGTCCGGGCCGGTCTGACGCATTTGCCCTCCTCCCTAGTCCTAAATACTGGTCCCACACTGTGCCAGAAACCAGTCTGATCACCATCAGTTAAGAAAAAAGCAGTCTGCAGTAAGCCCTGTATTACTGTTGTTTTTGAAAGCTCTTGGTTGAGCCACAACTACCTTGGGAAGATCCTTTTGGGAAAAAGAGCAAATTAAAATTTGATCCCAAATGAGATGGGGTAACAGGCCCAGATGGGCTAACTAGCAGGATAAAACTGTCAATACTCAAATCAGAAGTGGCTGCTGTCCTGTCTTTCCTGACCTGGTACATGGGTCGCAGATAGGCTGCTGCCTGGCCCACTTCACCAACAATTGTTTGGAGCCCTGCCAGCAGCCAGTGGAGGAGCTGGTTCTGCTCTGCAGGGAAGGCACTGGGTGAATCACCAGGCTCCAGAAAAGGCAGCAGGTCTTCTTTGCCCCCCTTAGCTTCTTGTACAGCCTGCTTTTTTGGCGGGGGACTTTTACTAGTGCTGCCGCCACTCTCGCGGGAGTCCACCCGTGGTGGGCTTTGCACACTAGTTTGGCAAATGGGGACATGGCTGACACCACACAGCGCCAGAGTCGCTGGTCTTCGTGTCCAGCTGTTGGGAAGCTGGAGGCACTGCTGCTGAAGGCGTTCTCCCCGCGAAGGCCACGGCAGGCCTATGCTACCTGCTACCGCGCTAAGGCCACGGCTCTCAGTGCGCACGGCCTCCTCGGTAAGCAAGTGTCCTAAAGCTCTCCTTCCAGCTGGAATATATCACCGGCAAACGACGTTTTCAATTTGGGGAAAAAAGATAGGCGAAAGAATCTTGACTCGGACTTGGGCTGCGAGCCCCTGTTGGCAGCGGCAAGCGCCGTCCGCACGGACCTCCCCCTGGAGCCTTTCCTGCAGAGGCGCCGGCAGGTAAAGGTCGGCTTCCTCCAGCGAGGGCTTCCTGCTTCACCAACGAAACCCTTTTTTCTAAGCTAAGCCTTAGGCCAATTAAAGGACCGGGCAGCCGTGCGAGAATTTCCCCGAAGGAATCCTGGTCACCCTCTCACAGTCACATTGGGGGGCGCTGCCCCCGGCTCCCTCCCCTCCCCGCGCCTGGCGCCCGACCGGCGACCACCTCCCGGACTCTGTCACCGCGTCCCCGCCCGACCCGACGACCGCCTCTGGGCTCGGGCACCACGTCCCCTTCCGCGTCGCGTCGCGGCGAATCCGGCGGAGCAGCGGGTTGGGATTTCAGAACTCGGCCCGAGTAACTTTCCTGAGGTTCCCTCTCACCACCTGCCCTCCACGCCAGGCCCGCCGTCCCATCCAGAGACGGCTCGAGGATCTCAACGCGTGCGGGGTCCAGCCCAAGGACTCGGGTGCCCCCCGCGCCGGGTCCCGCAGCCCGCGGCCGCGTCCCGCCTGCGCGGAGTCCCGCAGCCCCTGGCCGTCCGGGCCCCCCTAGCGCGGTGGGAACCGGGCGCCGGCCCTCCAGCTGAGATCCGGATTCGCGGTCCGACGGCTCACCTGCGAGGGAGGACGGCGGGGCGCTCGGGCGGGTGGCGGCTGGTCGCGGGCCGGCCTCCCGGGCGCTGGCTGGGAGTCGCGGAGAGCCGAGCGCGCCGGACGCTGCGGGCCTGCAGCCCCTGCCGCCTCCGGCGCGCCTTTTAACTGCAAGGCACTCCGCCTCCTCGCGGAGCTCCTCGGAGACTTACGGAGGGGGCGGCTCCCGCGCCCGCCCCGCCCCGCCCGGCCCGGCCGGCCGCCCGGGGCCCGTGCCCCCTGCCCCTTGCTCCCCTCCCGGGACACGAGGCCCCTGACCCCTGCCCCCCGCCCGGGGCCCGAGCCCACTGCCCCATGCCCCCTGACCCCCGCCCGGGGACCCAGCCCCTTGCCCCTGCCCCCCGCCCGGGGCCCGAGCCCACTGCCCCATGCCCCCTGACCCCCGCCCGGGGACCCAGCCCCTTGCCCCTGCCCCCCGCCCGGGGCCCGAGACCCCTGCCCCCTGCCCCACGCCCGGGGCCCCAGCCCCCTGCCCCTTGTGCCCCCTGTGCTTTGGGGGAGGGGGTAGGGTTGAAGGATGGCTATCGCTGTGATTGTTATTTCTACCGGGACCGGTTCAAGAGCACGATTGTATACAAAGCTCTGATTCACATTTTTGTAATTATGGGAAAAACAGGGGTTCCCCACCGTGTGAGGGTTTAAGCACAGGCCTCCGAGGTCCGCGTGCCAAGAGGTTCTGCGCCGCGCGCCCCTGGCATCTGGGTTCCCAGGGGGAGGCGCCACGAGTGGGGCCAAGGCCCTGCTGCTTTCTCCCCCAGAATCTCACGGGCAAGCTAACCAACGCCTCCTCGAGAGTCCATCGGACCCCATCACGGGGCTGGCTTGGGGCGGGGGAGGAAGCCCCGTCCGCCGGGGCTGCCCGGGCGCATCCGCGGGCGCTGCACAGCAATGGCCCCCCACCCGTGGCCAGCAGACGGTGCTCCGCACGGTCTTGCTCTCTGCCTCCTCCTTCCACAGTGGAGAAGTCTCCAGGTTGCTCAGTTTGGGGCGGGGGAGGCACTGTTTATTTAGAAGGGAGAGGGAGACCACGCGCGCAGTCCGCCGGCTCCCCCTCCCGCCTGCCCCCTCGGGGCTTCGGTGGGGTTTCCAGGGGAGATGCCCGGGCGTCTCAGCCTGATCTCGGATTATGGGGTCTCGTTGTTCACATCTGGTCGTGTGCTTTGACGTCTTGAGATGACAGAAAGTGTGTATTCATAAAGCAAGTGGATGGAGCATTAAAATGGTAAGACCAGGCCGCGCCTGCGGAAACTGTGTCCAGCCTGGGTGTGTGTTGCCCGCTCGGTACCCAGGGTGGGGGCGCAGGCGTGCCTGCTCTCCCGCCTGGTTTTACATAGGCGAGTTTAGGTTAAGTAAAGATGATGATTCATCCTGGCAGGGCAGATCTCACCTCAGAGTGAATTTACCGTGATTGCCACAATTAGCATGAATGTATTGACTTTTCCTTGTAAAACTGGCGCCCCATCGCCGTGGGCCACCGGGAGCGACCTTGTACGGGAACGTGAGTCCTGCCCAGTGGTCACTACGCCCCGCCTTCTCGGTCTATGAGGGAGCGCCCGTCCCTCATGGAGAGACAGAGCCGGGGGGCTGCCGGAAGCCCTCGTGGCCCATCTGAAGGCCGTGCTGAGGTGGCGCCTTAGACGGCACATGGCAAAGCCGCTGGAGTGCAGTGACGTCCTCAGAGTTGAGGTGGGGGTGCGTCGGGGTGGGTGGTGGGGAGCTTGAGGGGGCTCCTCCATTTAGATTTTTCAGAGGAATGGATGTTTTGGAGTTTATCTGAGTCCTGGTTGGGCTGGAATGAAGGAAGGGTCTGGACTACATTGTGGAAGCCGCTGGTTAAGGTGATTTGGAGACTGCAAGCGGCCTCACTTTTCGCCACTGAAAAATTTTCCTTGAGGTTTTTGTGTCTGTATCATGATTATAGGTTGGTGTTCAACTTCCTTTTCCTTGTTTCCCCTGACTTATTCTCTGATTTGCATAATTAGTGTGTGTGGCTGCTTATGGTACATCCCAGCCACTCTGTATTTCAGGATGTAGAGCTGACCTTTAAGTCTTAACCTGCAATCCAGCACTCGATTTCATTCTGTTGTGTGATTTCTGTTGTTTTCCTCTGTGCTGGTGTTTTCTTCCTAACCAGACTTGGATTCCACTAGGACAGGAAATCTTCCATATAAACTTTTTGTCCTTGAGAGTAGAGTAAAAAAAGAAAGATGGAAAAAGGGTCTCAAGTTTGGGTATTTGAAGTTATCTCCGTAAGAGCTGAGACATATATACAATTAGTGGATCACACCACACATTAATAGATTTATTTTGGTTCAAAGCAATACATTGTTAAATAAGCCTTTACACTGATAAGTTTTGTAGGGTAAATAAGCTTGATAAATTAAATAAGCCAATACATTGAAAATAAGCCTTTATTTTGTCTGCCTGTTTTCACATGTCTTCATCTGTTAACACTGCAATCCCTGTCCACTCCTGCCTGCCCAGCCCCACAGCGTGGTAGGGCTCACGGAGCTTGATTGGCACACCTCTGTCTTATTAACTTGGAGGCACTGAACAAGATAGGGAATAGTTTTTGACTGAAATAAAGAGTTTTGATAGGAAAAACTCTGGTATCTCCTGGGTCTTGACTGAAGCTCAGAGCGATTCCTGAGGAAGATCAGACATATCCAGTGACTACTGATGGTTAACTGATAAGGTTCTCTTACAGCCACACCTTGTCACCTCTGAGTGTCAGAGATACTTACGAGTAATGTTTTTACATACATGTTTAGTAGCAAGCAGGTAAATTCCAGGTGTTTATAATTGAACTGAAACTTTTATGCAGATATTTAAAGTGATGCACTTGCTAGGTGAAATGGTAATATTTAAAGCTATTTGGTATTTTAATTTGACAGTTGTTTTATATATAGACCAAAAGGAAAGAAGATCTTTTTGTGCAGGAAGGTAGTGTGAGGCAAATATTATTTCTTAATATACTTTAATGAATGATTGCTTGCAGCTGCCTATTGGGGCAGCCCCTTGAATTCCCCCTGGGAAGGATGCTCCCAGTGTACATAAAAAATGTCTCAGATACATTTCACAAATCACATGTATGTGACAGCAGAAAATATCTCAGTACAAGAGGAGACTTGTGAGCGGACGGAGCCCCTGTCCTAACACTTGGCAGTTTTAGAACAAGTTAGAACCATTGACTATCTCTTAGCCATTATTACAGCTATTAGCTATTGGCCTACACCTGCTTCCTTGACTTTGCTGTTGAATTATTAATCATACTAAAAATTGGAAAAAAATGAAAATTCAGCCCTCCTCAAAATAGCAATTAGAAACTTAAGGTATAATGAATGCCTGGCATCCTGGCTAATTAATAATGACATATATAATACTATAATTTTAAGGCAGGAGTGACCCTAGTGTGATCCTTTTTAATTTTTGTGGGTAATCATTACAGAAGAAGAAAATTTCACTACAAATTTTCTCTGCATCACTGACCCACACCACACTTATGTAACCTGACAATTGTTAATATCAAATCATTTAGGGAAAATTCCATTATTGTACTCACAGAATTTTTAAAAAGGTTTGTTATTCTCTTCACTTTCAAATTAAAGGCATCTCATAAAAATATTAGCTTTAGAGTTATGACTAGCACTGTTATATGTTTTCCTTATTCTATTCTTATATTCACACATAAAACATTTTGGGAAATTGAAATTGCTAAATGTGTCGCAGTTCCAAAGCAGTGGTAAAAGAAATTGATTTCCTTGGTTTTACTCAATTTTCCTTACCTGTAAATACATCAGTGCAGCCCTATTATGATTATTTAAGCAGACTGTGGAGAAATTACATAGATCCTTCCAAATATATTTGCATGAAAAGCACATGTTGGTCAGAAATGAATGCAAAGCTATAACTCCCTAGGCAAACTGATAGGGAAAATTTACTTCTATTGAATATAAAAATTAAATTCTATAAGCCATGGTAGCATGTCAAAATGAAAATTCTGCATCATTCACAAAGTAACAAAGTGATTTCTACATTTTAGTTTGTGTCACAACAATATTGTGTTATATCATCTTGAAGAGCTTGTGGAGTAAGTTGAGGTTTTGAAAACACTCATATTGAGTTGCTTTAATAGGAAAAAATATATAGGCACAGGTTTGACAAGAGGCTATAGAGCAACGATTCCTGCTTATATTGTATTTGGTAGACTACGACAGCTTTTCATGACATATGAGTCTAGAATGTCCTGAATTTAAATTGCCTCTCTCTGGAACCACTGATTGATTACAGAGTCAGTTTTGCTCTTGAATTCCCAATCAGGTAGGATGTTCTCTGACTTGGAGAGGCTCTCTTTGGGAATTGGATATGAAGTCTTTGGTCTTAGAATTCAGAACCGGGTTTGTGTTAGCTATTCATCTAAATGTCTCCAAAACCTGTTTCAGTGTCATTTCTACTTTGGGGGAAGAAGCACATATTGGTGTGCAGAGTTCTCTGGTTTAATCTCATACTTAAAAAATTTCTGCCGGAAAAAAAAAGGCACTTGCAATACCCATAGGGTACAGTAGGTGGCAGTAAAAAGGCTTGTCAGGAAGTTTTTGTAAATCGTACATACTCTGAAGGTAGTGGAAGTGGATGATCTTTTCTTACAGTCTAGTGCAGCTTGTCATGAGCTTGTTAGTAGGCTGGGGGATAAATTTCTTTCCTTTTTTAAAAAAATTAAATGAAACAGAACAGAATAGAAAACATCAGAATGATTGTTCTTAGTGAGGGTTAAGTGGTTTAAAAAAAACAAACAAACTAGAGATATAAACCTTTCACAACTTTGTCATAATTCACTTTCTAGTAATATATGTACTGGGGACAAGTTTCAAAATACTGGGAAAGCTAGATGCTGGGTGTCTCCCAGGCAGGAGTAGAGATGTGGTCACTCTGGGGCTGATGTGTTCCTGGGGCTTTCAGCAGTATGGACCAGACACCGCAGTATCGTCTAACCCCAGTTTTATTTAGAGCCATCTCCTTTTGGGGGGCCATTAGTCCTCATTTCATGCCAGAATTTCACTAGAGGCTCCCTGTCCTTCCAATGAATTCATGACCATAGGCAGTACACCATACTCCAAAGAGTTCCACCAAGGTGTGCTGCATGATCAAAAAATTTTCACCTCAGGATTGTTCCTGCTGTATCTACGGCAATAATGGTTTTTAGGGCATTCCGTGCTGTGAACACGGACATTGGAAGGAAGATAATGGTGAGCCTCCCTTCTGGGATTTTAGTGCAGACAGGAGCAAGGATAGTCATGATTGTGCTCAATACAAAAAGTGATGGCCCATATCTTCCTGTGGCAGTTTTACACACATAACTAACAAAACTGGAAATCTTGCCTGTAGATAAGCACACTGCCATGAACTGCTCTTGGCCCAGAATGTTCACTAGGCTAGAGAAGAAGCTCCACAGTGCATACATATCTGCTGCCATGTGAAACAAAGAGAAATGACTGAATGTTGACAGCAACATTGGAGAACACAGGACATTTGAAGCTGGATTGGATGTGAAATATCTATCTGATCATTGTCCTCTGTAGAGAAGGTACTCCCCACAAACAGAAAACAAAAACACTTGTAGCTATGATGCCTGTCACGGTCAGCTGGCCATCACTGAAGTATTCCGCCACTTGCTAATATCCTTTCTGAAGTCTCCCTCTTGTTGTCTTATGCTATCCAACTAATCAGCTTTTATACCACCAAAATAATCTGGACCCTGGGTTTCCATGATTCATATTACCAAATAGCAGCTGACCCAAATACACAGCCTGTAGACCCAACATAAAAAACAAAGGCTTTACATGAGACTGAACAAAACCTGTGTGAGGGCTGTGTGAGCGCTCCCCTGTGACCTGAGGGCTGTGTGAGCGCTCCCCTGTGACCTGAGGGCTGTGTGAGCGCTCCCCTGTGACCTGAGGGCTGTGTGAGCGCTCTGCTCTGATGTGAGTGCTGTGTGAGTGCTCGCCTCTGATTAGTATGTTGGGTTTGTGGCATGGATGAGAAACAATAGCAACATTTGATATTTGATTAGACGTTTCCTAACTTAATAAAAGTATTTGTCTTAAAAGGTATATATATAATGGTTTGATGCCTAGTATGCTCAAAAGTCATTCACCAGTTATTTTAATGGATTATGTATTTAAAGAACCAAACTGAGAATTTCAAAAGTATGGATTAGACTGGTGGGCTCTGGGGAAGAGGAGGAAGTAAGCATATGCTTTTTATTGTTTCCCAACTGCCTTTGAAATGAACTAGCATTTGTAGGGGATTTTGAGGTTGGGTCTAGTCTCTTCAGTGATGTGAGGGTCTTGCACATACAGTGTACCACTGGTGGAGATGATATTGGTCAGTCTGGCAGATCTCGGTATCATCATCTCAATCACATCTGATGAGGAACATTCATTATTTCTTATAGACTATTTGACATCGCATACTATGGCATCAGGCTTTGGAAAGAGAGTCTCTACTTATAATTTACCAAAGGGAAAAATATACTGCTGCAGATGTAATATATTTGAATGACTAATTTAGGTTGTGAACTGACACATAAACTCATAAACATAAATGAAGGAATCTCTGGATATAATCCAATGCAAGGTCACTGTGTTAATCATTTATCCACTTTTTATCCTGAAGTATGCCAAATGCTTTATGATTATTTATTATATAATTCCATGAGGAGAATCTATAGATGTTGACTGGATCTTAAGATTTAAGAAATTAAAAAATAAAAACAATGAGGTAACCATTTTCACTAATTTCTTTTATGTCTTTTCATAATTTCTTTATATATGTGAATGTGATATGAATCTATATGTGACTCATATCTATATGAATAGGTGGTGTTTCTTCCCTCTTTTATACAAAAGGTCAAGCATTGTACACACTGTCCTACACTTTGGTTTTCTCACTTAATATAGCATGAGAATCTTTCAGTGCAAGCAAATAGTTTCCTCATTCACACAGCTTCATAGAATTCCTTTATATGATTATATAATAATTTAATTTAAAATCCCTTACTGGTAGCCATTTGGATTGCTTCCAATCTTTTGCTATTAGGGAGAACACCATGGCTTCTGTTTCCAATTAGGATATAGAATGCAGAAACCTTTATTACAATGGTAACAACAACAAAAACCTGCTAAAATAAAAATCATATTTTTCTTTGGCTGTTATTAAAGAACAATGGACAGAGTGAACTTTGGTGAACTGAATTACAGGGAGTGGTGGTGAACAGATTGCCACAGCTGCTTCCATATTTGGGGTAATTGCCCAGTTTGTGAGAAAGTGGGGAAGTAGGCTTTCCGCAGATGAAGAGGCTTTATGGAGTTGAGGAGGAATCAGCCAAGACTTTACTAACAGTGTGGGTTGCCAGAGGGATTTGAATTTAGAGGTGACTTAAATGTAAAAATAAACTGTTTGGCTCAACACTCACCCCCTCCCGATCTTTTGTGACTACAAAAGTGATGGTGTAGGTGAAGCTGGAGCACAGAGAGTTACGCTATTTCACAGTGCTTGAAATTTAGAGTGGGGCTGGAGTTGAAGTCAAGGTAAGCGAAAATTATCTGATGTCTGTGTTACAACCTCCTTAAGCTCAGACACAAGATGAAAGAGACTAGCCACTCCACCGTGGAGGTGTAGGACTGAGGCCGGACTAAGGGCAAGGGAAATGTCCCTGTTTCCATTAGATATCAGGGGTGCACTCGGCTTCCTCAACACTACATCAGTCTCAGGTCAGTTTGACTCAGTGAAATCTGAATGCTCAAATCCTCATTCTAGTCACCTGTTAGGAAAAAAGACTTGTACCCACTGGAACAAACAAAAACAAACAAAATGCCCCTGGGGATTCTTTTACATGCAATGTCAACATTGAGTAAACAATTATAACACATGTGAAGAAACAGGAAAATGAGAATTATAACCAGGAGGGAAAAACAGTCAATAGAAGCAGACTCACAGGTGGGTTAGAAGGTGAAAGGGTGGAAAAAACATATACACTGCAAACCCAAGTCCTTGGGAAGCCAGAGTGACTATACCATACAACGCATACTTTAAAACAAAGAGATAACCATAATTAAGGAAAACTACAAATGGAAAAATTGTCATTTCATCCATAAATCAATCCTAAATGTGTATGCAATAAATAGCAGCTCCAAAATATATAATCCAAAATTTAAAACACCAAAGGGAGAAATGACAAATTCATATTCATAGTTAGAATACCAGAATAATTGATAAAACATGTACCCAAAATCAGTAAGGATATGGAAGATCAAAACAATCTTATCAACCAACTTGACTCATTTATATTTAATGTCCAGCAACTGTGTAATATACATTCTTTTCAAGTGCACACGGAATGTTTGCTGAAAGAAAGCATGCTGAACTCAATATATTTCAATGAATACAATCAGAGTATATTTTCTGACCTTTGCAGAATTAGTTACCTTCTAGAAAATACAAAATATTTGGAAATTAAACAAATAACACATGGGTAAAAGAAGAAATCATAAGAGACTTTTAAAATATTTAAAAGGCATGAAAATGAAAATACAAATATCAAAATTTTTAGGATGAACCTGAAGCAGTACTAAGAGATAGATTTTTGCCTTAAGTGTATATTAGAAAAAGAAGAAAGTTTTAAACTTGATCATCTACATTTCTACCTTAACAAACTTGAAAAAAGAACAAGTGAAACTCAGTGTAAGCACTGAAAAGAAATATTAAAGATAAGGAATCAATGAAGTAGAAAACAAATAACAGAGACAAATCAAACAAAGTTGGTATAGTTCTTTGAAAATATTAACAGAACGGGTAAACTCCTTTTCTTCATCCATTCAGGCTGTCATAACAATATACCATAGACTGAGTGGCGTAAACAACAGAAATTTATTTTCTCACAGGTCTGGAGGCTGGAAGATCAGGTGCCAGCCTGGTTAACTTCTGGTGAAGAGTCTCTTCCTGGCTTGCAGATGGCTCCTTCGTGCTTTCTACCTCATGTAACAGAAACAGAGACATCAAGCTCTCTGGAGTTTTTTCTTAGAAGGGAACTAATCTCATCCTGAAGTCCCAACTACTGACCTCCTCTAAACCTAATTATCTCCTAGAAGCCCCATAACCAAGAATCATCACACTGGGGGTTATGGCTTAAACATATGAATTTGGGGGAACCTGATTCAGTCTATAAAATTCCTAGCAAGACTAATCAAAAGAAAAAGAGAAAAAACAAATCATCATTTTCAGGAATGAAAGAGGAGAAATTACTACAGATCCTAAGGATATTAAAAATTTATGAAATATTAGGAATAATTTTATGCCAGTAAATCCAATAATTTATTGAAATGAATAAATTCAACTGCTTTGAGAAACACAGCTTATCAAAATGGACACAAAAATAAGAGGGGAAATATATCTGTTAAGAAAATTGAATTTGTAGCTAAAATCTCTCTCATAAAGAAAACTCTAGGGTCACATGGTCTCACTGGTAAATTCAGTAACATTGAAGCAATACATCATACCAAATGATACTCTAATTACTAACTTTGTATATATGTAATTTTCCACATACATGTACTTCTATAAGATAATGTCCTCAAAGTGGGTTTTCTGGTTCAACAGTTATGGGGGTTTGTAATTTTGATGGATATTGACCAACTGGCATCCATAAGGGCTGAGCCAATTTTACACTCCTGTTAAAAATGAGAGGGCCTGTTTTTCTGCAACTTTGCCAACAGACTTATAATAGTTTTACAAATTCATAAACATCTCATTAAGCACATTATGTGAAGTGGCTGATAGAGGATTTTTCTCACTGACTGATTCCTAAGGCTTTTATTTTCAGAAATTGTATCCTTTTTACTTCTTGTGTCCTTCACTTTTTCTTGTTAATTACTGGACTAAATTGAAATAAAGATGGCATGGTGGCATAGGTGTGCGGGGTCATGGGAAGGAAGCATGGAGGGGGAGTTCTTTGAGCTCTGGGTTAGAGACCAGTATTAATTTCTTCCTCCAGATGTTTTATAGAACCTTCTAATAAGTAGAAAATCGGTAGTTTTGACTTTTACTTATAGAAATGTTAAGAAAAAAAAGATAAAGATGTAATTGATAACCATCCCTTCAGTACTTAGGAAAAACTTTAAGACTATATGTATTTTGAATTTAAAGAGATTTGGAAACTGAGTTCAAGGGTTTGTCCAGAGGACTTTGACTTCTGACAATGTGTCAATAGGACCTATTCTAGAAGTTTCTTCTGCTGCTTCAGATATAATTATTCTCAAGAAAATATCATTAAAAAATCTTGACAAATTGCTAGGTGAAAGAAATGAAGCTGGGGCTGCAGATGGTGGGTGCGGGTGTGTGTGTGAGCACTTCAAGGTGCCAGAAGTGAACAGAGAGCTCAAGCTGGGCACTGTGGCCGGAGGCAGGAAGAATCTGGGCGTGGCACTTAGATGTACAGGCTGATGTTTCCTTCCTCTGGAGAGCATTCATTTTTGCTTCTGGAAGGTAGTGATGGTTGGTGCAGTAGCCTCAGTCCAGCCGGAGACTGCACTGGCTCAAAGCTTGGCCTCAGTCTTGGTGAGTGTGGGTGTCTACTCCCACCGAGCACTTTGGGGGTCTGAACCAAAAGGGTGGTTCTCGGGTGGGCTTTGAATGCCAACGTTCACTCCACTTGCCTTGGGACATGGCCAGAAGCCCTGCTCAGTCTCAGCCTCTTGGCTGTTTGTTTTTGTGTTTTTTGCAAATTTGGCAAATGTCTTGCGAGTAAAATGGCTTCTTTCTCTGCTCATCTTTTCTGTCCAGGATCGTGGCCCTCTGAGTCCTTGCTACTTTGGTGGCTGTCTGATGTTTTCAAACGTTCAGTTTACATTCCAACTTCTCTAGCTGTTCTCAGCAGTCAGGTTTGTCCTGGATGAGCTAGCCCACCATTACTGGAACCAGAAATAACCTACTTGATTATTTAGAACTGTGCAGTAGATAATGTTAAAAATTCTGATCACACTTTCTAAATGCTTTTTATAAATATCATTTAATAAAACTTTAGAAATATTTGTTATTCCACATGATCTATTACATGAACTTATTTATGATAGCCTTCTAAGGTTGTCCTCATTGAGCAGTGCAAATTTTCTTTTATTGAATCATGACCTTTAATATAAATAATTGCTATATTGGTTAAAATATATGTTTGTACTTGTCACTGCTTCTGATGTCAAACCCTGCAGGTCACTTTCAGTTTGACGTTGTTTACCTTTGCCCCCCCACCTCCCCAGGTCTCTGCACAGGGGTGTAGCATTTGAAGGCAGAAAATGGCACAGCATCTGGGAAAATGCCTTCGAGAACTGAGGCTTGGTGTTCACACCCTTTCCACTTCCCCATCACTCCCAGGCAGTGTGATAGGGGAAAGGGTCAGTGACACTGAGGCTTTGCTCTTTCCCTTATAAACTATATGGCCTTAGGCAAAACACCTCAGCTTCTAAATCTGTTTCCTCATCTGGGAAATGAGGGTTAACACGCCCATCATGTGCAATGCCTACCTCAGCACACTCAGAAGCCTGGCTTGCAACATTTGCTGGAGAAATTAGGATCTCCAATTGAACAAGATTTACTTGGCATAAAGGAGAAAGTAGGAGGTGGAATAGGAGCAGCTGGAGCCTGAATCTACCTACCTCCATCCTCAGGGGAAGATGTGACTGAAACAACTACTTCCATGGAAATTAACTGCATCCTGCCCCAGGTGCCTGTCTCTGCAGCCTGGTCTCTGAATCCAAGGCTTGCCGTTCCCGCTCCGGGCATGCTGGGACACTGGCTTCTCACCTTGCCACTGGCTTGGCTCCTGACTTTTTGTCTGTGTCAGAGCAGATAAGGGAGAACAATTTGAAAAAAAGGAGAAAGAAGATCGTCACAGGAAAACAAAGTAGAGCAGCTGGCAGAACAAGAAATGAGGGCTGTGGCACCAGAGGAAGCAGACAAGGATGCGCTAACTAGGATAAAGATGGAAAGTGGATCCTGAGAAGTCTCTATCAGAGGTCTGCAATGTGGCCTCTCTGTGAGGAGAGTGCTGTAGTTTGGTGGGGAGGACGCTCCAAGAGGCAGGGCTGAAGGCCAGCAGAACAGGAGGCCCGCAGGGAAGGATCGTGCAGAGCCTGCTCGCCCCTGGGGAGCAGGACACTGACAGATGGACTCAAGTGCTGAGCCCTACGGTGCGCATACACAGTTTGTATCATGCTGTGGCTGACAGGGCACTGCTTTTACAGATGCATCTGGAGGGGGCTTGTTTCAGAGAGAGAAGCTGTTTCCAAGGAGCTGTGTGTGTGAGTGTTCTGGAGCCAGCATCGGGGTGGCTGGGGGAGATGGTAGGATGTGACCCCCCACCTCCCCACAAATTAGCCTATGGGCTGGGCCTGGGAGGCACCTTCTAAATGACTTCACCAGGCGATTCTTAGGTGCTGACCCTCAACAAGTCTGCCTCGTCCATGGGAACCTGGAACAAAGCTGGCTGCACAAAAATCAACTCATAAGTTTGTTAAGAATACAAATTCCTGGGCTGTGGGACCAGAAATACTGATCCAGTAGTTCTGGGAACCTGTGATCTATAGTCTATGTTAATTTGGTCCTCCGGATATTGTAGCTGGACTTAGTACTGTCTTGACAGATGTGCTTCAGAAGAAACTTAAGAGCTTTATGTTGTTAATGTTAGTGCCAACTGAGGGGCATCCATCTTTGATTTGTCTTAGAACTGGGGTGTATCGGGAGGAGGCACAATATGACAGATCCCAAGCATCTCATAGGTAGGTTAGAGGCTGTGGCAAATTTTCAACTAAAAGCACCTCTCTGTGCTGAACCCAATATTAGTTCTTGGTAAGTGTTGGGTGTCACCTTTCCATGAGAAGATTCTGGACCATTCATTGGTGTCTTTTAGGCTGAAGTCTAGACAGAAACATTCAATTCCCCACTTGACTTCAACCTTCCATTTTCTGAGCGTGGAGGATTAGGATACTAATTACCAGAAGAGGCTCTCTCAGTTTGCAGTATGTTTTGAATAGGAAACCAATTTCTTAGTTAATAAGAGATGAATATGAGTAACAGAACATACAAAGAAATTCTTACAGCTTAGTGCTAACTATAATTTAAAATAGCACATTAATCTTAAATCCATAAATTTAAAAGTTACGTTAGCAAAAAAGCTGGAAATAAATTTTTATTTTAGGGTCTGTCTAATAAATCATACCCAGAAATGATTCAACAAGTTAACAAGTACCTTCACATTCCTGAGGGTGATTCATGATGGTGTCTTTGAGATTGTAGTGATATCTCTCAACAGATTCTTGTCTGTAGTTTCACAATTAATTTAATTCCTCTTCTCAGTGAGTTTTTCCCATTGTCCTGACATCTGAATGGTTTCCAGGCATTCTGCCCCTTCCCCATAAAATGACCTGAAAAGGCCTTGGCCGGCGCTGAGCTCTTCCATCTGCATTCACCGGAGTGCTCCTGGGGGTGGGAGAAGCCATAGCAACAGGGGCTCTGCGACTAGGGAAGTTGCTCAGGAAGCTAGGGACAGGTCCCCTTGGTGGCAAGCTGACGAGCCATCTTGCCTTCCCAGCAGCTCTGCCACAAAGTGGGGAGAGAAAGAATTAATATGCAAATTCCCAATTAATTCCACATACATTTAGTGGTGTTCACTGTGTGCAGGGACATGTTCCAGGGCACAATGAAGGGGGCTGGATCCCCTGTGGCACGGGATCCCACAGCGAGTAGGAAGCAATGAGAACACAGGAGAGCAAACATCCAGAGTGACCCCAGGGAGCAGGGAAAGGAGAGGGTGGCCCTGGCCAGAGAGAGGGTGGAGGTGGGTAAGACTGTAATATTTCCAGAATATCACACCTGGTTTTAGTTCATCTGCATATCAACAGGCATTCCTCAGGAGTGGCTGAAAGTTCATCTCCATATCAATGGGTAATTACCTGCGCAAGGAGGGCCTATCTGTACCTGGGAGGTGGGGGGAGGGCTGGTTTTGCTGCTGCTGCAGCAGGAGAGAGAGATGGCTCAGGAGTGCAGTTTGTGAGCAATAAACGGGTTTTAAACTTTATTTCTCCCTTTGACTTTTTAGTTTTTAGAGGCATTTTGCACCAGGATTTCCTTTCTCCAGACTTACAAAATCCATTTTGCAACCTGTAGTTAATTAAAGGAGCTAGAGGTTGGTCATCAATGGGGAAGTGCACCATGGAGAGATAGCCAGACATTCTGTGCCTCCTGATGGGAGTATCCAACACAGCCTATAAAGCAGTCTTGCAGGAAAAAAAAAATCTGCTAAAACTTCTAAGTCTAATTATCTGTATGTAGGGGCCAGGGTAGGCAACCCCAAGATGTGCCACCTTGGCATGCAGATTATGTCAGAGCTGAAAAAAATCAAGGCCCTAAAGACTCAGAAACTTTGACCTTCCCCCCGACTGCATAGACAAGATTTAGATAGAGGACCTGCTTCAAGAAAAGAGGTTTTGTTGGGGGAGAGGTGTTGTGTGTTTTCCTCGGTTCTTGTCCCCGCTGCAACAAAGAATTGAAGGGCAGAAACACAGCAGTGAAGCAGAGTAAAAGTTTTATTTAAAGTTGCTTAGAAAGAAAGTGTGGGCAACCTCTGAGAAGGGAGAGCACCCTGAAAGGTTGGGGGTTCCCTGTTTAAGGATTTTTCAGGAATGTGACAAAGGGCTAGGGGTGTGTACTTATTAAGTGGTCCCAGGTATCTTTGATGAGACACATGAAATTTACTGCTCTGGGCCCCCTCCCAGGATAGCAGCTTCCTGGTTTGGGAGCATATCAGTCAAGACTGTCTGCCCTTCTGCCAAGGTGGGCAGAGTTATTTGTGGTTGTTTGCTAAAGAGTATGTTAAAAATCTTTCTTCTTAAACTTCCTGGGTTTTTTCAAAATGCAATTTTGGCTTTAAGGTAGGATCTCCCTGTCTTTATTATGCTGTTTATAGATGGGCCCTTTAGCAGGCTAGAGTAAATCTTACAATGACCTAATTGACACAATGAAGACATGGGCTGTGCTCAGATACTTCTCTTTACCTGGGGAATATTCAAACATTCAAGGTCAAGTTGCTCTTGACCTTTTGAGCTTTAATTGATTAACTTTAACTCTGAGTCTCTTCTGGCTTTCTAGTTTTAACTGGTTAACTGAGTCCTTTCTGGGGCTTTACTGGCCTTGTTCTCTTTCCACCCCACTCATATCTATTTTCCTGCCTAACAGTCTCACCCTAGGTAACTACATCATAATATGACCTAGGTAGACAGGGAGAAATGTGGCAAAGTCCATTCAAATGCCTCTCTCTGTCCTATTGTGTCTGTGTGGCCCAGTAAACATTTGTTTACCAAACATTTACTCTTTCACATTCCTGTGAATTGCTCCCCTTTTCCTTTTTATTCCCAGACCCTAACCCCCTTCTTAGGTCAGGAAGACATATATACATACCTCATTTTCCCTGACGGTCTTTGGAATCTCATATGTATGGATTCCCTGTATATAATTAACCTTTGTGGGTTTCTTTCTCCTGTGAATGTGGTTCCTGTCAATGTGGTTCTTAGACCAGCTAGAAGGACCTTGCCAGGTAGAGGAAAATTCTTCCTCCCCAACCTACACAAAGGATAAAGGAACATATGGAATGACATTATGAATATGCAATTAGCAACTTCTAGGCTGTGAGACATTTTAGGAGACGAATGACATAGTTTCTGAGAAAAAGTTGCAAGGAAATAAAAAGGTGGAGAAGAACCAATAGATGAAAGAGACTTTAAAATATCAGCTAATTGCAACATATGGAGTCCGTTGATTTCTGTTCAAACTATTTTAAAAAAAGGAAACTTTTACTTCCAGCAATGTGGAGTTGATGTGCTTTTCCCTATTCTTCTAGCTAAGTACAACTAAAAATCCTGGAAATTATATAAAAATAAACATAAGAAGACTCTGAAAGGTGGAGAGAATGCAGCAGACCAGGGAGGAATCTTGGGTCCCATACACAGTGCCTAAGTGTGCTTTTTGCCTCATAAATCCCAGACTTGGAGCTGAAGAAGCCTACTGGGTTCAGACAACCCCTCCCACCCCAAACTAAAAATAATCTGAGAAAAGTCTCCTGTCTCTATCCAGAGAACCAGGACAAGGGAAGCCTAGCAAGACAGAATAATCTTCGACAATGACTGCTTACTCTAGCCAAATATAGAAAAAATTGTGCCCCATCTTGGCATTAGCAGAGGTCAAAAATCAAGCCTCAACTTCTAACTCAGTGAGACCATAATGAGGCACCCTGACACCCCACTGGGGTGGCATCAGAGAAGGCCAAGAAGGGAGCTGGGACACCCACTGGGTGGTAACCAGGCCCTTCTTACCATGTAGTGTCAGTTGAAAATGTGTGGGGACCTGGAATCCACCTCCAACTAGCAATACTGAGACCCCACACTTTTCCCCTGGGTTGGCATCAAAGGAGGCCCAGTGGAGAGTCGGGACTTCCTCCACTGCCCACTTGTAGTGAGGCCATCCCCGAGGTGTCAGTGGAGACTGCACTGGGTGCTGTGACTCCCATCCCTGCCCAGTGGTAGGAGAAGCCCCTCCTCACCTTTGTGTCAGGGGAGGCCACGTGTGAAGCCTGGACTTCTACCTGCACCTGACAGTGATGAAGTGGTGCTCACCGCCCCTTCCCCCTCCCCCTCCGGCGGTCTCAGAGAAAGCCGACTAATGCAGAGTGTTTAAATGAGATCCAGGTCTTGTAACACCCAGAACGTCCACAGTTCAACCTAAAATCCCTTGCCATATCAAGAGACCTCAGACTGAATAAAAAATCAGTAGATGCTAAAGCCAAGATGGCAGAAATGTTGGAATAATCTGACAAATATTTTAAAGCAGTCATGATAAAAATACTTCAGTGAGCAACCACACACATGTTTGTCACAAATGAAAAAATAGAAAGCCCCAGCAAGAAATAGAAAGTCTCAGCAGAGAAATAGAAGATATACAGAAGAGCCATATGGAAATTTTAGAACTACAACACAATAACTAAAGTAAAAAGTTCAATAGGTTGGCTCAACCCCAGAAAAATGGAAGAGAGGAAAGAATCAGTGGGCTAAAGCAGCGAAAAACACTTGATCTGAACAAGAGAGAGAATAGACTAAAAAAAAGAAAAAGAAAGAGTGTCAGGTCCTGTACTGCTGTTATGAAAGCCCTTTGTCCACCGGAGTCCCAGAGAGAGTGGAGAGTGAGGGCGGGACTCAAAGCACTCAAAGAAACAGTGGCTGAGGATTCCCCAAATGTAGCAAGAGACATAAACCCACAGTTTCTAGAAGTGAACACTGAGCAGGATCAACCTGAAGAAATCATGCCAAGATACATCAGCATTAAATTTCTGAGAACCAAAGGCAAAGAACCGAATCTTGAAAGTAGCCAGAGAAAAACAACACCTCGTCTATAGGGAAAAACAATCTAAATTATAGGGGATTTTTCTTCAGACACCAGAAGGAATGGCATAATATTTTTCAAGTCCATCAAAAATTCTAATTCCAGCAAAATATACTCATGAATGAAGGGGAAATCAAGACACTCTCTGAAGAAAGAACATGGAGAAAACTTGTCACCAAGAGACCTATCATAGAAGAATGGCTAAAGAAAGTTCTCTATACAGAAAGGAAATGGTGAAAAAAAGGAACTTTAGAGCAATCCTTCTCTTGAGTCTTTTAAATTATGTGTGATAGTTGAAACAAAAATTGTTAACAGTCTGATGTGGCTCTAAATGTATGTAGAGGATATAGTGGAGAAGGGTAAAGAAATAGAAATGGAGATAAGTTTTCTATATTTCACTCAAAGTGGTAAAATGACAGTATCAGTAGACTGTGATAAGTTATGTATATATAATGTAATATCTAGAGCAAGCAGTTAAACAGTTATACAAAAATACACACAAAAACCCTAGGTAAATATAAAATAGAATTCTAAAAAATATTTTAGCAAATTGCAGGAAAGCAGGAAAACAAAACAAATAAAAAATAGATATAACAAACAGAACACAAAAAATAAAATAGTTAAGCATTAAACTATCAACAATTACAGTAGATGTAAGTGGTCTTAAAAAAACAATTAAAAGACACATTGACAGAATGGATTATTAGACATGCCCCAACAGTATGCTGTCTACAAGGAATTCACTTCAAATATAATGGCATAGGCATGTTGAAAGTAAAAGGATGGAAAAATATATATATATCACACAAACATTAATCAGAGGAAAACAGTTATGGCTATATTAATATCAGATAAAGTAGACTTTGGAGCAAAGCAAAATCACCAGAGACAGAGAGGGACATCATATAATGATAAAAATATCAATTCACTAAGAAGATATAGCAATCATAAATGTGTATGCACTAAACAACAGAACGGAATAATATGTGGTGCAAATATGGATAGAGCTGGAAGGAGAAATAGACAAATCCACAATTTAGGTTGGTGACCAACACCTCTCTCTCAACAACTGATAGAACAACTATGCAGAAAATCAGCAAGGGTATAGACAAATTCAACAACACCATCAACTGACAGGCTCTAATTGATATTTATAGAATATTTCACTCAACAACAGAATAGGCATTCTTTTCAAGTGTCCATGGAACAAATGCCCAGATAGATGATATTCTGCACTATTTTAAAATGTACCCAGGATTTGTTTTAATAAGTAAAGTAAGCCACACAGACATGGAAATGAAGTCATGAAAAAAGTGTTTACACACAGTTCCCTAGATACAGATACAGGAGGCACAGCAGGCCATGCAGGACTACATGGGGGAAGCACCAGGGTCAGTCAGGAGACAGGAGTATGGGAGAAGCATGGGCAACGCTCTTTATTGTTGTTTCTCTTGGAAAGGCAAGGCCAGGCCAGGTAGGGTAAACAGGCTTAGATTGGCTACTTCGACAAATTTCAGCAAGCTGTCTGGTGTCTGGCCCTGGGGTGATCAGGGCAGGGGGATGGTGGCGCAGAATGTGAGCACCCTATGAGAGCCTGATGCAGAGTGTGGTCGACAGTGTGGGTGTTGGAATGGTTTCTTTGTGTAGGAAAAGTATACTGTCAGGGGAGATGCTTTCCATCTCTAGGAATCAGCTAGCCATGGTGGGGGCAGTCTCCCCAGGCTCAGTAAGGCCACAGGTATAAAACATCAGACTAAAGACACGCTTGATACGCTGGCCATAAAACAAACCTCAACATCTTTAAAATAGTTCCTATAACAGTGTGTTCTCTAATCATAATGGAATCAAAGTAGACATCAGTAACAGAAAGATAACAGGAAAAGCTCCAAACGCTTGGAAACTAACGCACACTTCTTTATAAGCTAGGGTCATTATATTGTATTGAATAAAAATTAAAAATACAACATATAAAAATTTGCAGGACACAGCTACAGGAGTGTTGATAGGGAAATACATGGCACTGAATGCACTCATGAAGAGAGGAAAAGACTCAAATTGATCATTTAATCTCCTCTTTCAATAATCTAGAAAAGAAGCATAAAATAAACTGAAACCAAACAGAAAAGAAAATAATAAAAAAAAGGGCAGAAATCAATTACATTGAAAACAGAAAAAAGAACAGAGGAAATTAATGAAACAAAAAGCTAGTTCTTTGAAAAGATCAATAAAATTGGTGAACCTCTAGCAAGACTGACAAAGGGAAAAAAAAAGAGAGAAGAGACACAAATGACCAATATTAGGACTCAAACAGGGTCTGTCACTATAGACCATGCAGATGTCAGAAGGGTAATAAGGGAATAATATGAATAATCCTATACCTATACATTTCACACCTTAGATGAAATAGATCTCTTCCTCAAAAAATACAAACCACCACAACTCGCCCAATAAGAAATGGATAATTTGAGTAGTCCTATAGCTATTAAGAAAATTGAATTTGTAAGACAAAACAAAAACCTCAGGAAATGTCCAGAACCAGATAGTTTCACTGGGGAATTCTACCAAACATTTAAATAAGGGTTCCCACCTATTTTGTATGATCTCTTCTAGAAAACAGAAGAACACTTCCCAACTCATTTTGTGATGCTAGTATTATTCTGACACCAAAACCAGACAAAGACAATACAAAGAAAGAACCAGTACACCCTCATGAATACAGATGTAAAAATTTTAATAAAATATTAAGATAAAAATCAAAGCAAGATCACAGGATACAAACAAAAATAACATTTATTTCTATATACCAGCAATGAACATGTAGACAATGAAATTAAAATACAATACTAATTACAGTCACTTGAAGAAGGTGGAATACTTAGAAGTAAATCTAAGAAAACATTTACATTAGTTGTATGCTGAAAATAACACAATGCTGATGAAGAAATAAAAAAAGGTACAAATAAAAAGAGAAAAATACTGTATAAATGGATAAAAGGATTTAACATTGTAAAAATGCCTGTTCTCCCTAATTGATATACAGGTGTTAATGACATTTCTATCAAAAACAGCAAGATTTTTTGTAGATATAGATAAAATTATTCTGAAATTTATATGGAAAGGCAAAGGAACAATTGGAAAATGAGTAATAAAGTGGGAAAAATCACTGTAGTAGATTTTAAGGATTACTTATATGGTACAATAATCAAGACTATTTGGTAATTGTGGAGGGATAGACATACACATCAATGGAAAAGAACAGAGAATCCAGAAACAACCCTACACAAATATGCCCAACTGGTGTTTTGACAAAGGTGTGAGAGCAATTCAATGGAGGAAAGATAGCATTTTCATCAAAGGGTGCTGGAGAGACTGGATCTCTGCAGGCAAAAAATGGGCATCAGTTTAAGGCTCAGACCTTATGTAAAAATTAACACAAATGGACCACAAATGTAAGTGTAAAACTATACAGCTTTTAGAGAAAAAATAGAGGAAAATTTTTGAGACCTAAGGCTAGGCAAATACTTTGTAGACTTGACACCAAAAATGCTATACATAAAAGAAAAAAACTGACAAATTGGACTTCATTAAAATGAAAAACTAGTGTTTTGCAAAAAACCCGACTGGGAAGATGAAAAGAAAAGAAAATGCAGAGTGAAAAAAATTTACAAACCACCTATCTGTCAAAAGACTAGTATCTAGCATATATAAAGAACTCTCAGAATTCAATAGTAGAAAAACACAATCCATGGGCAAAAAAGACATAAAGAGGATTTACAAATGGCAAAAAAGCACACAAAGAGATGTTAACTTCATTAGCCATTCAGTAAATACAAATTAAACACATCTATCAGAATGGCTAAAATAAAAAATGGCAACACCACCAAATGCTGACAAGGATGAGGAAAAATTGGATTGCTTAGACATTGCTAAGTGGGAGTGCGTAATGGTAAAGATATGCTGGAAAACCATTTGGCAGTTTCTTAAAAAATGAAATATGCAACTACTATACACTCAGTAATTGGACTCCTGAATATTTATCAGAGAAATGAAGATGTGTTCACAGAAATGAAGATGTACAGAAAAATCTGTACATCAATGTTCATATATTTCATGTATTTATTTCATATATTTAAGCCCGAAACTGGAAACAGCCCAGATGTCCTTCAGTGGGTGAATGGTTGAACAAATGTGGTGCATCTGTGCCAGGAGCTATTTACTCAGCAATAAAAAGGAACAAACAATTGGTGCACACAACGACTGGATGAATCTTCAGAGAATTATGTTAAAGAAAAAGATCCAATCTCAAAAGATTGCATACTATATGATTGCTTTCATAATAATAGCCTTGAAATGGCAAAATTATAGAGACTGTAGGCAGATTAGTGGTTGCTAGGAGTTAAGGAGGGATGTGGTGGGTTGGGGACAGAAGAGGAGGAAAGGGGGAGTGACTATAAAAGGGCAACATGAGGGGTCCTGTGCCAGTGCAAACAGGCTGTATCTTGATGGTGTCAATGTGAATATCCTGGCTGAACTCTTCACCATTGGGGTGGGGGACCACAAAGAGCACAGGGGACCTCTGTGTTATTCCTTACACCTACATGTGAATCCACAATCATCTCAAATTAACAAGTTTAATTTTAAAAAGGAAAGGAATATTTACAGGACACTTAGGGAATTATGAACACTGACTGGATTTTTTAGTGTGATGGTGCCATTATGTTTTGTCTTTAAAGTTTTGTCTGTTAAAAGACCCATATTGAAATACTCAGATGAAATGACATGTCTGGGTTTTGCTTCAGAGAGACCCAGAGTCAGGGACAAGCAGGTAAGAGTGGAAAGGCAGCAGGCAGGAGTGCATAATCCTTGGGCTGGGAGAGAGGTGCACAGGTTCCTGAACAGTGTACTGAGTGTGATTGTCATGCATGGAATTGTGGGAGTCGGGGCAACATGGTAGTTAAGCCACTGTCTTTATAGAGTCAGAGCTGGTTGCAATCCTGGCTCTGCTGCCTATTAGCTGTGTGACCTTGAGCAAGTTATTTAACTTCTCTGAGCCTCAGTGTCCTCATCTGTAAAATGTGATAATATTGCATAGGATAATTATACAGACAGACGAGTTTGCCAAGGATGAGGAGAGGAAAGGCCAAAGGGAAAGAGGCCAGTGCAGGAGACCAAGGAGCCACCGAAGCTGGAGACCTAAGGTCAGGGGGGGCAGTTGTCCTGGAATGCAGGAAGAGCCCCCAGGAGAGTTTGAAGATGATAAAAAGGGAAGAAGCCAAGCGATTTGGTGCTCTGGAAGTCACTGGTGTCGATCAGGGCTGGGCCCAGCGGAGAGGGCGGGTCCAGGTCTGGCACTGAGAGGCAGGGGGAGGAGCGTGCTGGCAGCGAGCGTGGCCCTTCACTCCACACCCTGATGTGCTGGCACAGGGACACAGTCCAGAGGGAAAGGGTGTCAGAGAGGTTAAGGAGCAGAAAGCCACCAGAGAAGAGGACAAGACAGGAAACAGCAGGGAAAGGAGGGGACCGCCAGGCAGGGCTTTGGAGGGGGCCCGGAGTCCCCAGGCTGCAGTGAGAAGGAGCCCCTCTTCTGCACAGACTGGGAGTGCTACCGTGGCAGTTTTATCTGCCCCTGATATTTCTCCCTTCCTTCATAATCCCTATTCAAACAGCTTCTTAAAAAGAATGAACATTACAGGACAATCGGGAATTATTAGCGCTATCGAGATTTTTTTCAGTGTGATGGTAGAATTGTAGTTTTGTTTTAAAAGGTTAGTTTTTGGCTTTTACAGATACTGAAATATTTATGGGTGAAATAGTATGTCTTGAATTTGATATGGTCTCTGAAAAAAATGGAAATTACTGTTTTATTTTTCTGGAAAGGTTCTGGAATCACGGCGCCACGTCAAGGGCTCATGTATATTCATTATTCAGTAGGCTTCCTCACACATGGTATACCATTCAAACCATTCCTCAACACAGAGGTCACACACTCATGTGTGTGGTGTGACTCAGGAGTGACCAGCCTGTGAGTGATGCACCGACATCCACATGAAAGACATCTGTGCTCACTCCGGAAACCCCCAGGGTGAAAGGTTTCCTCACCCATGGGGTGAGCAGCTGGGGTGCTATTCTCCGTCACCACGTGCTGAAGGACCCCAGGCATGAGTCCTTGAGGAAAGCTTTGCCTGAGAGCTGCTGCTAACTTCCCCAGCTTCCTCTCTATCAAGGCTGAACCGACCCAGAGGCCGTTTTTTGTGTCCTAAAGTAGCCAACTGCTCTCCAGGCTGAGGACTGCTGGGCCTGTAACCAGCCTCTGCTCATTTGGCAGGAGGATGCAAGAGTCCCCATGGAACTCCCTGGCACTCCGACCACACAACTACAGATACCCGGCAAAGGCACCGCAGCCAATTACTGCACAGCTGTGGGGGGACAGTGAGGCGGAGAGATGGACAGAAACCACCCTGCACATGAAGGCTTTAGCATGGGGCTAATCTTTATTGAGGTGAGCACATTCTTGTATCAGCTGTTTACAATGATGGCAAATAGGCTGGTTAAAAGACACTTCCCTTTCACACAGCTCTGTCTACATTCAGAAAGCAGTAAATATATATTGTACAATCAACACTTTCCACCTTAAGAGTATCATGATAGTTCATAAGTTTGTCAACAGACAATGCAAAACAATATTTACAAGCTAGGTCCTTTGTAAGTTTGGGACAGCTCCTTAAGGTATAGTTTTTCCAGGTAAGGAAGACCAGTCATTATAAAAATACTCTATATAAATTCAAAGTCAGAACTAAAAATTCAATCCTATAAAAATATCTTTTACTAATCAAAGTATCAGTTTCTAGATAAATGTTCTTTATCAACAATAGTTACACACTTAAATTTTCAGGAAATTCCCACTATGTCAGAGAGTCCACTTAAAACAAACATGCTAAAGTTACTTCAGGTCACAGATGCCATCCTGTCTTACTTGTGAGCGATGGACTCCATTTATTATGTTGCATATTAATGGTGCAAGTAGTCTGCAGAAAATTAACCCCAGAACCTAAGTATTATGAAAGCCATTATAAAGACAAAGTCTTCATCCTGGGGAGGGGATTGCTAGCTTGGCACTGCCTTCTGGAGGAGACACCAGTTTTGATAGGAGCCTGCTACGTTGTACTTTGAAATGTTTAACTTGGGAACCCTGTGATTGCGTCTTGACCACTATCTGAAATCAGCTCATTCATTTCATTTTGCTTACTCTCCTTTAGGGCATGATTGGGGTGATTTCTTTGCATCTGCGCTCTTTTTGATCTCCTAAAACATACTTTCAGCAGCAGGTAACACAACTCGGCCACATTGAGGAGCATGCAAATCACAGATGCAGAAATCATGAAAACGGTAAACACGGTTTTCTCAGTAGGTCTAGAAATAAAGCAGTCAACAAGATTGGGGCAAGGTTCAATCCCACATTTCAACACCCAGGGCAGGTGGTACCCACTGTAAAGGAAGTAAAACACGTACATAAAGGACGCTTCAAAGATGATGCGGAAAAAAATGCTGCTGGTGTAGGTCCACCACAAGGACCCCTCTATCCGAACTTTCTGCTTTTTAATGTCTTCTAAGTCTTTGAATTCGTTCCTCTTTTCCCCCCGCCTGAACTTGCGGGCTGCCTCCTGTCTGTAGTAGGCAACATGCATGGCTACCAGCAGGGCTGGGGTGGAGACAAAGATGAGCTGCAGGGCCCAGAGCCGGATGTGGGACACAGGGAAGAAGTGGTCATAGCACACGTTTTTGCAGCCCGGCTGTAGCGTGTTGCAGACAAAATCTTCCTGCTCATCCCCCCACACTTCCTGAGCAGCCACGACAAGGACCATGACACGGAAGATGAAGATGACGGTGAGCCACACCTTCCCGATGCTGGTGGAGTGTTTGTTGACACCCCCGATGAAAGTGTGCAGGGTGCCCCAGTCCATGGTGATGGTTTATTCCTGAACAGACATTAGCAAAGGTTAACTAAAGGAAAGTGCCTTTGATTTTATAAAAGTTTAGTTATATCACAGACTGAAGCAAATTTCTCTTAGCGTATGCTGTGATATTTTATCACTTTAATGCCCTAGTTTGCTAGTAGGAGGTTTTCTGATAAGGAATGCCTATTCTTAAAAACTTTCTAACATTTTTGAACTAGAAATAACTGTTGGTAGGTTTCAGATCATCTTGATTCAACTGAATTCAGATTATGTATTAGGTTGCTGTTTTACAGTAATCCAGGAACTCAGGTAAACAATTTCATGTCCAAGTTCCCTTTTAATCATTATGGAAATTCATATCACACCAGTTTCAATTTGCCCGAGGGACCACAGAGGATCCACTGTAGATTTTATTCATTAAATGGCTTAACGAAGAAAAAAAATCCTTAAAGTGGAATGATGAAATTTGATATACTCAGAACACTAAGGAAACAAAGAAATCAAATACTTACTAGTTTACTTTGTATAATATATTTGTAATTTCTAGCTTGGATAACATGAATTGCTGTGATTGTGTGTTCTTAGGAGCCTAATGTCATAAAGTACTCCAAGATCTCTTCCAAAAGAGAATCACAAGCTTTTACAGAAAGTGCCCACTTGTTCTCCATTGTAACTAGGGCCAGTGTTGAAGAGGCCGATTTCCTCCCCAGTAGAAACCATTCACATCAAGGGTAAGGCAAGTAGCAGCTGTGCACCCCATTAGTGCACAGACTTAAAGTCCTGAGAGAAGAGAGCTTCTTCACTGCTACAGAGACGTTTGCTACAATGAAATGGATGCCTTCTTACCCTATACTGCCACAGAAGACTAAAGAATTGGTCAGCACTTTCCTTAAAAAAAAAAAAAACAACGAAATTATGAACCCTTTGAGAATCTTCTGAAAGTAAAAGACCTTCTCTTCAGAAAACACACACACGTTTTCACAACTTTTAGAAGGGGCGGGAGTCACCGAAGCCCATTGTCAGTTTACCTGGGAGAGGCTTCCCTCCCGGCTCTTGGGTGCAGAGCGCTCAGGGCCAGGCCTATCTCCGCAGGCCAAGCACCCCGCCGCCGGGACGCCCCACCGCCCGCAGGTCCGCCTCCTCAGCACTGTTCGCTGCTCTTCGGAGCACTCAGGCGAGTGTAGCCGGCCTCTGCCCCTCTAGGGGTGTTAGATGCGTGCCCCAGAAGCACGGCCTTTTGTAGACTTTGATAAAGTCAGCCGGTCCTGTATTATAAAAGGCAGACTCCCATTTTACTTGGCTTTCCGAGAAATTCATCTTTGACATTGATTCGGCTTTTGGACACCACATTTTTCTCAGGACAACGTGAGCCCTAAGGAGTCAGTGCCACAGTCCATCTTACACTTTTGCGTGGGCCCCTCCTCCACCAGGGCTGGCAGGGGAGGGGAAGGCACACCGGGTGGGGGACGCACACGGCACGGCCAGCCATCTCCACACTGGGAGTCCTTTCCCTGCCTTTTCCTCTTGCCAAAACGACAGAGGCCAGTATAGGAAACCACCTCCTCTTTGCCTTTCACCACGCTGTCAAAGCCAAATACAGAACAATCACCAAGACTTCCACCTGCATTTATGGGGGGTCTGCTATATACAGGTGTTAGCTCCTTCACCGCTGAGCCCCAAGGCACAGCGCAGCTCCCAGTGGGGCTGCCGAGCAGACTTGGGGAAGCTTCCAGATGGAGATGTGTCCCACCCCTCGGAACTGGCAGAGGCGTTTGAGCACACCTATGCAAACTGGGAGCATGCAACATCTCAATGAGAAAAAAGCGGGAGGGGCAAAGTGGTTGCACTTCAGTATGAAATTTGCTGGATAATTAAGGAAAATTAAGGTGACCACAGAATTAAAGTGATCATGGAATTTCACAGATTTGGTATATTTTCCTTTTGAATAATCCATTAGGAGTCAAATAACAGCATTTAACAAATAAACCAGCACCCTCAAGACTACTTGGGGTTTCTAGGCCCTTGAGGCAGGCATGGTAGCAAAAGGCGGTGGAGCTGGCGTTAAGGAGTCTGAAACGTATTTTTGGGTCAAACTGAAGGATTTGGTGCATACTGGCCTATTCCAACTTCACTGGCCAGAAAACAGTAAAGGACTTCAAAGTGTTCATAGACCTTAAAAGTTGTTCAATGCAACCGTGGAGTCTGAAAAGTTTAAAAACAGAATATAAGAGCATTTAGATTCTTAAATCCAAACAAAAATTGAGCTAAAAGCTTACATTGTGGCACAAATGGAAAATCTCAAATTCTAGTTTTAATTTTGCCTAGAAATTCAGGGAGCATATTAATTTTTAAATGAAAAAGAAAAGAGAGGTAGAATTCCATAGTTGAAGAAAAGTGGTGGCAGAGGCTCCTAAGGTCTGAGGGCCTGGGCCAAGGAAGGCAGGGCTGCTCGTAATGCCCAGGCTCTCAGGGTTCAAAGCAACAGGAAGGTGGAAGACAGCTTGGATCCACACAGAGATGGAGGGGCCCACACTCTACGGACAATGTCCGGAAGTGTAAACACCAAATGAGGCAAACCTTACAAAAAAAAAGGGTGGGTGGGTGCTTAAATTTAAAGAACATGGAAAAAGAAAGAAAAATAGAATATTTGAGGGAAAAAAGGAGTTGGCATAATGCCTGGAGTGGATGGCATAATTTTAATTGACTCTTATTTTACTTCTACTTTATTGAAGAGAAATTACTTAAAAATTATTTCTAAAAACAGAGTATAAGAGAGGTGCGGACTAGTGTCTACTTTCTGAGAAAGAGTGCTTGTCCACAGCTGAGAACTACATGGTACAGTACTGAAATATTTACAAATGGGATCAGAGTTTTATTATTCAGAGAGAAGGGCCCCCATCTGTAGGACAAATACCTAGATTTTCAAAATAAGAAATAGTTTATCTATATGGACAAGGGAATTCTCGGTTGAGCGCCCAGAAAAATTCTAAAACAGAATCAGGAAAGAGTTGCTATTCATTTGCTAAAAGTAACCAATGCCGATGGTAATGGGACAGCCCTTTTAGCATCAGTGATATTTATAGATGCCTCTCATATCATCAGCAAGTTAGAGGTATTTTCATGGTTCATTTAGTAACCATGTCCTAACATTTTACTTAAGGAATATCCTTATAAGCAAGACATTCATGCCCTGAAACGAGGCTGCTAAAAAGACACTGAAGCTTTGGCTATATGGGCACCTGGCTCTTAGGCAGTCCACATCTGAAGGGTTCACTTCTCTTTCTAAGAAAGACTCTGGAAGCTGGAGGATGTCTGCAGGAGTGGCACCGGGGAGTAGAGTCTGGAAGGACTCTCACAGGAGGGCATGGAGGGAGATGGGATGCTAGCTGGGACAACTACAAGGCAGAGCCATCTCAGTATTCATGCAGGATTGGATCCTCGTGTCCATTTAAGACTAAGGTTTGGATCCAATGGAGGAATTTACAGAAAGCTAGGTTTTTGCTTTTTTAAACTAAGGTGAGAAAACCAAATAGGCACAACTCTTTTAACACAAACTCTTTAAATTTATAGTTTCTCATCCTTGAAAAATTTAATCAAAGACTGTGTGACGCAGAGGGGTCTCATGCAGGAACAGTGGTCTCAAGGTTCCACAATTAAAATGTGTTTATTAAATCCTCCCTTTCATATACCATTTCTCCCATGACCTGAAGAGATTTTTCAATGTCCACAGCAAATGTATCTGATTTTAAAAGCTCATTTTAGATAATATGAATTTTAAAATTAATTTTTAGTCCCTGATGAAAGTGATTATCATAAAGTTTCCTAATTGTCATTGTTCTGTCCTGAAAGCATTTCATGATGTGATCAGTGGGGAAGTAGAAACATAGCAGCTGTTCACCTACGGGTGCTCATTTGTGTTTGTTTATCAGCAGTCTTGTTTGTTTAAAAAATGTAGATATCTAATTAACCAATAAACACCTCCGATTAAAGTTGGGTTAACTAGGTGCCAGATCAGCAAGTTTATGATTAACCAAATAAAAGTTTATATTTTCTCAAACTCTCCAAAGTGTGGAGGATTTAAGCTCCCCTCTAGGTAGAAGACTTTTGTCGAAGCTCTCTCTTTAGCCTGCCGGAACAATGGCCCGCCCGCCTGTGGTCACCTAGTACCTGCCCTCCTAGGAAGCAGACCTACTAAAGTGCCAAAGGAAACTTGGCCTGAATGAATATGGAAAGTATGAAGCCCAGGAGAGGTTGGTCAGAACATCCCAGCAAAAATATGGCCCCAGCTTTCTAGAAGCAGGATCCTGGCTTTCTGAGCCTTTGGGCTTCTCCTTCTTAAAAAAACAGGGACAATTTTGAAGGTAGTAGTTTTTACTTATTTCTTTTAACTGTTCTGCATCCCCAAACTATACGCTCTGAAGATGTTTTATCAAAGTAGCAAAGATGAACAAAAAATAATCTGTTTTATAACAATACTTATTGACTTCTACTAAAAATCAGCAATTTACTTGTGCCTTTAAAGAAAAAAAAAAGAATGAGATGCCCAGATCACTAACAAAAACAAGAAATTAAACCCCAGTACAAGTGTGCCTAGCCTGCTGATCATGTAAGACAATTAACCAGGCCAAAAGCAAATCACCTGATTTGCAGTATCTTCCTCAAAGCAACAAAGGCCTTGTTCTTTATCAGAGAAGTGGTGGGAGAGGAAGTGCTGTGCTCTGCAGTGGCCATCACTCCTGTGGCCTAGGTGAGCTGCAGGAAGGGTGGCCAGTGAGTGTGAACTGGTTTCCTGCAGCGAAAGCTCCCCTTTTGATTCTTTGTTCAGCCCACGTCATTCCGGAGGGTCTTACCACTGACGCTGTGTGTTTGAAATGCAGGGAGCAGGCCTCCTGGCAAGTGTCAGGAGACCGGGCAGGGGTAGGGACCACCACAAACTTCCTGACATTGCTGCAGTCACTGGTGACCTGGTCCGCCCCCTGGGATCTTCCTCTGGAAGCCAGGGAGCCAAGAGCAGGAAGGAGCTGGCTGAGGGCAGAGGGCTCAGCAGGTGTGCAAGGAGGATGTTTGGACTGGCTTGCTCCTCCTGACCTGACCCTGCAGTGGGCTGAAGTCTGTCCTGGCTGGGGGCAGCACATTGCTCAGCCTCGCCCTGTGCAAACATAACCCTGGGGGAATATTTTCACACACTTTTTGGTGACAGGAGATTTGAAGGCCGAGTACTCTTTGAAAATTACTTTCCAAAACAAGTGGGTCCTTTGGAACCCTCTGCGATTAGTGAACAAAACACCTCTTTCTGTTCACGCTTCAGGCAGGCTGCAGCCAATGGGAGGAGCTTCTTCAATAACAGTAAAGTATTAACTCTTTCTTTGTAAACCGGAGAGGTTTATTTTAACTGGCGCCTCTCTGGCTCTCTTTTTGAGGAAAGAATAGATTCGCCCAGCTTTGCTAGTCTTCAACATAGAGAAATGTGGTCACACTTAAACTTAGGTTTAAGTTTTAGATTGTGTGGTATACCTAATGATAATGAATAACTTTGTCACATTCTGATACTAAAGATTTAGTCCAAAATACTTAGCTCCAAAGATAAGTAAGCCATTGATCTTACTTCTGATGATACACACAGTATTATCAAGATAGACTGTTCTTCCCTTTGACAATTCAAGTAATTTAAGTCTATTAGCATACTACTTAAGTAATACAATTTCTTGATGGTTTTAAAGCTTCTTATTTAAGAATTTAATCATAACTGGTTTGCTTAACAATGCCATTTTAGTTTCACTGATGATAGAACCAAAACTAAAGCCCTAAAAGTTATAGTGTTCCCCCTCAGTATATACCAAGAGGTGGAAAGTATCTTTCTGGATAGTTCCATTACTCTTTGGCCATCCTTTGGAAGTCATTCAGCAAATATTTGGTAGACCTGAGAACACAGAACACATTCCTCACAATTTCCACATCAGCTTTGGACAGTTGAGGAGTTTTCATTGATAGAAGACAACAACATCAAAACAAAACAAGCACACCCGAGCCTCACTTCCCAGGACTCACAGCCTATTGGCGGGAAAGAACTAGGGCAAAGGTCCCCTCTCCTGGGGCCTCAGGCTTGCTTCTTCCACACCATGTGACTGCCTAGAAGCCAAAGTTGCACAGTAATGATGTGGATATAAATCCCTGCAGTTTCTGGATATCAGCGAGGATGTTACCTGTTGAGGGAAAAATAGTAGATGTGGACATATTCCTTTAGCTCCTCACAACATGTGCACTGCCTGACCTTTGTGGGAAGTTTCCTTCATCCCCAGATGGGAACGGGATTAGGGTTAGGAGGGTTAGGAGGGGAGTCTGGATGCTTCCAGTTTCCTGATGCTCCATACATTGAATACATGAGACAATCAAAATGGAATCTTTAGTGTAGATGCTTTACCCTATCAAAGTAATAATAATACTTAATCCCAAACCTCAGGCCCACTCCCTGAGCATTAAAGAGAAAGAAGCAGAGGGAGCTTGAGAAACTGGATATGCTCACCAACCCCTAGGAGCCATAGTCGATGGAAAAATCCCAAAGTCTCCTTAATCAACAAGAATCTGTGCCTTTTGTCTCTAGAAGTCTCAGGTCATTCAAGGGACAACCCGATAGCTGATTTTTAAATGTAATGACTCAATACTTCATCAACTGTCTTTTCAAAGTAATGACTAGTGATAAAAGGGATTTAGGATTTATATACATCCTCAAAGTGAACTCAGCAAAAATGAAATTTTTTTTTGTCCTTGGAGTCTAGATGTAAAAATGGACAATTCATAGAATTACATATATTTCTTAATCCACTGAAGAATTCAGAGTTAAATAAATAATTTCCATTAAGCAGTCTCTGTTCATCAAGCAAACCTGTGTTCGTTCCAAACATTTAAGTCCAACTCAAGTTAAATGATCCTGGGGATGAAAATGGAAAAGGAGGTCTGAAGAGTCATCCATACTCATGGATCAAACAAGTAAAACAGAAACTGTAACTTGGGATAATGTGGTCATTGTAAGGATTATGCCCTCATGGACAAGAAGCTTGAGTCAAAAATGATTTTCCCACAGTTTTATTCTACTTAACATTTTAATCAGGGCATACAAACTACTCACAGCTCCTGAAATATACAGATTGAATCAGAGATTCAATGGCGTGGTAAGGATGTTGCAAGTTAGAATTGTCCTTTCCCCTTATTGAAATAGTTGAGGCAGACCATTTGTCCTTCTTGTCCTTAAAGCTCTTGTAATTAAGAAAAGAAAAAGTAAGGAAAAGAGAATGAAGCCACCATTATGTGTGGCAGAATTTGTTTTAAATAAAGACACTGGTAAAGTAGCTGGACTGGTCAGTGACTTCTCCGTGCTGGTCCCTGGGGTGATGGCAGTGGGGAGCGCACTCCTGCACCCCCCAGTGTGTCAGGGCTGGATTGTCTTGTTCTCTCTTCAGAAGCCCCTTCTCCCCTCCTTGGCAGGGCAAGCAGCACCCCCAAAGACACAGCCTGATCCAAACACCAGACAAAGCTCTCCACAGGAGCAGTTTTGAGCAGTGTCCTGCAATTCTAAGGAGACTGCACTGGCACAGGACATTTTCTTCTAGAACACTGATTAGCTTCTACTAGAACTGGGGCAGGAAAATACTTCTGTGGCATGAATTCCACTGAGGCAAAAGGACAACGGTGGTTAAATTCAGTCAGGCACTAAACTGACAGGATTTCACCCAGGGGACACTGAAGTCTCCAGCTCCCTAGGCGTCTGCAGGCGTCCTGCTCTCCAGGAAGGGAGGCCAGCCCAGTCAAGGACACAGCGATGGCAGGTGACACGGGAGGCTGGCCTCCTTCTGGTGCCTCACTCTTTTAGCTGAGATGTGACACCAGTGACACTTAATTGCTGTTGTCCAGTATTGTACCATTATTACCTGCGTTTCACACGCTGCTGGGGCGCACGTCACGTAGCCACCCTATCAGTTCTACCCGGGACTCATGGACCAGCCCGAGTCCCAGGGTTTGGCCGAACTGAAACACTCGTCGTCGAACTGGCTTCCCTCTCCCCCAGATCCAAGCGGGACTTCTGCATCGCCCCATAGAAGCCAAGAAAATCCAAAATGCAGCAAAGGAGGTGGGGGCAGGGGGGTCAAGGGGAGCAGGTCGGCTCGGCACTGCGGTGCTCGGTGCGGCACGCTTGCAGGGGCCGGTGCGCCCGCGAGGAGCCGCGCCGCGGGCTGCGGAGGCCCCGCGGCGGGAGGATGTGGATCCGGCGGGTGCGGCTGCACCGGACACCGCGCGCAGACGCCCGGCCACCGGCCGGGCGACGAGGGCGAGCGAGGCTCCGGGCCGAGTTCCTGCGCGCGAAGATCGTGACGGCGCCGCGCGCTTACCTGCTCCCCCGGGGGCGCGGGCCGGGTGCGGGTGGGGGGAGGGCGCCCTCCGCTGCAGCCGGGCGGGCAGGGCGGGCCGGCGCCCCGGCTCTCGGGCGCTGTCGCGAGTCTGCGGTCGTCGCTCCCGCCGGCCTCGGGTGCAGGCCGGGCTGCCACCTGCGGCGCCTTTTAACCGCGCCCCACCCCGCCTCTGCCCTGACGCTGCTCCGGCTGCAGAGGCGAGCGCGGGCCCCACGCGCCCGCCCCGGGGCGCCGGGCGGCCCTCCCTCGGGGGCGCGTGGCGAGGGGCAAATGGGGAGCGGGGCGCGGGCCAGGCCTGGTCCGGAGGAGGGCGGTGGCCCAGGCCTCCTGGCAGTGCCGGCCGTTCGCGGTCGGAACGTGCGCTCGGCCGAGAACCAGGGTGCCTGGCGCGGCGCCCTCGCAAGGGCCGGCGAGAGCGGGTGCTCAGCCGGTAGGGAGGCTTCCCGGAGCTGGACCCGGAGGGCTCAGGGTTGCCAGGGCACATTCCTTTCTCTGGACATTGCCGCTCTCTTACTACAGGCCCGGTACCCGTGCACGGCCCTCTCCCAGAGGGAGCCGCCTGCAGGCACAGAGAAGAGACTGTTGTTCTTTATTAATTGATGACCTTAGAGGAATTAAAGGGGTTATTTTTATTAGTTACCTCCATCCTTTGGCACCTCCTCCAGCAGGAGCAGAACGGGCCCCCGGCAGCTAGCCCAGCGCCCCGCAAAGCCCCAGGCCCTGCCCCCTCACACACGGGGCTAGGGATGCCCAGCGTCGGCCCCGGGAGTGCAGGGCTGGTGGGGTGGAAACAAGCTGTTTTGGGACCCGGCTTTACAAGTTCAAACCTGTCCTACATCTGAGAAGAGATGTTTGTCTTATGAATTCCGTAATACTGGTTTGTAATTAAGTGTCCCCACCTAAACCTTATACTTCTTGGGTCATATTCTGTCATGCAGCATTATTAGAGGTGGTTCTTAAGATGACTCTTCAAAGTCATGAAAGATGAAACACGTTTATAAAAATCCACCTTCTGAAAAATTTTGTTTGAGGAGAACAAGCTTCTTAGAGAATTGCCTCTTACAGAATTCTTGGAGAATTCAGATAAGGGTAGAATACTTTGGGGGTGGTCCCTGGAATGGCCTTGAAGGTAGGGGTGGAGAGACATAAAAACCTGTATCAGGCTTTTTCGTAGGACGTACTTGCTGCCTTGCTGCGCCCTGTGCCTTGAGCGTCCCATCAACTCTGAAGGTCTGGCAGGTCCCCTCTTACCTCCACGATCTGGTACCTTCCAGGTTTCTCTCTAACACTCCCCCAAAACAAACACTCCAGGGGGACACAGCTGTCTGCTTAGTGAACTAACTTGACTTTAAAAGCAGATTGGAAATTTTGGCGATTATCAACAGTTGGAGTCTGATTGCACTCCCATAGGACTATGTGAAATGCTGGCCACACAGTGATGCTGCTCCAGAGTGTTTGCAAGTTGGCCGGCATAGCCCCAGCACAGCAGATTGTCCTGGAAATAGCTTTTGCTCCTGAAGCACACTGCGCATTCCCACTCCTCCAGCTGGTTCATGCAACACCATCTGAGCAGTTATATTCTGGACCAAATAGAGCTGCTGCAGGACCCATCCAGGAAAGAACTTTTGAACCAAAGTAGTCAGAATGTGTTGCATTTGCTCAGGTGCCCAAAAAGGGAAATGTCTCAACACTGTGCAGGCATCTCTTTTTTCCTGTTCATGTCGTCTATCCCAGCCTGTGGTGCTGGCTTTTCATTTTGTCATTTGTTTAATGTTTAACCCATCATTCATTTTTCTCATCAGGCTGTCCTGTGGCAGCAAAAATTAAACATGGACTGTATTGAACTCATGGACTAATTAAACTCATAGACTTGTTGAGATGTTCATTTAAAAACTGGAAAGTTAGTTAGGTAAACATTTTATGCTAATGGTATTCAAAGGCATCCAGTGTGTGACTGGATTGTTGATGTGTGCCAAGTATGAAAAAACCTTCAGGAGATGATTACAACCCCAAGTCCGTCGAACAATTTAGAACACAATTCTAAAAACAAGATTTTGGTAGTCCTGGTCGTAATCAGTGACATGAAACTCATTTGACTGATGTCTTCCCTCTGCATCTTAATGATGATTTCTGAGGCCATAAATTTAATAGGCATAGTATGTGTGAAGTGTGGATTTCCCTTCGCAGTACCAGGAGGTTTGAAGGGATGATGTTGAGATGCTCTTTTGAAAAATCTATAAATTCTCTGGGCAGCCTCTCCTGCCATTACCTAAAAAACAGTGGAGATCCCCATTCCCCTCACCCCTCACTGCAGCTGTGGCTGCTGCCCACACTCACAGTGTGGTTTACATTGCATTGCTCAGACTTGCATGGTCTAAGCTGGAAACACAGCACAGGGCTTTTCCTTGTAACTGGTGTAGTCCTGGACACCTAGGAGAGAGGGAACTGTGAGCTCTCTTTAAATAAAAACTACCATTTGCCTATTCATTCAACAAAAAGACCTATTTTGAGCAGGTCTATGTCAGGCTGGTGATATAAAGGACACAAGTCCTGTCTCAAGAGTTTTCCAATTTGATTTTCAAATCTGTGCGCAAAGGTTATGTTCAATGCTGTTGAAGGGGTAATACAGTACTATTCAGGTTGCTGGGAATCTAATTTTGTGGTTTTGGGTGAGCCCAGGAACTTTAATTTTTATCAAGTATTCTGAGCATTGCTGACAGAGGTGGTCTGAGACCCATGCTTGGAAACATGTTAGTTATGGCTGTCCTTTTTGCTTTTTAATTATGGTACCATACATACACCACAAACTCACCATTTTAACCATTTAAAACTGTACAATGTACAGAGGCATTTGGCACAGTCATACTTTCATTACCCTGAAAGGACACCTTGTGCTCTAAGCAGTTACTCCCCAGCCCCCTCCCTGATTAGCTGCTCATCTTTCTCTCTATGGATTTGCCTATTCTGGATATTTCACATAAAATGGGTCATATAATATGTAGCCTTTTATGTCTGGCTTCTTCATTTCATCATTCATGTTTTCAAGTCCACCATGTTGTATCATCCATCAGTATCTCATACCTTTTAATGGCTGGACAACATGTGGTCTGTACAGGACACATTCTGTTTTTCCAGTCATCTGCTGACAGACACTGTGGTTGTTTCTACCTTATACCCACTTCCAGTTATAGTGAATAGTGCTGCTATGAACATTCACACGCAAGTTTTTGTTTGAACACTTGTTTTCAGTTCTTTTGGATATGAACCAAAAGCAGAGGGAAACTGCATGAGTACCTGATGATTCTGTTTAGCTCATTGCGAAACCAGCAAACAGGTTTCCACGGCGGTGGTGCCATTTCACGATCCCACCAGCAGGGCATGAGTGTTCGAATTTCCCTACATTCTCCCCAACACTTGTTATTTTTCCATTTTAAATTTGCAGCCATCCTAGTAGGTGTAAAATTATATCTCATTGTGGTTTTGATTTGTCTTTTCCTGATGTCTAATGACCTTAAGCATCTTTTCATGTGCTTGTTGGTCATTTGTACATCTTTGGAGAAATGTTATGGATGTTTTAATATGGGAAAGTGATTTACAAATATTAGCCCAACAAATATTGAGCTCTTACAATGAGCAAAATGTAGGTTGCTTCCTGACTATGGCATTTCTCTGTTCCATGTAGATTTTGCTGTGATGAGGTCAGGATGTTTCTGGGAGATGAGGTGTATTTTATAATGGGCCGCACTTTTGTGAAACTGGGAAGAGCCCCAGCAATCACCTCACCACGAAATAGCCATCGCACTAAGTGTGCCTGAGGATCCTCACTCTTCCTGGCTTCCGGCCCCGGAAGCATAGAGTCCAGCCTGAACCCTGGCTCCTGCTCTACAGGGGCTCTCTAGCCCTCTGAGGGCTCTCTAGCGCTCCATGTTGACCTCCTAGTGGGTGAAGTGAAAGGCTTAGCTTTGGTTTTGCCCCATTTATTTTTTATAATGAACTTTTAATTTTAGAACAGTTTAAGATTTACAGAAAAATTGCAAAGATAGTACAGAGAGCTTTGTTACAATTAATGGACTAATATTAATACATTACTATTCACTAAGGTCTGAACTTAGCTAATGTCCTTTTTCTGTTCTAGGATTTGTATCTAGGATCCCAGGTTACATTTTGTCCTCATGCCTAAGGCTCCTCTGGGCTGGGACAGTTTTGCAGACTCTCCTTGTTTTGGGCAATGTTGATAATCTTGAGGAGTACTGGTCAGCTATTTAGTAGAATGTTCCTCAATTGTGGCTTGTCTGGTGTTTTTCTCATGATCAGATGTGGTTGTGTGTTTTGGGGAGGAAGACTAGAGAGCTGAAATGCCATTTTCATTACATCATGTCAAAGGCACACATTATAATCAACATGACTTATTGCTCTTGATGGTAAGCTTGATCATCTGGCTGGCGTGGCGTTTGTCAGGTTTTGCCACTGTGAGGTTGCTCTTTCCCCCCTTTCTGTACTGTCCTCCTTGGAAGGAGGTCACTGGGCAGCTCACACAGCAAGTGTTTGTTGAATGAATGAATAAATTCAAGAAGTATTTGTTGAGTGGATTAATTTACAATACTAGGAGAGTCTGGTGGGTGGGAGTACCAGGAAGAGTAGTCCCAAGATCTCTCACGATCAGTCAGGTGCCTGTGTGCCTGACAGGGTGGAGGCTCTGGAGGAGAACAGGGCATTGTGCTGACCCCCAGAAAAAATGGCACCACCACGTGGAGCTGTGCCACATGCTGGCAGAGGGAAAGGGGCCTGTCAAATTTGGAGGCCCCGCTGCATCCAGCCAGGGGTTACAGGCATCCCCAGTGAAGTGAATCTCCGGAGTACAGCGTCTTCCCTTAGCTCTGCAGGCCCAGAAACAATGTGAAGTCACGAAACCTGGAACAGGTTGGATCACAGGCCACAACTCCTATGTAATTATTTTCAGTTGGAGATGCGCATGGCCCAAGGGGCACTCGGTGTGAAGGTCCTCTTAGGAGAACAACCCACTCCCACGTTCTGCCTCCGGGTGCCCTGCAGTTAGGATCAGAAAAGGTTGGATGCTTATGGGGTCTTCCCATGAGGCAGTGGTAGCCTGGTAAACTGCCCTGCTCTGTATCATATCTCCCCTGCCACCTAGAGACAGGATCACTTCCCAAAGAAGTGCTGGTTCTTGGTTGTTGACTTTATGTTTCCTAAACTTCACGCAGAGCATAGATCTTATTTAACACATTTTTACTTCTCATGTCATCAAAGTATGCCTAATTGGGTTATAATTTTCTTATAATGCATGTATCTTGACTATTTTCCTTTGATTTTCTTTGATGTAATGAACTTTAGTATCTACATGTTTTCTTTTGTAACTTATTTGTAATTTCTTAGACGGGGATATGGCAGGCAAGTATCAATTTTTGGGTGACATTTTCATGACCTTAATCCACATCTGGAGATGACTTATAACCCTCTTAGTTATGGTCATAGAAGAATATATGATGAATATAAATATACAAATATATATATAATTATCACTCAGAATATTATTTCATAATATAAGATGTATAAGATAATCACTCCAAACCTAGGTATGTTCAATAAAAAGATTGCTTTTTCAAGAAAAAAAAAAGATGTTTAAGACATATGGAAGCCACTGTCTGTTCTGCAGAGGATCCGAGGGGGGCGTGCTTGGTGAGTGGGGAAGCCTCTTGTGGAGCTGCAGACCTGGGCAGAGGGGAGGGTGCTTGGGACAGGCTGAGGGCAGATGTATGCCCATGGCAGCTGGGAGGACTGTGGTGTGTTGGAGAGAAGGGAGGCCTGGTTGGAGTGCAGGGCTCACACTGGGGAGGTGACAGGCAGAGTGGTAAGGCAGGGCCGAAGCTGTGGGGAATCAACCAGGAAGAGGAATTCAGACTAGCTATGAAATGAAGTAGGAGCGTGACACCACGAGGTCTGAGCCAAACCTGCCAATTAATGAAGTCTGTGCTCACTGTGAGTTGCTGTGATGTGACTGCCCAAGAGCCAGTGTGATTTTCAGGGCCATGGATGGATGGCTGTATGTCAGCGAGGCAGGTGCTCCTTCCCTCTTCTCTAAGATGCTAGTCGACCTTGTGTGCACTGACACACTTGTTTACAGGAGACATCTGCACACTGTAAGTAGGGTGGGCAGTGGGTTTCTGTCAGGGGAAGAGTCCATGAGGGCCAGAATTGACCACTGCAGGTGCCATCTGGCCGGGGTCAGACTGGAGGACTTGTGAGTGGCCTTCCAACCTGGAGGAGCCCCAAAGACATCATCACACTGGGGAGGGAGTAAGCTGGGTCAGAGATTCCGTTTTGAGCCTGAATGAGAAAACCACATTTCTCTTCCATTGACAAAAAAACAGAAAAAAAGAAAAAAAGAAAAGGTGTTGGTGAAGGAAGGGACATGGAGCGAGTGTTTAGTGACACTGACCGTGAGGTGTTGTTGCAATGTTCTAGGTGAATGGGAGTGAACAGCAGGAGTGAAACTCCAGATCCGGGAATCCAGTCTTGTCTCTGACTCTGTCAGTGTACCCTTCACCTCTCTTGCAATTATTTCCTTGACTGTTCAGACAGTTCAAGACAGAACCCACTCCTTACTGATCTTCGCCCCTTCCCCACTCTTAGTGCCGTCCACTTAGTGCACAAGCCATGCCCTTTGCTTCCATGTAATTGATGAAGTGAGTTGATTGAGTTTTAAGGCCGAATAGAGTCAGCATGCAGTTGCTGGTTGAAAGAGTGTGTTCTCTAAGAAGGACTTGGATGGGAGAGAGGGTGGAGGTCTAAATATTGAGCCTTGCAGGAAAGAGAGAAAAACATAGAGGCGGAGAGGGACGAGGCTATCCCTGAAGCCAAGCGGTGTGGTGGTGCGGCGGACCGGGCAGGGCAGAGAATCCAGAGGGGCGGTGTATTGGTCAGGATGCCCTCGGGACACAGACCCAAAAGGATGTGTGGATGTACAGACAGAGATTTATTTCAAGGAATTCGCTCGCACGTTTGTGTGGGCTGGAAGCCCAGAATCTGCAGCGCGGGCTGGCAGCTGGAGCCTCAGGGAAGAGCGGCCCCTGCCGCCTGAGTCTGACCCCTCCTCCTCGCAGGGCCTCAGTCCTTTCTCTTTAAGTCTTTCAACTGACTGGATGAGGCCCACCCACATTATAGAGGGTAACCTGCTTTACGCAAAGTCTGCTATTTTAACTGTAAATCACATCTAAAAAATTACCTTTACAACATCTAGACTCATGTTTGGCTGGACACCACAGCTTGGCCCATTTGATACATAAAGTTCACATTGCAAGGGGCTCCTTCTTCCCAGCTGACGATTCCAACCACATGCACAGCTCTTGGGCCACCACAGCAGACACGGTCACCTCCGCTTAAGGGGCTTACCTGCAGAGGGTAGCTGAAGAGCGGGCCCAGAAACAAGCAAACAGGGAGCTTGTGATAAGGGTGGCCAAGGGCAACCAGACCACAAACAGGCCGAGAACATGAGGTCAGAGCAAAGGTTTCTGAATCAAAGGGCGACTTGTTGAGATCCTAACCACAATGCAAATAAACAGAAACTACCATAAATTGCTAACCATTACCTGTTATCTGTTCTAAGTGAATTTATAGTAATTTCAATTACCCCCCCACCATGAACATGTGATACATTTCTTGTAAAAAAAAATTAAAAATAAACTGGAAGAGACTAGGGATATTTGCAGGCATTCTCTTCCTCCTTTTTTTAGAAGTAATGTAGATGATACAGGAGACATTAGTCTATGAGTGTGTCCTTTGGAGATAAAGAAATCACCCACCGATAAGGTCTCAAATTAGGTACAAATGCCTCTTTTTAGAGCAATGAACTTCTTATATTGAGCTCTGTTTACTTTTTTTTCCTTGATCATTCCCTAAAATTTGTCTCATGATAGAACAGTTCTCTCTAAGTACATCATCAATTGAAGCTTTCTGGGCCAGGGCCGGGGTTGAATTCAGAGCACTGAGATATTTTTGTGTTGAGAGCTTGGAGATAGGAGTTAAGCAATTTAGTACAGAATATTAGAATGCAATGTGTATATTGACATTAATTGTGATAGTAAATTAAGAAATTTATTTTAAGTCTATTCCTGACTGTCCCTATTATCTCCGGGCGAACTTTTCCAATAAATCACTTTCTACCTTCTCTTGCATATGACCAAAGTCAGGGTCCTTCCTGCAAAAGGTACTTGAGATTTCTTTGGCACTCTGCAGTGAGATTTGCCCATCAGGTTCAGTTTATCTGGGGACAGCATACCTGGCTCCGGGGTCCCTAATTCAATTTGTGGCAAGCCTGAAGACATTTTCAGCGAACTTCAGGTGTGGCCTCAGGGGAGACACTGAGTGCAGGGTGGGAGTGGAGGGCGTGCAAGAGAATGGGACAGAAGGCTCTCCAGGGAGAGGGAGGGAGGGGCTGGGTCCCCGGGGTCTCCAGATCCTCTGGATGCCTTCAATGCTTCCTTAAAGGCTCCAGCAACAGGAAAGCCTCCCCTCTCTGCTTCCTAGCCAAATCGGCTGTACTCCACGGAAGAAATTCTGATAATAATGCTCTTATTACTTATTAATGAGTACCACGACTCAGGTGTTATCTCTACCTTCCAACAGTCCCACAGGGCAGGCAGTCTGACCCATTTTAGAGGAAGATGGTCAAAACGTAAGAGGCCTCCCGGCCAGGTCGGTGCCAGAGGTCTGCCTCAGACGTCCGGGCTCTGAGCTCCCCTCCGGGCCGCCCCTGAGCGCCCCTCCTGGAAGCAGCCTCCCTGCTGCGCTCATCTGCTCTCTGCCCCAATCCCACCTCTCTTTCAGAGCTGCCTCGAGCCGCCTCCCGCCCGCTGGTGTCCCCCGACTCTGCCCTGTGGAGCCAGCTGCCAGCAGGCCCGTCAGGCCTCCGAGAGCTCTCCGTGCCCTGCGATGGCAGAGAGCTGCGCGCCCCAGCGTCTCCCTGCTGACAAGCCCCGGGCAAGTTAAGCTGCCACTTCAAGATGCATGTCTGAGTCCTCAGAGGACCTGTCACCTCGGCAGGTGCTCAGTGGAAGCCCATTTCTCCTTCTCTATTTTATTCTCTAACACTTTCCCCCCTCATTTTCCTCCTTGGTAAAGTCGGGGGTGTCCAAGCCTTTCACAGAATTGTGGAATCGTAAATGGGACTGCGTGTCTGAAAGGCCAGGCGCCGTGTCTGGAAGGTGAGGCTCTCAGTCTTTGCCCCACTCCATCCCGAAAAGACAGTTCTCAAAAGCAGGTCGGCGGCTGAGGATCCGCTTTGGTGCCACATTCCCCCGCCGTGCCTGCTCTCTCCTGTCTTGCCAGGCTGCAATTCGATGGCGCGGCCACAGCGTGAGTTGGGGAGCAGCACCTGATCCCACCGTGGATGGTGCTCGTTTGAGGTTTGGCAGCCCCTTTTTTTCTGGGCCGCCCCGTTGCCACAGCTCGACCTGGGCTCTGGGGAACTGGCTTTCTGGGCGGCCCCAGATCCCTGCTCTCAGACGTGCCTGGGGTGCCTGTTTGGGCCTGGGGACGTTGCGAGGAGATTTTATTTACGTTGTCTCAAGGATCGCTTCAGGCTTCAGCCGAGGAGAAGCTGAGCCACAGCTGGGAGACGTTTTGCCGTCTGGCCTTGCGGCTCACAGTTGTCCCACGCGTTTCTTTTGCGTTTGCTTCCTGAGACGTTTGTTTCAGAATCTCTCTATCCCTCGTATTTCTTTTATATTTGGCCAACTTAAAACCACGTATGTGTTGGTTTAAAGATTTAGATGGTTTAATGTGCTTCTGTCATAGTTAATCTACTTAGTGCATCCTATTTTGTTACTAGTTACTTGGACTACTTAAGACAAAATACTCCATTTGAAAACTGCAGTGAGAAAAGGCTAGAGCTATTTAGGGAAAATAAAGAGAAAGGGGCAGATCATGTGGAAATGAGATAGAAAGCTGGCCTGTTCTTACTTGGTTGAGTCTTTGTTATGTCATTTTACTAATTTTGAAGTATTATCAATTATTACAAATGACCCTCATTTCCTAATGTAAATATATAGAAAAACATCACCAGAATACCCTGATCGTTCCTCCCTCTTCTCATCCATTCTGAATTAGCCTAAAATTTCTGAAGTATTCGGAAAGAAATACAGCCCTTACTTTCAAGAATGTACTGCCAAATGGTACTAAAAAAAAGTATTGCCTAATAGAAGTTCATAGGAAATTCAAACAAACATTTCTATAGCAATTGTTTTATGTAAACAGATGATCATGAGTTTGTTCTCTGGTTTAATACTTCCCCAAATAGGGGGCTTACACTGTTAATTTGCTTAGCCAATCTTTTCTCTATAAGTAGTAAAAAAGTAAATGTTTAATCTATTTGGAATCTCCATTAATTGAATTATTTTGAATTAGTGTGAGGTAGAACTACCAAAGATTTACTCTGTGGTCTTGTGTTCCATACCAGTACTGGATGGCCTGTGCTTTTGCATTCTAGTATGTTCTATTATATATGTTTTTCCATCAACTTCAACTACTGAGAGGTGACAATATTTTTGTTCCTAGTTTTGGGCAGCATTGTACTGCTCTTGAATCCTGGACTGTGGGACTTTACCTGTTCTTGTTTGACCCAGTCAGCAGCTCATCTCTTTCTTCTCAGATGCAATTATCAGGAGAGAAAAGCTTCCAACTGACTTGATATTAAAATATTACAAACAAGTACAGACTCATCTCCTGTTGCATCTCTCTTTCTGTGGTACAGTTGGAAAAAACAAGAGTAAGATAAAAGGAAACAGAAAAGGATAGCCAGTTTTCCACAACCTGTGAGGTTTCACAGCTTATCAAAGCAGGAGATTGTTTCTGGAGCCAGTACTGTTCATTTTATCCAATACATCATGTCCAATTTTCAACAAAAAAAATTATAAGGCATGCTAAATGACTTAAAACACAGTCTGAGATACAAAGAAATGTCAGAACCAGGCTCAGATATGACAGAGATTTTGGAATTATCAGACTAGGAATTTGAAATAACTGGTTAATACACTAAGGGTTCTACTAGAAAAAGTGGACAACATGCAAGAACAGATGGGTAATACAAGTAGAGAAATGGAAACTCTAAGAAAGAAAAGAAAGTTCTAGAGACCAGAAGCACTGTAACAAAAATAGAGAAGGTTTTGATGGGCTTATCAGTAGACTGGACATAGCTGAGGAAGGAAGGAATAAGCTTAAAGAGTGTCAATAGAAACTTCCCAAATTGAAAAACAAAGAGAAAAAAAGGAAAAAATTAAAGAAAACAGAATATCCAAGAACTATAGAACAATTACAAAAATTATACCATTTGACCAAATGATTTCACTCTTCTGAGGAGTATAGGAACAAAGGAAAAACTGAAGGAACAAAACAGCAGCGGAATTACAGAACCCAAAAAATGGACTAACAGGTACCAAAGGGAAAGGAACTGGGGAGGATGGGTGGGCAGGGAGGGATAAGGGGGGGGAAGAAGAAGGGGGGTATTAAGATTAGCATGCATGGGGGGGAGGGAGAAAGGGGAGGGTGGGCTGCACAACACAGAGAGGACAAGTAGTGACTCTACAACATTTTGCTAAGCTGATGGACAGTAACCGTAATGTGGTTGTTAGGGGGGACCTGATATAGGGGAGAGCATAGTAAACATAGTATTCTTCATGTAAGTGTAGATTAAAAATTAAAAAAAAAAAAAAAAAGAAAGAAAGAAAGAAAAGGGGGATTACTCCTTAACAGGATAAAACTATTGGTAAATCAAAGATCAACGCATGCTTTAAATATCCTTAATGTTGATCACTTAAAGGGTGTCAGATGATCAGCTATGGAGGTACTCTTTTCTGATAATATTCCTTTCTCTTAATTAAAAAAAAAAAAAAAAAAAAAAAGCAGTTACTGTGTGCTGACCTCCAATGAGTTCTGCACAGTGGTATAGAGGGCATGTCAAAGTGTGGGCAAAGGGTCTGTTTGTTTCTACGCAGAAGATCAAGGCCTAGCTTGGATACCCAGAAAATGAACTAAGATACGATATGAGGAGGAGCTTCCGGCATCAGCACTCTCTGGAGGACTTGTGCCGGGGGATGATCATCAAAAAGCCTCCACAGGGATCCGGACGATGCTGCGGTTGTGGCTGCATCCAGCCCACCGTCTCCTGGACTTGCCATAAGAATGAGGAGGGAGATGTCTAGGCTGGCATGTGCATACAGTGAGACAACGAATTTGACCTGATCTGTACTGTTGGAACTCAACCAGGAGTTGGGAGGGGTGCAAGTTGTAGCACTCCAAAATCTTATGACTATAGACTATCTATGGTTAAAAGAACATATGGGATGTGAACAGATCCCAGAAATGGGCTGCTTTAATTTGTCTGATGGTTCAAGTACAGTTGGACAATATCCATCATATCATAGATAAATTTTCACAAATGCCTAGGGTGCCTAAATGGTTTTCTTGGCTTCACTGGAGATGGGTGGTAATTATAGATTTGCTTTGTTTATGTCACCGTATTCCCATTATGTTAATATGTGTGTGCAAATTAGTAGTTTAAAATCTATACATACTTAAGGTACTATACAAGAAGATATGTCAAAGAAATAATCAATCCTCCCATGTTTCCTTCATATGCTACATCTATAGCTTTTCTTCTTCCTTCCTAATTACAACCCTTAAATAGAATTCGTGCCTCATATCGAATTTACCGAGTATCATAATTCCTCCAGGTGGTAAAGATATCTCGAGACAAGTGCTGGGCATAGAAGCCACAGGGCATAAATCTGCAAAGAAGTAAAAAGCTAACCTTTGCAAACAATATGGCTTCTCTCTCACTTACCAACTTTACATTTCCCTGTATGGCCCCGGAAGATGACTGGTTAGCCAGAGACGGGTAAGATTCCTCAAGGGAGGAACAACCTAAGACAGGCACAGTCGCAGGGGGGCCATCAGGTGAGAAATTGGGGATCAACAGAGGTGAGTCTCAGAACCTCACCCCCCCTGCTTTGAGAGAAATCTTCTGCATCCGTGGATGTCTTGCTGCCCTTGTCTAGCCTGGATTAATACTTAGTCCATAGGCACACACCTGATCATCTGATCATCTACATTTGCCTTCTTACAGCACTAAACTATGTTTTCTACCTTCATCTTGCATCTACCTACCACTTCAGCATTTTATTAAAAATAAAAATAATAATAATAATAGGAGAAATGTGGGATCAACATATAAATCAAGTACAAAAATCAAACGAATATTCATATTTGACCTGATTGTTTATAGGTCATATTGCATGATCAAAACCGAAAGTTTCTGTGATGAATGCCCTTGTACTGTTCACCATGTAAGAATTTATTCACTATGTAAGAATTCGTTCACCATGTAAGAACTTGTTCGTTATGCTTCAGAAGATTGGAGACTGATGAGAATTAGGCTTGAGATGGATTAATGATTGTACATTGAGCGTTGACCCCCCTATACTGAATTTTATTGTTGTTAACAACCATTTGATCAATAAATATGAGAGATGCCCTCTCAAAAAAAAAAAATTATACCATTTGTGTAATAGGAATACTAGGATAAGAAAGTGAGAAAGGAATAGAAGAAATATTTGAAGCAGTAATTTCCAAAAATTAATGATAGACACTAAACCACAGACCCAGAAAACTTAGTTGAACACAAGGCAGGATGAATACTAAAAATCTACATCTAGGCATATCAGATTTAAACTTCAGGAAATCAAAGACAAAGAGAAAATCTTTATTGAAGCCAGAGGAAGACTATCCACCCTATTTATAGAGGAACAAGGATAAGAAATACATCAGATATCTCTTCAGAAACTATGCAAGCAAGAAGACAGTGAAATGTTTATAGTGTTGAAAAAAACCCAAACAAACACTACCAACTTGGAATTCTGTATCAGTGAAATCATTCTTCAAAAGTGAAGGAAAAATAAAAATACTGTATGATTCCATTTATATGAGGTGCCCAGAGTAGTCAAATTAAATAGAGTCAGAAGGGAGAACAGTGGTTGCCAGGGGCGGGGAGTTATTGCTCGATGAGTACAGAGTGTCAGTTTGGGAAGACGGAAAGTTTCTGGAAATGAATGATGGCAAGTGGGGGAAATGGTTTAATAGCAATATGAATGTACTTAATGTCACTCAAAATTGTACACTTAAAAAAATGGTTAAAACTGTAAATTTTATGTCCTATATATCTTACCACAATCAAAAACAAAAAAAATTTAATGGTGAACAAAATTTTTTTAAAAAGTGAAAGAGAAAGATTTCCTTAGACAAATAAATATTGAGGGAATTTGTGGCCAGTAGACCTGTCTTGCAAGAAATGTTAAAAGAAATTCTTCCTGGAGAAGGAGAATGACATAGGCCAAAAACGTGGATATACATGAAGAATGGAAGAACATTAGAGAAGGCATAAATGAAGGTAGAATATAGTCTAATGAATAATTGCAATGATGTATTCAGTTATTATAGCAAATGGGTAAGTGAAATTGTATGACAGCAATGTTATAAGGGACAGGAGGGAGGAATTAGTAATACTTTGTTATCAAATACCTGCACTACCCACGAAGTGTTATAGGGTTATTTGAAAGTAGCTAAAAATGTATATTGCAAACTAAGGAACAACCACTAAAGCAAAGAAGAAAGGAACTATAACTGATATGCTAAGAGAGGAGAAAAAAATGGAATCCTATAAAACGCTCAATTAAAACCAGATAAGACAGAAAAAGAATGGAAGATCAAAAACACCCAACAACAACAACAAAAAAAACAAGGGCCATGAATAGAAAATATTTACAAATATGGTAGACAGATATAGGTATTAAATCAACTCTTTTAATAATCAATTTAAATGAAAATTATCTAAATATACCAACTAAAAGACAGAGACTATCAGAATGGATCAAAAAACAAGTTTTCTATAAGAAATCCACTTAAACATAAAGAAACAGATATTTGCTTTTGATTTTAAAAGTAAAGGGATGGAGAAAGACATACCATGCTAACAGTAATCAAAAGGAAACTGAAATAGTTATATTAATTTCAGACAAAGACTTCAGACCAAGGAAAAATTATCAGGGGTAAAGAGGGCCATTACATAATGATAAGGGGACAATTCTCTCAGAGACGTAACAATTTTTAACATGTATGTACCTAATAATGGAACATCAAACTATGTGAAGCAAAAACTAATGGAACTGCAAGGAAAAATAGATGGACCCACCACTATCATAGCTGGTGACTTCAACACTCCTTTATCAAGAATGGACAAATCCATCAGACAAAAAATCATTACGGGCATAAATGAATTCAACACCATCAATCAATTGGATCTAATCAATATCTACAGAACAACAGCAGAATGCACATTCTTCTCAAGCTCACATGGAACATTCACCAAAATACATCACATGAGTTACACTTTAACAAATTTAAAGGATAAAAATCACATGAAGTATGCTCTTAAAGTACAGTAGAGTTAAGTTAGAAACTAATAACAGAAAAACAGCTGGAAAATGCCAAAGTGATTTGTAGATTAAACAACATATCTAAATAACATAGGTCAAAGAAATCTCAAGATAAATGTAAAAGTATTTTGAAATAAATAAAAATGAAAACACAACTTATTAAAATTTGGTGCCACAGTGAAAACTGTAACTAGAGGACAATTTACATCATTGAATACATACATTAGAAAAAAAGAAATCTAAAATCAATAATCCATGCTTCTACCTTAGGAAACTAGAAAAAGAAGAGGGCCATAAACTTAACGCAAACAGAAGAAAACAAATAACTAAGGAAAAAGAGAAGACACAAATTACTAATACCAGACATGAAAGAGTAGGTAATCACTACTGAGTCCATAAACATTAGAAAGATAATAAAAATAAATTATGAGCAATGCTATGCCCACAAATTTGATCATTTAGATGAAATGGACCAATTCCTTGAAAGACACAATCTCCTTAAACTCACATAAAGAGAAATAGTTCATCTGAATAAGCCTAAATCTATTAAAGAACTTGCATCAACATAATTAATAAGCTTCCAACACAGAAAGCACCAGGCCCAGATGGTATCATTGGTGAAGTCTAACAAATATTTAAGGAAGAATTGAGATCATTCTCCACAATCTCTTCCAGAAACAGAGGGAATATGTCATAACTCATTTGAAACTAAATTACCTTTACATCCAAATCTGACAAAGACAAAAAAGGAAAACTACAGACCAATATGTCTTATGAACATAGATGTAAAAACCTTTAACAAATATTAGCAAATCAAATCCAACAATGTATAAAAATTATTATACAACACAACAAAGTGAAATTTGTCCAAAGGAAAGACTAGTTCAACATTTCAAAAATCAATTAATGCATCCAAAATTATAAAGTGCTCACACACCTCAACAAACAAAAAGCAAACAACCCAATTAAAAAATGGGCAGAGAAGCTGAACAGACAGCTCTCCAAAGAAGAAATTCAGATGGCCAACAGACACATGAAAAGATGCTCCACATTGCTAGTCATCAGAGAAATGCAAATTAAAACCACAATGAGATATCACCTCACACTAGTAAGGATCGCCACCATCCAAAAGACAAACAACAACAAATGTTGGCGAGGTTGTGGAGAAATGGGAACGCTCTTACACTGTTGGTGGGAATGTAAATTAGTTCAACCATTGTGTAAAGCAGTATGGAGGTTCCTCAAAATGCTCAAAATAGAAGTACCATTTGACCCAGGAATCCCACTTCTAGGAATTTACCCTAAGAATGCAGCAGCCCAATTTGAAAAAGACAGATGCACCCCTAATATTTATTGCTGCACTATTTACAATAGCCAAAAAATGGAAGCAACCTAAGTGTCCATCAGTAGATGAATGGATAAAGAAGATGTGGTACATATACACAATGGAATATTTTTCAGCCATTAGAAGAAAACAAATCCTACCATTTGCAACAACATGGATGGAGCTAGAGGGTATTATGCTCAGTGAAATAAGCCAAGCGGACAAAGACAAGTACCAAATGGTTTCACTCATATGTGGAGTATAAGAACAAAGGAAAAACTGAAGGAACAAGACAGCAGCAGAATCACAGAATCTAAGAAGGGACTAACGGTTACCAAAGGGAAAGGGACTGGGGAGGATGGGTGGGAAGGGAGGGAGAAGGTGGGGGAAGAAGAAAGGGGGCCTTACGATTGGCAAGTATAATGTGGGGGGGGGGCATGAGAAGGGCTGTGCAACACAGAGAAGACAAGTAGTGATTTTACAGCATCTCACTACGCTGTTGGACAGTGACTAATGGGGAATGTGGGGGGGACTTGGTGAAGGGGGAAGTAAACATAATGTTCCTCATGTAATTGTAGATTAATGATAGCAAAAAGAAAAAAAATCAATTAATGTAATACCCCAAATCACCAGGCTAAAGAAGAAAGATCATATGACTGTATCTAGATGCAGAAAAAGTATTTGCCAAAATCAAACACCTATTCATTATAAGAACTTTCAACAAACTAGAGAGGAATTTCCTCAACTTGATAGAGAACATCTATGAAGAACTTAGAGTTTAGGCTCTCATACTGATAAGAAACCGAATGCCTTCCCCCTGAGATCAGGAAGAGGGCAAGGATGCCCCTGTCGCTGTGTTGGTAGGAAAGCCAACCGAGTACTGGAGGGCCTAGCTAAGGTAGTAAGACAAAAAAGGGAAATAAAAGGTATACAGATTGTGAAGGGAGAGGTAGAACTGTCTTAGTTCATACATGATATGATCATTTATGCAAAAATTCTGTAAGATTCAACACAAATTATCTTGGAACTAATAAGTGATTATAGTAAGGTTGCAGGATAAAATATTAATATGCAAAAGTCAGTTGTTTCCCTTTCACCAGCAATGAACAATTGGAATTTGAAATTAAAAACACAGCACCATTTATATTAGCACCAAAAAAGTTGTATAAATCTAGCAAAATATACAAGATCTACATGAGAAAAATCACAAAACTCTAATGAAAGAAATCACAGAAGATCTAAATAAACAGGGAGATATTTCATGTTTGTATTAGTTTTCTGGGGCTGTCATAACAAATTATCACAAATTGAGTGGGTAAAACAACAGAATTTTTCCTCTCATTTCTGGAGGCTAGAAGTTCAACATTAAATTTTTGGAAAGGCTGTACTCCTTCTGAAAGCTCTAAGGAAGAATCCTTCCTTACCTCTTCCTAGCTTCTGGGGGTGCCTAGTAATTCTCGGCGTCCCTCAGCTTGCCACTACACCACTCCAGCCTCTGCCTCTGTCACCACGTGGCCCTCTCTCTGCGGGTCCCTGTTTCCTCAGTGACTAGTCTCTCCTCTTCCTAGAAGGACACTGGTTATACTGGATTTAGCACCCATGCAGAATGACCTCATTTTAATTAATTTCATCTGCAAAACCCTATTTCCAAATAAGATCATATTTGCAAGTATATATGGGGGACCTAATCAAACCCACAGCAATGTTCTTGGATAGAAGATGCAACATGTTAAGATGTCAGTTTTTCTTCCCAACTTGGTCTCGAGATTTAAAGCTATATCAATCAAAATCTCATCAAGTTAATTTGTGATGATTATAAAGTTTATATCAAAAACTTCATAAGCAGAAAGGCACAAGACTTAGAATAGACAAGACAATACTCAAGAAGAAAAAAGTTGGAGGACTGACACTTTCCAACTTCAAGGCTGACTTTAAAGCTATAGTAATCAGGACAGTGTGGTAATGATGAAAGAATAAAGATGAATGGAAGAATAGAGAGCCCAGAAACAGACCTATAGAAATATAGCAAATTCATCTTTGATGAAGGAGCAAAGGCAATTCCATGGAGAAAGGATGCTTTTCATAAGTGGTGCTGGAATGACAGGACATCCATGCGCAGACAAAAAAATCTAGACATGGTTTTTATACATTCCACAAAAATTAACTCAAAATGGATTATACACCTACATGTAAAGTGCAGAATGATAAAATGTTTAGAGGATAGCAAAAGAGATAATCTACAGGTGATCTTAGGTTTGGTAATGACTTTTTAGATATAACACCAAAAACATGACCCATGAAAGAAAAAAATCAATAAATTGGATTTCATTAAAAGTAAAAACTTCTGCTCTGCAAAAGGCAGTTCAGAGACTAAAAAGACAAGTCACAGATTAGGAGTAAATATTTGTAAAACACGTTTATTATAAAGGTCTTGTACCCCAAACATAAAGGACTCTTAAAACTCAACAATAAGAAAACAAACTACTTTTTAAGACATAACAAAAACAATTTTATGAAGGGGCAAAAGACCTAACCAAAGAGGATATACAGATGGTAAATAAGCATATGAAAAGATGCCCATATACTATGCCAATAGGGAAATGCAAATTAAAACAATAATGAGATACCACTATACACCTATTAGATTGGCCAAAATGCAAAATAATGAAAGGACCAAATGCTGGTGAGGATGTGGAACAAGAACTCTCATTCATTGCTGGTGGGAGTGTAGAATAGTAAAGACACTTTAGAATACAGTTTGGCAATTTCTTACAAACCCAGACCTACTTTTACCACAAAATCTGGCAATTGTGCTCAAATAAGGATTTGAATAAGGATTTGAAAACTTATGTCCACATAAAACTGGCACATGAGTGTTTATAGCAGCTTTACTCATCATTGCCCAAACTTGGAAGCCGAGATATCCTTCGGTAGGTGAATAGATAAATAAACTGTGGCACATCCAGGCAAGGGAATATTATTTCGTGCTCAAAAGAAATGAGCTATCAAGCCACTAAGAGCCATGGAAGAAACTTAAATACATACTATTAAGTGAAAGGAACCAGTCTGAACAGGCTACATATTGTATGATTCCAACCATTGCTGGACATTCTGGAAAAGGCAAAACTACAGAGACATTAAAAGGATCAGTGGTTGCCAGGATTTGGGGAGAGAAAGGGATGAACAGGTAGAATACAGAAGATTCTTAGGGCAGTGAAACTATTCTGTGGGATACTGTAACGGTGGATACTTGACATTATACATTTAAACCCATAGGTTGTACAACACCAAGGTGAACTCTAATGTGAACTATAGACTTTGGGTGATAAAGATGTGTCAGTGTAAGTTCACTGACTGCAACCAATATACCTCCCTAATGCAAGATGTTAGTAAAAGGGGAAACTGCGTGTGTAGGGGGAGGAGGGTGTAAGAGAACTTCTATACTTTCTGCTCAATTTTTCTATAAACCCGAAACTACTCTAAAAAGTAAATTCTATCAATTAAAAAAATAATTCAAGCTCTTTGGTTCTTTAGCTTATAATCTTACATTAATTAACAGAATAGTATTCTGTAACAGCATTTACTTACAAACAAAATATTAAAATGTTTAGACAGTTTGTTCTTTGAAGAAATGTGTTCTTTATTACATGACATGGCTCCCTGTAGTCATTTTCTTTTTCATTCATTCAACAAATAGTGGGACACTCACCATGTTCCAGGTGTAACACAGGACCGGGCCCACACTGCACGAATGAATAGAGTGGGAATGAATGAATGAGGCTGACCCTGCTGGCAATGTTCAGCTCTAGCCCATTGGACTTTGAGCCTCCCAAATTATTCTTTGCTCTGTCTCTTCTCACACTGATGTTTGTGTCAAAGGCAGCCCTGGCCTCCACAGACAGTGTTTCTTACTTATAATTTCTATATTGTGGTGGGCTAGGTGTTTTGGGGGTTTCATATTCTTAGAGTATATCAGCAGAGTAGGGTGCAAGCAGATCTGGAGAGAGGTTACTTAGAGCTTTCCCATCAGCTTCCCTGCTCCACACTGGCAGCTCTGGGTTTTTCAAAGCACTAATTTTTTGAAGAGATAAGAAGGTTTGGACACAGTTATTCATCTACTAAATGGTTGGACCCTCATTCCAGAAAAGAGCTGAGAGCCGAGCCAGTTATTTGCAGTCTGACTCAGCTTCCAGCTTTGGCTCAGGGGACTGGCCCTGTCTGGGCCCCGCGGTAAGACTTTGACCCAGACTCTGAGCGACTTCATCTCCTTAGACAAGCTCTGCAGCTGAAAGAAGCCTAGGCAGATGGAATCCTTTGTCTTAACTGAGGAAACAATATTGTGTCCTACCGTTTCTCTTTCTAATATTTAACAAAGACTTTGCATGACTATGAGGAGAATCAACCACATAATCTTACTTCAGCAACTGGAAGGATCAACATGCATCTGGGTTTTAAAGTTGATGACCTGGATTATGACTTTGACTTGTTTGTGCCCCAGCTGGTGTGACATAAGCAACTTAGCATTCATCACTCCGTAACTAACACCCATGCATTTGGGTGGCACCAAACTAATGTCCTTTCAACAGGTCATTACTAACAGGGAAGCCATCATTTGCTACTTGAACAGGGCAAATAATCCCCCGTGACAAATGGATAGTGAAGACTTTGACTTAATTGGTCCTTTGTGTGCTAGTTTTCCAGCTATGAATGAGTAAGCAGGGAAGTAAAGACTTTAAACGATGATTTTTAATACTAAATTTCATTACACAGCAAGGAAAGGAGGGAAGGGAGAAAGGAAAGGCATGGTGATGAATAAACACTGTAAGAAAAGTTGTTTGAGCATTCTAAGTCCGCCCTTCCTTTGAGTTCTGTGTCTCAGGGAATGGCCCAGATGCTCTCCAGGCCACTGGCTCCAGGCCGCATGGGCCTGAGCCAGCCTCTCCCTCCCTAGATCAGCCGGCACACTGATTCTTTCTGCTGTTTTCTCATGTATCTTTAGGCTCTGTTCTCCATGACATTATTCAGGCCCTTGTCACCTTTTCATTGGATGATTCATTCATTCATTCATTCATTCACTCAACAAGGGTTTGTTGAGTGTCTACAGGTGTGTGAGACCCTGGAGACACAGTGTGCAGAGCACACGTAGACCCTGCTGCCACAGGACCTGCTGTGGGTCCCTGCAGGACGAGGGACTGGGCACACAGTCACAGGTGTGGTGAGCACTGCAGAAGAGGGTGCCTGAGGGGTGCCTGAGCCGCAAGTGGGCCAGGCTGAGGGGTCAGGGAGGGTGCCCCGGGGCTGTGACATTCAAGGGGGACCTAAAAGGAAGGGATCTGGGCAGTGGGAAGATTTCAGTCAGAAAGGTGATGAGCTGACTCTGGCTGCAGCTTCCTCTTCTCCCCTTCAGGGCTGTGGGGCTCAGTGGCTGAAGTAGCCTTGCCACGTCCCTCCACTCCTGACAACCCCCGGTCCCTCTGTTGTGCCACACCTCACTCAGACTGCACACTCACTTTCTACCCTTACCTCCCACCCGTTTGGACGCACAGCTACATGCCCATCCTGCACAGCTCCATCAGCACATTTTGCAGCTTTATATCTGAATGTCTGCACGCTGTCTTTTTATTTGGATTTTGCTTTCTCCATCTTGTTCTTCAGGGCTCAGCCTGGAAGTTGCTTTTCTTGATTCGCATTAATAATAGTAAATTTCCCGAGTGTTGTGTTATTCATACAATTACTATGCATGGAGACTATTCTGCCGATGGTTTCTCGGGAAAAGACCCTTGAGGAGAGAAACATCCCTGCTGCCTCTTCCCGTGCCCAGCACCCAGCACAGCAGCAGAACAGCACGCAGTAAAGTGCCTTGTAGTTAGCAGGTTTTCAGTGAAATTTTGTTAAATTGAATGTTAATTCCCTAACTCAGTGAATGATTTTAAAGAAAACTCTTCCCTTACTAAGAAATCATCTCTGCAAAGTTACAACTCTATGGGTGTGATACTGCTGTAAACGTTTCTGCATGTAATTAAAAATTAATATCCTATAATAGCCATCCTACAATAGCCAATATCCATGCAATTTAGCATAGTGTAAGGAGTGACACTGACATATGTTCTCAATTGTGCTGAGTGAAGAAGGCTAAGCCTTACAGAGGTATTGCAGACCTAGTTAGGAAGGTGGCTTTGAAAAGAACCTACACAGCTTCATGTACTCAGTAGGCAAAAATAATATTAAGGCAGAGAATCTGCTTGTACTGAGCCCAGGTCCCCATGGTTGTGCCTGACAGGGAGCTCTAACTCCTTCCCTACTGGAGAACTAGGTGGATTGTTAGTCTTGGGACCTGTCTAAAGATGTACCTTTCTCATATTATTCAATAATGGAAGCAAAAGGCTGTTAATACTGTCTTTATATTCATTGTTCCATGCTCTGGAGTTTATGAATAGCTTTATGTACATTATCTTATTTGAAAACAGTTCTCAAAGGTAGATGAGGTAGATATTTTCATTCTTCAGAGGAAGAAGCTAAGGGTTCAGAAAGGTTCATTCATTTCTCATTTAACAAATATTAATTGGAGGAGGCTGTGTCAGACACACAAAGTGCAGTGCTTGCCCGGGCAGGTAAGTGTGTTTGGGCCCAGCCCTCTGATTCCTTGCCAGGCTCTTTCCACCACTTTATGAGACTGAAATGAAACACCAGCAGAAATGAAATGTAGGGAGTGGGCCACCATAGCTCAATTTTGCAGTGTTTTGGTGCTTGGAGATGACCTATGGGATACATTTCATACCTTCCTCCCTGCTTAGATTTAAAGTTTGAGCTTCAGATAAACAGGCTGACATTCACACCTCTTTGAAGGTCCAGGCACACATTGAGTCTTCAGCACAATCCTGTGGAATATTTCTGAGTTGAATTTTCTTGTACATTTAGGCCCAGTCACATATTTAAGCTCCTTGAGAGCTTAGTTGCTTAGTTATTTTTGGTGTGTGTTTACTGGCAATCAATCACTTTTTTTTTTTAATGGATGGACTACTAGAAACCACCAGTGGATTAATAGCCACGAGTTGTGTGTGAGTGCCTATTTGATATAGACTGGATAGTTTAATGCCTTTGATACAACAGCCACCAGGGTGTGTTTGTGGAGCCAGATAAATACTCAGACTGGCAAGGCCTTCCTAGGCCGCCTTGGCATCAGCCTGCTCAGAGGGTGCGGTGCAGGGGCCGGGGTGCTGGCCAGGCGGCATCAGGTCTTCCTCTCAGTGGAGTGCAAAGGTCGACTTGCTCTTCCTCAGGAGCAGGTCTCTGCCCCAGGTGATGGCTCAGGTGTAAAGAGACGAGGTGCACTGGCTGGTGTGGGGCTGCCTGCCTCAGGAGCTTCATCCCCAAGGAGCCACTGAGGTAGATTCCAGGGTGCTCAGCAGGGGCTTGCTCCAGCAGGAACACCACACGGAGGGAAGCCCAAGGATGTGGCTTCCTTGGGGGTTCACATACATGCTCACAGGACCAGCTGTCAGGTCCTACTGCTGTTATCCAGGTTGTTCCTACCCCCAACGATGGTGCCTAGTGACACGGTTATGTATTCTAAGTCTTTATCTGTCTCCAGGGGAACAGAGCCTGGAAGTTACCCACAGGTCAAATTCTTACACAGAGAAGAACAATTTTCTTAATCCTTTGCCCACATCCCCATCAAGACCTGTGTATTAACTTTTACCTTTGTTTTAGATCTCAGCAATACCATGAGGACGTAAAAGCATTTGAAATGTTGAAGCAGAGAGCTTAGGATAATGCTGGGGTTGTACCAGTTACTGTGTAAGCTGGAGCTAGGGTGTGTCGCCCTTATCTCCAGTGCCGTGAGAGGAGTCCTGTTTCCTTCAGAGCAGAGTAAGTGGCAGTGCTTGGAGACAGAGCGGCGCTGCGTGATGACATAGGACTACCTGCTGCATTCTTGCTGATGGAGTCATCTGTCATTTCGGCACCACTGCCTGCTGCTGCTGGCCTGCCAGACAGCAGAGTCAGCAGGACCTCAGATTGCTGATGGGTCTGACAGCATGCCCATGTCAGGGAGGCACACGCAGAAAGAAACACAGCCCTGGTCCAGGGTCATCCTGTAAACAGTCTGCTTACCTGTTCTCACTCAAGTTTGGCACCCAGGTGGGGATTCAAGTCTGGCTTAGGTTTACCCTGTTCAGGAACATCTCTTAGCAATGCCTGAATATAACTCAGGTCTTGGTAAAGACCAATGAGAAGAATGGAACCGTGTTACCTGCAGGATAAATGAACACCGTAAGTTATAACTAATAACAGGCAATTACGGGTCTAGCACTGTCAGTTCTTCTCAATAGGGTAGAGGTGGGTCCTTGGGTCCATGGCTGATCAGAGGATCTGGCCATGATCTATTTCATCTAGTGTCCTGTTTGGGACCCTCTGACCCACCTGACCATTTCTGCATCCCTTCTAGCCTGAGCGTATCTGTTTGTTTCCTCTGTGCTCTGCCTACCCATCTTTCCCCCATGCCCAAACTCAACCCTGAGAAACTACTGATCTTTTCATTGTCTCCATAGTTTTGCCTTTTCTAGAATGTCACATGGTTAAAATCAAACAGTATGTAGCGTTTTCAGATTGTCTTCTTTTACTTAGTAATATGTAATTAAAGTTCCTCTATGTCTCTTCATAGCTTGATAGGTCATTTCTTCTAGTGCTGAATAATATTTGAGTATCTGGATGTCCTACAGTTTAGTTATCCATTCGCCTGCTGAAGGACATCTTGGTTGTTTCCAAGTTTTGGAAAGTATGAGTAAAAATGCCATGAACATCTGTGTGCAGGTTTTGTGTGGATGTAATTTTTCAACTCCTTTGGGTAAATATCAAGGAGCACAATTGTTGGCTCTTATGTAACAGTATGTTTAGTTTTGTAAGAAACTGCCGAACTCTCTTCCCAAGTGGCTGTGCCGTTTTGCGTTCCCACCAGCAATGAATGAGAGTTCCTGTTGCCCCACATCCTTGCTAGTATTTGGTGTTGTCAGTCATCCAGGTTTTGGCTGTGTACTGGCCCTCACTGTTGTAATTGTAATTTGCTTATGTGATGTGGAACATCTTTTAATATGCTCATTTGCATCTGTTTATCTTCTTTGACGTTTCTCTGTTAATGTCTTTGGCCCGTTTTTTTAAAAATCAGGTTGTTTGTTTTCTTATTGTTGAATTTTAAGAGTTCTTTGAATATTTTGGATAGCAGTCCTTTTATCAGATATGTCTTTGCAAATTTTTTCTGAATCTTGGGCTTTTCTAATTCTTTGATTCTCATGAAGTCCACTTATCAATTTTTTCTTTCTTGGATGGATCACATCTTTGGTGCTGTAGCTAAAAAGGCATAACCATACCCAAGGTCATTGAGGTTTTCTCCTGTGTTATCTTGTAGGGGTTTTAATGTTTTTTTTAAATTTTACATTTAGGTCTATGATCCATTTTGAGTTAATTTTGTGGCAGAGGGTATAAGATCTATATCTACATTCATTTTTTTTGCATGTGGATGTCCAGTTGTTCCAGCACCATTCATTAAAGAGATTCTGTCAGATTTGATGTTTTGAAATTTACCCATTCTTGCTTTATGGCCCAGCATATGAAGGTGCATGTGCTGTGTATTCTACAGTTGTTGGGTGTCGTGTTCTCTCAATGTCAGTTAGGGCAAGGACGTGGTGATGTCATTCAGATCTTCCATTTCCTTACTGGTACTTCCATCTTGTTCTGCCAATTAATGAGAAGGGAGAGTTATTATCTAACCATGTTTGTGGATTTGTCTGTTTTTCTCTTTAGTTCTTACAATTTTTGTTTCATGCATTTCAAAATAGTATTAGGTGCACACACATATGATTGTCAAGTATTTGTGATGTTGGACCTTCTATCATTATGAAATATATCTCTTTATTTCTGGTAGTCTCCTTATCTTGAAGCCTATTTTGTCATATACTGATATAGACACTTCAGCTGTTATATATGTAGTGTTTGCGTGGCATATCTATTTTAATCCTCTCCTTTCAATTTGTTTGCACCTTTGTATTTAAAGTCAGTCTTTTGTAAAAAGAATATAGTTGGGCCTTGCTTTTTTTTTTCACTCTGCAAATCTTTGCCTTTAATTAAAGGCAAATTTAATCAATTTGCCTTTTTAGTCTATTTATACTTCATGAAATTATTGATAGGGTTGGATTAATTCTGCCATTTTGCAGAACTAATGGGCTATGCGTCTCTTATTTCTTTTTCTTGTTCTCTGTTTTTCCCCTGTTCTTCCCTTCTTGCCTTTTTTTTGAGTAAATTACTTTTTAATATTCCATTGTAATTATTCTGTTGGCTTTTCCACAATGTGTTTTTGCACTATTTTTTAACTGGTTGCTCTAGGGAAGTGATTCTCAAACTTTATGTGGCTCTGAACCATCTGGAAGGCTTGTTAAAACAAACCACTGGGCCCCATCCCAGGGCTCTGGTTCAGTAGGTTGGAGGTGGGGCGCCAGAATGTACATTTCCCACAAACTCCCCAGTGACACAAATGCTGTTGGACAGGGACCACCATTTGAGAATATGCTGCTCTGGGCAATAAAATCTGCACCTTCAGTTTGTTACAATCTACTTAGAGTTGACATTGTACTATCATGTGAAATATAAAATATAGGAAACTTGCAATAGCCTAGTTTCAGCTGCCTACCGTTCTAGTCCCTTGTGCTCTTGTGGTCACATAGATTCCAGCTGTGTATTTTAAGAAACCACAATACATTGTTTTACTTTTTGCACTAAATAGACATATGCTTTTTAATGAAATTAAGAGAAGAAAATATATCTAGTCTCTTATATTTACCATTTCCAGTGGTGTTCATTCTTCTTGGAGATCCTTTTTATTCTCATTTGTTTTTGGCCTGAAGAACTTTCTGTAGCATATTTTGAAGAATATATCTCTTCACAAAGAATTCCCAAAGTTATTGTTTACCTGAAAATGTTTTTACCTGACTTCATTTTTAGAGGTTTAAAAGAAAACATACTTTTTCTGGAATATAGAATTCTGGGTTGGTGAGTTTTTCTTTTTCCTGGGTTTAGGATTCAGAAATCTTAATTTTTCACAAGCATTCCAAGTCATTCTTTTTTACTTTACTTTTTATTTTGGTATCATTAATATACAATAACATGAACAACACTGTGGTTACTAGATTCCCCCCATTATCAAGTTTCCACCACATACCCCATTACAGTCACTGTCCGTCAGCGTAGTAAGATGCTATAGAATGACTACTTGTCTTCTCTGTGCTATACTGCCTTCCCTGTGCCACCTCTATATTATGTGCACTAATCATAATGCCCCTTAATCCTCTTGTCTCTCCCTTCCCACCCATCCTCCCCAGTCCCTTTCCCTTTGGTAACTGTCACTGCATTCTTGGGTTCTGTGAGTCTGCTGCTGTTTTGTTCCTTCAGTTTTTGCTTTGTTCTTATGCTCCACAGATGAGTGAAATCATTTGGTACTTATCTTTCTCTGCCTGGCTTATTTCACTGAGCATAATACCCTCTAGCTTCATCCATGTTGTTGCAAATGGTAGGATTTGTTTTCTTCTTATGGCTGAATAGTATTCCATTGTGTATATGTACCACATCTTCTTTATCCATTCATCAACTGATGGACACTTAGGTTGCTTCTATTTCTTGACTATTATAAATAGTGCTGCAATAAACATAGGGGTGCATCTGTCTTTTTGAAACTGGGCTGCTGCATTCTTAGGGTAAGTTCCTAGAAGTGGAATTCCTGGGTCAAATGGTATTTCTATTTTGAATTTTTTGAGGAACCTCCATACAGCTTTCCACATGGTTGAACTAGTTTACATTCCCACCAGCAGTGTAGGAGGGTTCCCCTTTCTCCACAACCTCACCAGCATTTGTTTTTACATGTCTTCTGGATGCTGGCCATCCTAACTGGTGTGAGATGATATCTCATTGTGAGATGATAACTTTGCATTTCCCGCATAATTAGCGATGTGGAGCCTCTTTTCATGTGCCTGTTGGCCATCTGAATTTCTTCTTTGGAGAACAGTCTGTTCATATCCTCCACCCATTTTTTAATAGGGCTATTTGCTTTTTGGGTGTTGAGGCTTGTGAGCTCTTTATATATTTTGGATGTTAACCCCTTGTTGGATATGTCATTTACAAATATATTCTCCCATACTTTAGGATGCCTTTTTGTTCTGCTGATGGTGTCCTTTGCTGTACAGAAGCTTTTTAGCATGATGTAGTCCCATGTACTCATTTTTTATTTTGTTTCCCTTGTCCAAGGAGATGTGTTCAGGAAAAAGTTGCTCATGTTTATATTTAAGAGACTTTTGCCTATGTTTTCTTCTAAGAGTTTTATGGTTTCATAACTTACATTCAGGTCTTTGATCCATTTTGAGTTTATTTTTGTGTATGGGGTTAGACAATAATCCAGTTTCATTCTCTTGCATGTAGCTGTCCAGTTTTGCCAACACCAGTTGTTGAAGAGGCTGTCATTTCCCCATTGTATGTCCATGGCTCCTTTATCATATATTAATTGACCATATATGCTTGGGTTTATATCTGGGCTCTCTAGTCTGTTCCATTGGTCTATGGGTCTGTTCTTGTGCCAGTACCAAATTATCTTGATTACTGTGGCTTTGTAGTAGAACTTGAAGCTGGGGAGTTTAATTCCACCCCCACCCCCCGACCTTTTTCTTCCTCTCAGGATTGCTTTGGCTATTCTGGGTCTTTGGTGCTTCCATATGAATTTTTGAACTATTCGTTCCAGTTTGTTGAAAAATGCTATTGGTATTTTGATAGGGATTGCACTGAATCTGTAGATTGCTTTAGGCAGGATAGCCATTTTGACAATATTAATTCTTCCTATCCATGAGCATGGGATGTGTTTTCATTTATTGGTATCTTCTTTTATTACTCTCAGGAGTGTCTTGTAGTTTTCAGAGTATAGGTCTTTCACTTCCTTTGTTAAGTTTATTCCTAGGTATTTTTTTCTTTTTGATGCAGTTGTGAATGGAATTATTTTCCTGATTCCTCTTTCTGTTACTTCATCATTAGTGTATAAGAATGCAACAGATTTCTGTGTATTATTTTTGTATCCTGCAACTTTGCTGAATTCAGATATTAGATCTAGTAGTTTTGTAGTGGATTATTTAGGGTTTTTTATGTACAATATTGTGTCATTTGCAAACAGGGGCAGTTTGACTTCTTCCTTGCCAATCTGGATGCCTTTTATTTCTTTGTATTGTCTGATTGCCATGGCTAGGACCTCCAGTACTATGCTGGATATAAGTGGGGAAAGTGGGCATCCTTGTTTTGATCCCAGCCTTAAAGGAAAAGCTTTCAGGTTCTTGCTGTTAAGTATGATATTGGCTGTGGGTTTGTCATATATGGCCTTTACTATGTTGAGGTACTTGCCCTGTATACCTATTTTGTTGAGAGTTTTTATCATGAATGGATGTTGAATTTTGTCAAATGCTTTTTCAGCATCTATGGAGATGATCATGTGGTTTTTGTCCTTCTTTTTGTTGATGTGGCGGATGATGTTGATGGACTTTCAAATGTTGTACCATCCTTGCATCCTTGGAATAAATATTCCAGGTCATTCTTATGCAGTGTTTGGAGGCCACAGTGTGAGGCGAACAGTAGTTAGCACTCCATTAGTATCATCTGTACAACGAGGTCTTGGTGAGGGTAGTCACAGTGGAGTATTGGGATGAAGTGGCTTGAAGAGGAAATGAGGTATAGACAGGGAGTGTAGACAGTGCTCCTCCCTATCAAGCTATGTAGCTGTTATTGATCTTCTTTCTTTGTAAAACAAATTAGATTAAATTGCAGCTGCAGTCTGTTGATTCATATTTTTAACACACATGATGGAGATTTGGTTTCACAGACTTATTCAAACTGTAAATCTCTTCTGCCTATGACTCTCTGTGTGATCTTTTAGCCATCTCCGTCCATTGTTCTCCAAAAGCTGGCTCTGAAGGTCTGGGCATTGTGGCCTTGCTGCTGTACCAGTGATGTTCAGGATGAGCCAGCGCTGGGCCTGTGGAATGTGATGGCTGCCAGTTGTCAGCGCACCCTTGGTCAGAGAAGCAGTGTGTCCAGGACTTGTTCTTTGGAGCAGATGGAGGGCCTGCGCTCCAGCTTCTCTGTGTCCTCACACCTCTGGGGAAGTGTCGTGCTGTGAATTGGGTGCTGTGGGGAAGAAGAGAAGAGAATTATGTGATGCAGCAGATGGCGTACGTCAGAAGGGCGATGCTGACCAAATGCTGCAGGGCTCTGAGGGCTGAGACATGCAGAATGCCCAAGCAGGCGTGGTGACAGAGCAGAGCAGGATGGGACAGGAAGTGAGGACTGCTTCAAGGCTGCCTGACCGTGGTGGTCCGCAGATACAGAGGAGAGTGTGAACAGGCTCCATGGTTAGGAGGTTGGCCAGGGGCCTTCCTCAAGCAATACTGATTTTACCAATTAGTTTCTTCTTTAGCTGTTGGTGATTAATTGGGAACACATGAGTGGCTGTACAGTAGTGCTGAGTTCTTTATGGCCAGCCAAGCATGTTTATTCAAGGATTGGTATTGTATGACTTATATGTGGTTCAGGCCCTTGAGCAAGTTGGGGTGAGAGCAGCCAGTTGTACTAGAGTAGCTTCTTACATAACTAGAAATTATAACATTTGGAGATAAAGATTCCATAAGTACCAGTTGTATATGGAGACAACCCCTGTGCACAGTGCTTAGGGGTATACAGGGAAGATTAGCCTCAAGAGCATTGCACTTCAATTTGGAAAGCCAGGGATATCAAAACAATCAGCACAGGTGTCAGCAGACGTCACCAGAAGGAATGTAATGATTTATGCAGGAGGGGGGATGTGGAACAAATAGTACATTCTGGCTTCTGAAGGAGAGGAAATGTAATATAAAGCAAAAACATGGGGCAAGAGGTTGGAGGTGAGAGAGGGTTTTTACAGGGGATTGGAGACAGAGCACAGGAATAGTGGATATATGTCTGATTACCACTGTGCAGAAGCCCCTGTGAAATACTCAGTGCCATGGGCTTAGCCCTGTTTTCCAGTTTTCTGTAAAATTAGGTTATCTTTGACTTTTATGATTGACCCAGCTTACCAGCAGACATTGTTTCATGTCACCTCACTGCCAAGAGTCCTTTGAAAGCACAGCAAGGCCACCTACTCACCTTTCATTCCTGTTGCTCACAGCCATGCCAGAAGAATTAGGGTGTGCTGCTGGGGTGGTTCCCTAGATCAGGCCCTGTGTTTGTCTCTCTTTGATTTACTTACAGAGGTGAGGGCCTGTGATTAATCATGCCTGTTAGAAATCACCCATACTCGTTCAGGGCCGCCAGTGCTCTCCTAGGGACTGCACACAAGCTTCACCGATACATCCAGCCACTGTTTTGAATTTGTGTGCAAGTAGCATGCTATTGTGTTTATCCTCCATGTGATTTTAATCCTTGAAATAAGCGTCATGAGCTCATTTTGCAGTTGAGGGTGGCTGAAACTCAGAGTAAGTGGCATGGCCAAGATTCATGGCTAGTAAGTGGAAAAGTTAGTTAGGACTTGAACTCCCATCTGCTGGACTCAGGGCCAGGACCTGGGTCATTTTAGGAAGAATTCTTAATCTGGAATCCATGGTCTGCCAGCAAAGATAAGGATGGGCTTCTGGGTGTTGAATGCCATAAAGTTGCACACAAGTTTGTAACTATATGCTCACGTGCATTTTTTAGGAAAAGCTCACCATTAATTGTGGCTTCAGAGGGATGAAGCCCTGTACAGTGCTGCTTACCCCAGAGTTCACTTCTGGGTCTTCCCTAGGCATTCCCTTCTGGAGAAGACTAGCTCATTCCCATTGAAATTTTGGGCTTTTTTGATGTCTCTGAAATGTATGTCAGGATCCACTTCTCGTGTGACTATTCTGCCTAGTTGACTTCTTTGATGCCATTTATAAATGTGCCTAATTATGATGCTCTTTTCCCCTGTCATCTGTGATACAGTGTGGACTCAGACATAAATGAACAGAGCATGAAGTTTGGGAATAGGGATTGTAATTTTACAAAGCTGTACCTCTTGGAGTACTTTTATACTTGGAAAGAGTATACTTAGAATAGTTTATTTGGAAAGCTTCATTATACTTCCTAAAATATCTTATTGTGGGTAAAATTGTAATATTTCCAGAATATCTCATCTGGCTTTAGTGCATCTACATATCAACAGGCATTCCTCAGGGGTGGAGAGAGGTAGTTCATCTCCATATCAATGGGTAATTACCTGGGCAACGGAGGGCTTATCTGAACCTGAGATGTAGGGGGAGGTCTTGCTTGCTTCTAGTGAAGCAGGAAAGTGATGGCCCTGGACAGCAGTTTGTAAGTAATAAATGGGTTTTAAACTTTATTTCTCCCTTTGATTTCAATTTTAGAGGTATTCTGCCCCAGGATTCCTCTCCCCAGAATTACACTTACGCACAATAAGAACACAGCCTGTCTCTGACCTTCGTGTCTTTCAGGCATCCCTCCTTCGCAGTCAGCCTTCTTGTGCTGTTCACAGTGAACCAGCTCAGTCTTGCCTCTGTCCAGGCAATGGGGGCTTGAAAAAGATGCTGACATTCCACCACACGAGTGTAATTTCCTCAGCATTTCATCAGCAGAACTATGCTATGGCAGACGACGTCTAGGAGCAGACACTGGGGGAGCACCAGGTGGGCGGCCAGCTACAGGACAGTGATAGGTTCCTTGACAGTCTGAGGGTGGCTTAGGGCAAAGGAATGACAGAACCAAAGAGTGCACCTTCCTGAGCCAGGTTGTAATAGATTCTCCATTTGATTATAAGCTCCTTAGGGACAATAATTGTTCCTTCAACATCTCTCTCCACTCTAAGATGGGACCACCATCTGGGTTTCATTTGGTGCAGGATTTCATCAACCCTTGAGGAATGACTTACAGAATTGTGTTATACAACCCACATTGCCCATACCTAAGGTCCTCTTGGGGTTTTCATAACAGCCATATGGCTCTTGGGTGAGGTTCTTAAATCTCATTCAGTTCTAAGTGAGTTTGTAGCAGGATTTTAATATGCTAATAAGAAAGATCCTAGGGAAGTTGATTATCCCAATTTTATAAACAAAAAGAACTTAGTAGAGAAAACCTTCCTGACTTTCCCAAAGTCACATGCTTTATAAGGGCATGTGAAAGGGAGAAGTGAGCAAATGGCTTGGACCACTTCAGACAGCTTACCTCAGTACTTCAGGTCATAAACCTTGCCTTCCTCCTAAGTTTTCATCAGGGGTCATCAGGGGTCTTGTGTTTGAATCCATTAGTAAGTCTCCAGGGTCAGTGGGAGCCTTATGGCGCTGTCAGCAGTAATAGAACTTCTGTAGGCTCGTCTTAGGTGGTGTCCAGGGGTCTTCTCAGCGTGAAGTTTCTATTTACCAGGTCTGTCTCATTTAAGACCAAATACTTGCTGGTTAAACTTGCTGATCATACTGGTAAAACTACCTTCCATTATTTAAATTTGTAAAATACAGGTCTTAGTTGTTGTATTTCACACTATTTAACTAAATAGTAACTATTTAAAAATTTTTATCAAAGTAATAAATGTACACAGCTCAAAAGCTAAAGTAGAGCTAAAGACTTTCCAGGAAAGATTGTGGTCCTTGGCCCAACTGTTGCCTTGTTTAATACTTTGTCCCAGAGGTGCCCAACACCTCTAATTTCCTATAGCTCTTCTGATATTTACTCTCTATTTCTACACAATGTGCTTACTATGCATCTACTGACTGATGGGTTTTAGACCTGCGAACTGTTTACTGTGGCATTTGGAAGCCCCACTGTTCCTACACACACCCCTTCCCTCCATCTGCACAACATAATCACATCTGATATTTTGGCTAGATAAGTATTGGTGATTTACATTATTTAACTACGTACACAATCACTTCTGGACCAAGCTGTGTCTATGTTTACATTTTCTTTCTCTGACCACTTCTCCCCACCCACGGAATAAATAATGACTGTGTTCTCCATTTGCTTAGTTTTCTATGTGTCTATTGTTCAGTTTTGTCCAACTCTCCCAACAAATATGTCACATGCCCAGAAATAATTTTTTCAAATTCCCAGACATCATCCTGAGCTCCATCTGTCCTTCGGCCTCCTGGCGTCTCCCTGTCCACACCCGGTCTGGACCAGGTCCTCGGGCTTCTGTGCCCCTCTCCTGGGCCAGAGCTTCTACTTTCTGCATCCTATGTCTTCTTCTTGCCTGGTTTATACTCTTATTTTGCTGAAGTACATCTTCCAGAGACTCACAAGAAAGGGAACATGAGGACAAATTTTGTGTCTTTCTATATAAAAATGTCTTCTTGCCTCAAGCTTGACTGGTCTCGCATTCCCCATTTCCTTTCCTTTCCTTTTTCATTTCTTTGTTATTTTGAGTCCATACCTTTTTCTTCACTGTCATTTAATTAGCATTTAAGATGGGAATGGAGATAAATACTTATTGAGGCTCATATTAATCAGAAGTCTCCATATGTATGTGTATTTAATGAACCTGTTTGGACTCTGCAGCTCTGACTGAGGACAGAGCAGGCGCTGCAGGTGCACAGAGCAGCCCATCTCTGCGCTGAGCCGGTCCTTGAAGACTGGCATTTCAGTGTGCCTCTGAGAGATGATGAAACTGATTCATAGAAGTTAAGTCACTCTCCAAGATTACACGGTTAATGAAGGGAATCAACTGAGATTTGAACCCAAATCTGACAGACCGTTTCCTTCCTAGCAGCCACCACGTGCTCACCGCTGATGGATTGGCACTGGAGACCCCTCGGCTGCTGGGTGGCCGGGATGAGTGGTGAGGAGGAGGGCAGGGTGGGCAGGCGGGCAGAGAGAAGGGGCAAGTGTGATTCCAGGTTGGGTGAGTCCCAGGAACGGGCCAGAGGTGGAGCAACACTGAGAAAGAGCAGGTGAAAGTGGCACATCCGTGGGAGATGCAGCTACAAGATGATGGGAGACAGGGTTGGGGCCCACAGCCGGTGTTGGGAGCTGTGTTACCTAAGTGATCTCAGACAAGTTACTTCTCTGAGCATTGGCCTCATTTGCAAGTGGGGAGGGTTAAATAAAGACATATGCACAAGGTTCATTTTGTTAACTTTAAAGCACTTACTGAATATAAAGTATTATTCTTATCAGCCAAGAGAGATCAATTGTAATTGCAAAAGACCTGGCATGTCAGTCTGATGAGCTCTCCTTATTTTTATAGGCAAAGGAGAAGCAAAATAATTCTTTTGGCTGAGGGAGGCCAATGCATAAAGTAACACGGTCCAGCTGAGTCTGCCTGCAGTGCAGCCGCGTCCCCTAAGGGTCCACAGGCAGGCGGGAAAGGCAGCAGCATCGCGCGCCCTCCACCGAGCAGGGTTTGTGCTCAGGAGGGAACCCAGTGGAAATTTTTGACCTACAGTTAGAAACCAAACCATGGGAACGGTCTTGGAAACTGAAGATGTTCCTTTGAAAGAAAAATCACAGTGCTTTTTAAACTCAAATGACGGCATTGAGCATCATCTGCTTTTCTCTCTTGCCAGCTCTAGCGTTTTCTTGGGATGTTATCAGGGCAAGTATCCGAACAATGCCTACTTGTGTTTTGCTTTTAACCCGAATTACAAATTACCAATCAGCAGAGGTAGGCCAAGCAAGGAAGCTTCCCCTGAGTGTAGAGACTTGGTAGTGGCGGTGGTTGTTTCTTTGCCCTCTTGTTTTTCCCAGTGAAGGTGCTTTGTGTGTTCAGCTTTCAAAGGCTACTGAGGATTGTTTGAGAACTTGAGAGCTGTGGCAGAGTGGTACCGACACATTCTGTTGTCAGCTGCTGTTTGTTATTCTAAAGAATCAAACAAGGAAAAGCTACCCCTCCGAAACAACGCCCAAATAAATTTCAGGACAAACACAAATCACACAAACTTACAACTTCCCTGTGCTTGCCTCTGAGAAGCAGGATGCTTCCACTGAATCCTATTTAAAACTTCAAGTTTCAACAGTACAGTAAAGATAGCATTAATCTGATTCTTTTTGTTATTGTTGATGTTTGTTTCATGAAAGAGGAACTTAAATTAAAACGAACATTCTTTACCTAGCTTAATTTTCAGGGGTCTGATAGGATGCCGGGGGCTGTCTCCCCAGGTTCCATCTGTAGTTCACCCTCCCTTGCTTTCGGCATACCTCGCCCTTGCCCTATTATTGTGCTTACTGGTGATGTATGTCTGTCTGTTTTCCACTAAACAGTGGGCTGTTCGGGGCAGCGCCCTGTGGTTCAGCTCTACAGCTAAACGCCAGGCAGGAGTCTGGTGCAGAAGCTGTCCTCTGACAGCCCGGGAAGGACGTGCCTCAGGGGCATTCTGGGAAGACAAGCAGCGGGGAAGGTACCTGCCCTGGAGCCAAGATTTCTTTGGCCCCCCTCCACCACGGAGAGGCTTGCTTGCTGCGCAGCACGGTAAACGTAAGCTGATTTTTATTCTGGTTAGCTGAGTGTGAATCCTACTTAGCTCTTGCCCTCATTAGATCACGATTTCCTGAAGGCCAGGGTCTGTCATATTCATCTTTTTATGCAGACACTTAGTGCCCAGCCTGTGATCAGTAAAGGCTGATGATCCGCAGAGGGGAGAGCGGGAGAGGCAGGGAGGGGAGGGGGCTCCGGGTGCTTGAAGAGTCTCCTGCTGCCTCAGGCTTGTTCTGGGGGGTTCTGGACCTGTAGTCCTCAGCCGCAGGGCCTGAGCCCTCGCTGGTCCTTCGTGGTTCTCCCAGGCTCCCCCGACAGTCAGCAGCACGGGGCCGTCTGTAGGAAAGGGCACAAGGCTTCACAGAGCGAAACCTGCTGGGCTCACCCACAGCCCTGAAAACCCCTGTCCAGCCCCTGTGGCTGAAACCGGAAGACGGCAAAACGTTTTCGTTTTACTTTTATATCCCAAGGCGAAAGCATAACAACTTTGAAAGTCTATTTCAAGATTTCCCATTGTTTACTGAAAGAGGGTCATGGGGGATGCGAGGTAACAGCGGACCTAATGCGCATGTGATCAGCTTGTGGAGCATGTTACCAGAGCCCTTTCAAAAGACAGTTTTATTTAGGAAGCAAGAGATTATGAAAAACAGATGTTTGCCAATACAAATTAAAGTGTTCATTAAAGTTTCAGAGTTGGATGCAGTTTTACTTATGATTTCCCTTGCTCCCCATCTACAGTTCAAAAAGGTAGGTAGGCAGTGTGAACATGTGTGTGCATATGCACATATATTTTTTAATTGCCAAGTCAAGATGAGAGTTTTTCTCGTGAGATACAGATGTACAACATGTCTCAAGATGTGTTTAATTCACTTTTATTTGCAGCCTATCTCTTCTAAATATAACAATTACTCAGTAGTTGCGACAGGACAACCTAAGAGTAAGCTCTGATTTAGTATCCTAGTAGATAAAAGTTCAGCTCTTGGTATTATCCTTAAAACAGAGTACATAGTATTTACTCTATTTTTATAAGGTAAAGACAGATAAATCCCAACAGGTCTTGGCATCTGGGAAAACAGTGCACCTATTTTATCTGTGCACCTACTCCTTAAGCTCTGCGTTCTTGGCATCCACGTGAGCTATACCCTGTTTGCTGAGCAATAACCCGCCTCTTAAACATGCAGAGGCACTTCCTGATCACACTCTGAGGATGAAAGGTCAAGAACGGACAGTTAGGAGAGTCGGCAAGGCTGGTTTAGGCATCTCCAAGTGCATAGCCTAAGAACATCAGTGTACGATTAAAAAATATTTTAATGAATAAATTATTTCATTAAATAATTTGTTATTTAATGGTAGAACCATGAAGGGCCAGTGAGTGCTCAGGTCCTGCCTCTGAGGACTGGGGATTAAAAAAAACACCTCTGAGCTTCCCACATGATTATTGGTGTTCATTTTATGGATGAGGAACAACAAATAGTAAGAGCTATGATTTATTTACTACTCTTGGATGTTACCACACACATGCCAAAGACTTGTTAATGGTTATCTCACTTAATCCTCACACAACACTGTTAAGTGGGCAGCTGCCATTATCTCCATTTTACAGATCAACAAACTCAGGATTTAGAGTGGTTAAATAACTTGCCCAAGGTCAGATGACCAAAAAGTTCGGGAGCCATTATTTAAAAACGATTCTAACTACGCCTACATTTTTAACTATTATATTACACAGTCTTCCTGGTTAGACTTGTATCTGGATTCTCCTGTTTGTAGCATTCATTTCATGGCTAGCTTGATGAGAAAAGATATTCTCATTGCTTACATATAAAACTCTGAACTTTCTTTAGGAGGGTGTGTGATTCCATTTAGTTGCTGATAAATATAGTCCTCACTTAATATTTAACATGTATCTTTTTTCTGTTCTAAACATTTTTGAACTTTTTGAGAGAATTTTTCACTCAGAGAAGCTTTGAATTAGCAACATTTCTAGTGAATTTCAGGATAAATGTCTCATGTAGGTGGAAACTGGGGCGGCACAGGCGCCCGTCCCTCACCCAGGCTTGTGGGTCTGCATCAGCACTAGTGAGGACACCAACTCTTATGATCTGCTACAGGAAAAATCATTTCCTCAGCTGAGCAAGCCTCTTGATTTTCTAGCTGTGCTCTAATTCAGTAGGTAACCACTTGCCACATGTGGCTACGTAAGTTTAAATTTTAATTAATTAAAATTCCATAAAAAATCCAGTTCCTTGTCACAGTAGCCACATTTCAAGTGTTCAGTACCTACATGTGGCTAGTGGCCACCCTATTGGACACACAGAACAGGATACTTCCACCCAGCAGAAAGTTCTGGATGGAGTTGCCACGTTACTCAGACTGTCAAGCACTGAGCTCCACAGTTGGAAAAGACGGCTATTTTAAAAAGGAAGGGGGTCCCAAAGGAGTACTGCCCTTCAGAAGATTTGTGTTAATTTGGGTTACTCTGTGCCTTTTTATGCCACTTCCATTCTTTTCATTACTGGAAGTAAGCAATGTTCAGCATGTTAACTGCTCATGCAGAGCAGACAGAAAACAGCTGCTTTCAGGTGCTCTGCCGACTTCTCAGGACGGGGATCGGGGCACTGGCAGCCGAGCTGGGTGGCCCAGCGCAGCATCTCCATGGAGTGGGTGCCACGGGACCGCTGAGCAAGTGGTGGCAGTTAGCGCCCTCTCTCTCCTTGAAATGAAAGCCTCATTAATTGTTGACCAGATTTAAAGGATATTTTCCTGATTTATTCATGATGGCTCCAATGTGTCTTATATCAGCTGTTTGCACACAAAATAGAAGGAGTTTGATGTTGGGAGTGACCGTCCACTGTGCAGGGGCACACAGCCGCAGTGCCACCCACACACGCAGCGTTGGCAGCAGCTACGGGACAGTATGTGTGTGACGGACGCTGGAAACTGCAAGGGGGGTTTACATTGTGCTTTTGAAGTTCCCACACTACAACTAGCACACGGGTTTCTCTGCAGCTCTGAGAGTCATGAATTCACCTTGAGTCTTTAAACTGAACTGAAAATCTCTGAAGAACATGGGTGTGCCTCTGCAGCCCCAGGGCACAGGGACGAAATGCCCTACAGGGACGGTTTGTCGACTCACTGAACAGCTGCCAGTGGCACAGCTACTCATCCTGTATTTACTATTTATATTATATTTATTATATTATATTATTAATTATATAACTTCATATAAAGTAATTCATGTAAATATGATGAGACTTGGTCTTATTTTTCAGAGTGGAAAATCAACTAGAGAGGTAAGATAAAATAACTGCAGCACAAAGTGATTTTTATTGCCATAATAGGAGGATGATAGCCCAGTTTTCAATTTATTCATTAAAATACTTTTATTTAAACATTTAAAAAATAAATGTTACTAATTTATTGAAGAGGATTTGTTTTTTAATTGCTTCATTTTTGAGCTGTGTAAATCACTGACTATCCTTTAAGGTTCAAGGGTAGATTATTGCTTTTGAGTCTAGTTCTCATGCTAAAGGAAAAAATGTCCTTCTGGTAAAAACTGAGGAATGACAGGTTTGGACACTAGGAAAGACTTGGCCTTACACAGGGCAAGGTCTCAGCCAGCAGCCTGGTCTGGTCTTCCCCAGTTTCGTGAAGTCTCTGCGCATGCTCCCCTTCTCCTCCGAAGTGCTCAAGGATGTGGGTAGGAAGAGGGAGCCCCAGAAGGTGCCGGAGAGGCCCTTACTCAAGTCTCCTGAAGCATCACAGGTGGAAACTGCAGAAAGGCGTGGTAACAGAGAAAGAAAGGATTGGAGGCATTTTTCACTCTGGATTCAGGATCCATTCTTCTGATGCATTTCTCCTCACTGGCTTGGGGATAAATGGCACTTCAGAGGGAGTGATGTGAACAGAGGGACAGAGACACAGTGGAAGAATCCGACCCGCTGTCTGACCTGGGCCATATGAATGGCAGGCGGAAGTGGCCGGACAGTGGGGCATTCATGAGGAAGGCGCTGAGCTCTGCGGTGACCCTACCATCCTGACTCTGAGTCTTCGAGACAATTCCTTCATTATTCACTTTAGCCTAAAACCAGACTGAAAAAATGACGGGGTGGTGACTTTTTTCAGGCAGCTAAAGATACGGACTATTTTGGATGATTACACTGAAAATCACAGTGGGGGCTTCCTCCTCTCCCTAGTGGGAACTCTCTGGGCTTGGAAAATTCTTTTGTACTTGGGAGAGCAGCTGATTTTCCTTAAACCCCAGGAAATAAGGTTATGCCTTTATGTCAGAATTGGCTCAGGTCTCTGTGCCAGACTGCAGGCTCCTTACCTACTATCCAGCATGAGACAGAGCTCTGATTTTAGCGTGTCATTGCCACGATGAATTAAAAGTGACTTTTCCCTGCTGGGTGTCATTCTCTGTCAGGTGCACACCCTGCTGCCAGGTGTGGTGATGAAATTCAGACCAAAAAGATGGAAGTGAATGTATTGGGTGGAGCTTCCTGGAAGGCATACCTTTTTTGTTCTTTCCTTCTTCCTTTATGCTGCTGTTTGAAATATGGATGTGATGGCTGGTGCATAGCAGCCAGTTTAGATCATGAGGTAACCTTGAGGCTAGAAGCCCTGTACTAGTAGGTATGGCCAAAAAAATAGATGGAGCCTGAGCAACTGATAACTGCAGAGACACAAGAGTGTTACTGGTTACTTCCTTCTGAACTTCTTTTAAGTGAGAAAAAAACTTATTTTCGGGCTTTCTGTTTTTGTAGTTGAAGCTAATTTCAGTTAATTAGGGCTCTGAGAACAATTTATCTTATCAGACCTCTATTCAATTTTATCCATTTTCTGGCCATATCCTCTACCCCTCCTCCAGTGCCCTTGTTCTCGCACCCTTTCCCCAGCTTGGTGGGCTGCTGCCCTCCTTTTTATTCCTAAGCCCCAGGTCCTATGAGGCTCCAGTCCAGCAGCTCTCTGACCAGCCGCAGCCCCTCCTCCACCCCACTGGTGTGCTTGCTGCACCTCCTGTGCTAACCTTCAGCCAGCCTTGGACTGATTCAGCCAGGCCCCACTTTCTCACCCTACACACAGGCTAGTGGGCATCACAGCAGGAAAACCGCCCAGCCCCTCAGTGTAAGGCAGTCAGAGGAAGGCTCCCTAGCACCCCCTCTTGAGCGCCTTGTCAGCTCAGCTCTGTCCTTGCCCTCATCCTTCGTCACCTCCTCAGGCCATGTCTGCCTGCTTCTCTCCCCAGGGGCTGCCCTCCTGCCCTTTGGCGGACTCACCCCTGCTCCACTCCAGCAACTCTGCTGGCCCTCCCTCCTCCAGAAGACCTTCAGCCTGTGTTCAGCTCCCAGTGGCTACAGTCTGTTTCCTCCCACAAGTCTTGCTTCTCCTGAAAGAGCATTTTGCATTTCTTTTTCTTACTTCTCACTTACTTTTTGACCCATTGCAATCTGACTTCCACCACTAACTGGGGAAACTGCTTTTGCTAAGGTGACACCGCTCCTGGATACTAAATCTAGTGGAATTTTTGCTGCCTTTAATTTTTACCTTCCTCTGGCATTTGACATGATGAGTTGATGATTTGCTTTTCAAAAGGCACTCCTGTGTGGTTTATATGGTAACACCCTCCTGGCACCACTCCCTGACCATGCGGCATGCCTGCCCCCTCCTCTATGTGGCTGGCTCCTACTCTGCAAGACCTACCTGGAGTGCCTCTTCCTCTGGGGAGCCTGCCTTGACTGCTGGCTCAGCTGGGCCTACCTGCTGGGTGTGAGCCTGCACACAGCTCCCGTGGGCCGCAGCACCACAGGGGGACGCTGGGCCCTGTCACCGCAGCCCTGTTCTTCCTGTTCTCCTGGGTCTGCCGCAGGCCCGCCTGGCTCTTGGGTGTTAGGTCTAGGGCCAGCCTGATGCTGACTTCCAGAGGGTGACTGACTAGGCCAGACTATGCTTTTCTCTTCTTTATTGTTTAAATAAGTTACACAGACAACACATGAATGCATTGTAGTAAAAATCTGAATAATAGAGAAGTATATAAGTAATAAGTGACAGTTCTCAGTGACACCACCTCAGTTCCACTTCCCTCCACGCAAGTCACCTTGGTCAACCACTGACCTTGCCTTGTCTCAGGCCTTTCTGTGCACTTGCATTCATATTGTACATGAACATATCTGATATATATGTATATATTTAACATATTAAGGGTGTAACCTGTGACCATTCTGCAAGGGACCCTGGGCTTCTTATTAATGGACTGAATTAACTGAGCACTAAGGTATGAATCTCTTGTCTCCCTAGGTAAGTGAACGCCCAGATATTTAGTGGGTTATTGTTATTTTCAATTGTTGCACAAAGAGGATTGTGCTGTATTTTCCAGTTGAGGGCCTCCAGGAATACTGTTCGCAGTTTGAGCTTAGACTGCCATTTAACTGAATACATTTATTACTTCTAGTGTAGTTTCGGTTAATGCCCTTCGATTACATACAGCTATGTAATGCGCAAGTAATTAAAAAACAGGTCTGCATATTTTTAAATTAAAAAATCTCATAGCATTTCTAGAACTCTGAAAAATAGAGAAGGTGTTTAATAGGAAAGGTGATTATTTTTTATTTCTATTAAATAGAAAAGTAAGGTGATTATACTTGTCATCCTTCCACTTTTAAGGGAAATGAGCTACCATTACATGTAATATTATATCTTTGTTTTAAAATATGCCAATCCAGAATAGATTTTGAATAATGGCTATTTGACATATCAATTTTTTGTTTTATTAATAAAATAAGTTACATTTAATTTTTCCAGTGGTATATTAACTTTTGATTCCTAGAACAAGCCAATCTTTTAATGTGTTCTCACTTCCATCTATTGATATTTGATAAAAAATTTTGTATTTGCGGTAATTACAAATCTGAAGATCACATTATAGTTGCCTTGTAAAAGAAATTTAACATTCTTCTTTTTATATACTTGGAAATAGTTAATATAACAGAGAGAATTTCTGTTCTTCTAGAAACTCAGAAAATCCTTGTGTATCATTGGTTAGGATTTTAAGATGGTGCAGCCATTATGGAGAACAATATGGTGGTTCCTCAAAAAATTAAAATAGAAATATCCTGTAGTTCTGTAATCTTACTTCTGGAGATAGATCCGAAAGAATCAAAGCCAGAATTTCCAAGAGATACTTGCCATCTATGTACATAGCAGCATTATCCATAGTAGTCAAGAGGTGGAAGCAGCCCAAATGTCCATCAACAAATAAAGGGAAAAAGGAAAATGTGGTCTATACATACAATGGGTTATCATTCAGTCTTAAAGGAAAGGAAATTCTGACACCTGCTACAGCATGGAGGAACCTGGAGGATGTTCTATTAAGTGAAATAAGTCAGTCAGAAAAAAGATAAATGTCTTTTTTTTTAAGGCCACCAAAGTGTATGCAAGAAAAATACCACAAAGCTTTCTTATCATTTTGAAATTGCCTTTTTCTTGATTCACCATTTGCTCAGTTGCTGAAAACCTTCAACCATGTTCCAAAGTTCTGATAAAGTTGGTTTTAACAATTTGTGCTTGCTTTTTGATGTTTCTATACAAGGACAAGAGCTTGGACTGCCTACCCACCATTTTGCTGGTGTCCCTCTGCTGTCTTCCTTCCAGATGCTCTGTCTTTTTACCTTTGTCTTGAAAGCCCTTCCCTCTATCTGGAAAATTTGTCCTCAGATATGCCTGAATGTCACCTTCTCTGTGAAACTTCTTGATAACCATGTTTCATCACCCTTCCTGGGTGCTCGCTAATGGTCTGTATGTGAGCACGCTGCCTCTTCACGAGCACGTTTGCTCTCCACTGGGTGGCGAGCCTCTTGAAACCCACGGTGGGCACATGAATTCCAGCTGGCACAGAGCAGGCACCCAAAGAGAGCATGTAGAACAGTTCAGATTAAGGGGATGCCCAGTGAGGACCAGGTGAGCAAGAGCTTTCCCTGACATCACGAGAAGACTAGTCTTGCAAAGGTATAGAAGTGGGAATGCTTTGGGAAACAGAAGTAAGGAGGGATAGTAGGAGACGAGGGAGAGTTTGGATGTATCTTCAAATTCTATAGGTCACATGCAATAACTGCTCTTTTTTTCCCCAGAAAATTATCTATATTTAAGTCCTCAAAGGTAGAGTAGCGTAATGGAAAGAATTGGAAACAATCAGTACATGCAAAATTTTAGTGTTTTTTTAAACACACAGTGGAGGATTGTCAGAAACTGTTGGCTGACAGGCTACTTCATTTACCCAGGTAGCTCTTATTCAAGAGACTCTTTCCTCAAACATATCAGCAATTGAGGTCTTGGTGCTTTTCTTTCTTTAAATGAACAGTTTTTTGCTTCTGGCAGCTGCAAGCTGGCCTAATGCACTTTGGTCTTGGACGGTCCTCGTCTCTTTGGTGGACAGCAGTAGCCTCTAAGTTCTGAAGGTGGAAGACTCTCTTGATCCACATATGAAAGGCATCCCCAGTAGTGAATTCACGGTAAAGGAGGTGGAAGGGTGGCTACTGGCCGCATGACAGTAGGAACCTACTTAACACTACTGACTTAGTGAGTATGATGGTAAGTTTTCTTATGTGTTTTTTACACAATTAAAAAAAAACAGAAGAATTCTTCTGTGGGGCCACTGGGATGGCACACCCTTTGGCCTTAACTGCAGGTCCTTGGGGGATCAAAGCTATTACCTTCCCATGTATATTTTCTTCATATGTTAGGTAACTTAACCTTGGAGCACAGAATGTCAGGGCAGATGGCTAACACACACAAAGACACACAGACACACACACCTAAAGGGATGGAGGGAGGAAGGGAGAGGAGGAGGGCAGCCCCAGTCTGCAGCCCTTGGCATCTGAGCCTTTCATTTTAAACAGGAAAGCTAAGTGGGGGCACAGTTCTGCCAACATGTGGCACAGCATGTGGCAGATTGGAGACTCCAGCCCAGTGGTCTGTCCCTGCTCAGCAGGCCTCCATGAGCACTGAGATCTGAGCGGGTAGGTGAGGCCTGCAATTGTGGTTTTATCTCCATGTCATTCTATGCCTCTGCTGGTCTGGTTACATATTTTGGTGGCTTGGTCTAGTTACTTTTCTGTCCTTCAGTTTCTGTAAAATGGAGATAATAGTTCCTAACTCTATAAGGATGTTTTGAAGATTAGATGAAATAATATTCAAAACACAGTGTCTAAATAAGCATTTAATAAGCGTTGAGTACCAGTATCACTGTTACTATTTTAAGGGCATCACTTAAGAGCTGTGATGGTGTAAGGCATTGTAAATTGCCTTACAAATGTTCTCTCATTGAATCCTTGCAACAAAAGGGTTATGCCCTTTTTTATGTAGGAGGAAACAGAGGTCCAGAGAAGTGAATAACTTACCCAGGGAGCACAGCTAGCAAGCAGCTGGCACTCTACTCTGCCGCTGTGAGATCTTGCAGGACTGTCTTCGTTGCATCCCTTTGCCAACTTCTTCTTTCTACAGGAAACGTCACTCATGGATGGGCCTGTGGCTGTGCACTGCCCTTGAGTGGGTCTATGTCGGCATTCTCTTGTATTTCCTCCCAGTCTTTATTCTGTGCTTATCAGGACTTACACAGTATGTATAG